>NC_063205.1:22307092-22522092 GCF_017589495.1 Alosa alosa | reverse complement strand
TTATTCTCATGATCTCATTGTTATGGAAACCAATCATCTAGAGCAGTGGTTCTTAACTGGTCTGGCTTTGGGACCCACAATTTCCCATGTTCATTTAGTCGCGACCCATATTTTTTTTTTAGTGTTCAAGCCAACAGATAAGGTGAGCTACATGGTACTGTAAGACACGCAAAGTGCCTGTAGGCCTACTTCTTTAGAACATGCTGATGTTTGGCATTACATTTGTGAAGTCTTCAGGATATTAAGATAGTACTGTAGATCTGACAAAGTAGCACTTAAAATGGGTGATTATTTATTATTTTTTTTACCCACAAGCTCCGCGACCCACCCAGAATGGTTCCGCGACCCACTTTTGGGTCCCGACCCACCAGTTAAGAAACACTGATCTAGAGCAGCGGTTCCCAAAAACTTTTTTTCCCCGCGTACCACCACCTACATCCTGACTTGGCTTGCGTACCCCCACCATCCGACACATGCATTCAAAATGTGCAACTGGTCTATGAGCTCCCACACTAAAAAAAAACAGTGTGGAGAACAACATTATGAAACACAAAGAATAAAGAGAACATAGGCTTAAGATTTAAAAAAGAAAAAACATTTTTAACACCTTTCCGACATTGCCCTTTTCCTCTTGCATACCCTCTAGTGGAAGCTCACGTACCATCTGTGGTACACGTATCACAGTTTGGGAATCCCTGATCTAGAGTTCTTCAGAATCATACAGACCCATACCTGTCAATATTTAGCTTTCCAAAAACAGGAGATTTTGTTTTCGGGGGGGGGGGGTGAAGGGAAACTTGGCAGGATTTCCCCCTCTGCTGGAGAAATTGTGCATTATGCTATTTCAAACTGTGGGAAAAGGTAACGATAAAGCACATGGATTTGTTTACAAGCTAGCAAAAGGTTAGCATAAGTTTGGCAGAACTATGTGGATGTTACAAGGTAAGAAACACAATTTAAAACGAGTTTCTTGTTTCTCACTTCTCTTTCGGGACGGCAGTCTCAATGTTGCAAGGTTGGTTTTCCGCCTGGGGACGCTAGGCGCAGCGGGGAAAGTCACCATTTTCACAGGAACAGGTCATTTAACCCAGTGTTTTTCAACCACTGTGCCGGGGCACACTAGTGTGCCGTGAGAGATCATCAGGTGTGCCGCAGAAAAATTACCGAAATGCCATAATAAGGCCATATCTGTGTATTATTTGAAATTTTAGGCTATGGTATGTTTAGTTTTTCTTCACACAGGATGTTAGTGTGTGACATTTTAAGTGTCAAAAGTGTGCCGGGGCACAAAAAAGGTTGAAAAACACTGATTTAACCATCCAAATGATTTCTAAATGGGTTTATTACGCTAAAAAATAGTTGCCAAGTTCCCCTTTAATACGTTTCATACACGTGTTTCAACACTGCATTTCGGTCGTTGCTATTACCTTACCATTTAGTGGGGCTGTTAAGCTCAACGATCTTGCTTTTTATGAAAGAAGCATGAAACTTTCAGGGTTTGTTCTTTATGACCTAAGCTTTAATTTTAGATCTGGAGGCATTCTCAGTTTGACCTCTGAGGTCAGATAGAGGTCATTGACCTCTGTAATATGTTGTGACGCTACAGGTGAATGGGGTAAAAAAAAATAGATATCACCATGAAACTTTCTCAGTTGATTACTCATGTCAAACTAAGAAAAAAATGTATTGAAAGTTTTTTATATTTTAATGTTTAAATATGCAAATTAGGCCTTATCTTAAAAATGCGCTAATTTGCATACATTTTAAAAAACAAAATCAGATTGTCTGATAAAGCCAGGCTCAAAATATTTTTTTTCATTTTGTTGTCATATGAGATGGGAAAAGAATTACTGAGGGGTTTATGGACATCTACTTCTATTATCCTGTAATTCACCTGTACCACTGTGATAGGAAATTTCAAGGCCCGAAATTAGAAATGGGTGTATCTTAGGATCTAAATGTGATAGAAATATAAACTAAATATGTTTTTCCATGTTTCTGGGCATGAGAAACTTATCTATAGCATTGTTAGCACTCTAAGAGGTCAACATCATTACGTGCAGTGAAGATCACTGGCAAAAGATCCAATGATTGGGCAAATCCAAGTACAAAATGTATCATTTCACCAAACAATTCCATATAAATATGGGCATGACAAAAATGTAGCCCTACTTAAACTTGGGGTCCTATCAAAAAGTCACAACTTGAACTCCTATCACAAATCCCCATTGAACAGGTAACATATCAGCATTCTAAAAAGTAAAGTGAAAGTTGTTATAGAGGCCTTATCTTTTGGGGGTAAGAAAAAGGCCTACAAAACAGCTGTGCAGCTTGTGCACATTAATGCTGCCTTTCTGCATTTACAGTGCCCTGAACAACCCTTTTTACAACCACAGTGCACAAGCTCATAGCATGCCTGTGATGCCTCAGGGAGTGTTGTCCAACATGGCTGCCAGCCTGCATCTGTATCAATCCATCCCCAGTCTGAAGGACTTGGTAACTGCGGGCTAGGAACCAAGGCAAGGTTCCATATTATGTTAGCCTGGTGCATTGCTCTTTTGATGTGTTTCCTCAAAGCAGCTTGCGTAGGGGGGATGTTTTCCAGGGATCTTGACCTCTGGATAAAAAGTTGTTTCCTTGCTTTATTGACCTCTAAGCATGCACTTGTTCTGTCATAGAGTGGGAACCCTGGATCTAAGTCAAATGTAAAATTCCACGACACTTCTCTGACTTTCCCTGACAAAAAAACTGAATTTCCATGACTTATACTATATAATGGTACAATATAGCGACCAATGATTTCAGAGTACCCGCATAAAGGTCAAGAATCTTTTTTAGAGCGGGAGATGAGGCATTGAATAAACACAGTTGGGCTACTTAAGGAAGCCATACAGCTAATAGCCAGATATACACCAATTCTGCGTGGAAATGTATTTATATTAATGCTGCCCTACAAAGCCAAAGATCAGTATCTGCAAAAATGCCAACTGAGAAAAACAGCTTTTTGTGTTTTTCTTACACCAAGTATAAGCATCAAATTATATTCAACAACAAGGGGTATAATTAGATAGATCAAAGTGAGGTGAATATTAAACATTTTGTTTTTTGACATTTAGGCAAAATTTGGTAGTTTTATAGGCTATACTGCGCTTTGCCTTTGCATTACTGCTTATACTTACGTGGCCATACAATAACATTTTGTAGTAAGTGTAACAAGTGATCATAATCACTCAGTTTTTATATTAATTGAGGAGGTATTTACTACATTTTTAGTGAAGATATGCTGCTTGATGCCTTAACAATGGCAACTCTGTAATTTATGAACATTTATGTTAAAATGGAACAAAATCAATCGGGTATTCTTGTAGACTTTCATGTCAAGCAATATTGCATTGCTGCACACCAAAACCTAACCTTTGACCTTGCACACTGCTGCTTATATTTATTAAAGTATATGTTAAAGCGATGGTTCGGAGTAATGTCACCCTAGGGTCCTTTGCACCATGACCCCGAGCCAAACACCCTCCCAGAACCTTTTTTCCCTTGGTCGAACCCTGGTCGAGTAACGCTGTCAGAAACTAATGTAGTGTAAGTGCACCAGAAGTTTAGTAAAATAACACTTGCCTGATGGCTTCTACTCTCAGCTACCACCGCTATTGCTGTGTCGACGTCACTTTCGTGATTTTTGAAAAGCCCGTAAAAGTCCTTTTCAAAACGCAAAAGTGTAAGGGGAAAGGTAGTGAATTCAACACTCCAACATATCCAACGAATTACGAAGTGTTTACAACCTAGTGTTAACTAATAATTGTTCCAAACTGGTTTTACTCAAAAAATATTGTTAGTCCTGAAAGTTGGCGTCGTTCAACTACATCCTTATGTATCGCTTTCTGCCAGGACTTTTACAGGCTTTTCCAAAATCACGGAAGTGACGTCGACGCAGCAATAGCAGTCTGCTGTTTATCGCTGCTGTTGGACAGTCAAAGGAGAAAGTGAGAGAGAAAGCAGCACACAACCATTTAGGTTCCCAAGTGCCGGAACTTCTGAAACCACACCCAGGCCACACCCAGGCCACACCCAGGCCACACCCATTGCCCCACCCTGTAGCCCAGAACTGTGGGAAAATAAGATCCTGTTTACACGAAGGGAAAACTAAGATATTTTAACGTGGTTTGGCCTCTCATTTACACGAAAATCGCAAAAACTATTTTGAAAACTCCAGTTTCGCAGTTGCATGTAAATAGGGAAACCGGCGTTTTTACATTGTGACATGTTGGTCTCTCATTTGTTTCGAATCTCTGATTGGCCACCTGTTTGCTCGAAGTGTTCATGTCACCCTTCCCCTGCTTTTTTTATCATTATTGCCCCCGAATAAATACCCTGCTATATATATGCAGGATAACAGAAGTAGATGTTTTGCCAGTGATCCTGCAGTTAATGATGTTGACCTCTTAGAGTGCTATCAATGCTATAGATGAGTTCCTCATGCCCAGAAACATGGAAAAACATATTTAGTTTACATTTCTATCACATTTAGATCCTAAGATACACCCATTTCTAATTTCGGGCCTAGAAATTTCATATCACAGTGGTACAGGTGAATTACAGGATAATAGAAGTAGATGTCCATAAACCCCTCAGTAATTCTTTTCCCATCTCATATGACAACAAAATGAAAAAAATATGTTGAGCCTGGCTTTATCAGACAATCTGATTTTGTTTTTTAAAATGTATGCAAATTAGCGCATTTTTAATGAGATAAGGCCTAATTTGCATATTTAAACATTAAAATATAAAAAACTTTCAATACATTTTTTTCTTAGCTTAACATGAGTAATCAACTGAGAAAGTTGCATGGTGATATCTATTACTTATTTTTTTACCCCATTCACCTGTAGTGTCACAACATATTACAGAGGTCAGTGACCTCTATCTGACCTCAGAGGTCAAACTGAGAATGCCTCCAGATCTTATATTAAAGCTTAGGTCATCAAGAACAAACCCTGAAAGTTTCATGCTTCTTTCACAAAAAGCAAGATCGTCCCTATTTTAAGAGCTTAACAGCCCCACTAATTACCTTATGTATCCACCAGCTGCCTGTCTGCAGCCTACTTCCACAACTCCAAAGCTGCTTGCTGTCAGATTTGGTTCCGAGGACACAAGTTCAGTGTATCAACAACACTCAATAACAGTTTATGTGATGTGTTAATCAATTAAATTCCCAACAATTTCACAATAGCTAGTTCTGAAGTAGGCCATTCAACCAGCCCGCTTGCTTACGACGAGACTAGGCTGCGCAGTCGGCACCCGCTTCCTTATTTGGGATTTGGGTTGCCAGGTTTTAGCCTATGACAAAACGGTTGAAATTTAAACTAAGTGATCGTGTATGTGTAGGGTGTATATCATACACAATCTGGCAACCTGGGAGATGTCAGACTAATAGAAAAAATGCATGGATCAATTATTTTAATATAATGAAGTTTGATGGCCATGCAAATTACGGGAGTTTTCCGGGAGAAATAACAAAACGGGAGGGTGCCGGGAGATGACCTTGAAATACGGGAGTGTTGATAGGTATGTACAGACCATTATTTCCAGTAACACTCTACATTTTCAACCACCCAGAACTCCAAAAAGTACTGTACAACTCTGCCTGCGCAATTTAAAGTTCAATTTAAGGATTAACATGACATCAGCACTGTGATTGTTGAAATCAACTTTGCACCTGCCTTTCAGAGGAGTCGTTTGGTGGGTCACTTCCCTATAATGTTCCATGGAACTTGTGTATGTGTATGTCACAGCCATCACACTGTTAAAAGCCAAAACAAACCGACTGCAAAACAGCCTCTTAAAGAAGCCCTATGCAACAATTTTAGCAAAAATGACCTTAATTATGCAGGTTGAGAGTCGTTCTGATGGTTCTACAACCCTTTTTGGGTCGTTGGGTGGGTGCTTCGTCTCCCCCTAGTGCTTCTCCGCGGAAAAACAGAATATGCAACTTTCTGGTCCCGGACCGTAGAAATCCGGATGTGACTCGGCGGAAGGCCTCGAAAATGTAGTCAGATTGTAGTTTAGCAAAACGGACTCCGACTTGGCTTTGTTGCTGCTGAAATTGTAAGTAGCCTACCCTTGGGTGAACTTCGTTTTTGTAATGTGGTTTGATAGTCTCTTGAACAATGTGTTTGCTCGACCGTTTTATTGTGAGCCCTGTATGTGTTTAGCTTGGTTTCTTGATGGCTAGCTTGCTAGCTAGTGGGGGGTTAGCGTAGCAGTCACTTGCTACCGAAGCTGCAGGGGGAGCTATGTCGTGAAAAATGCAAGCCAAAATCAGGCGAAAACCCAGAAACAGCGAAGGAATAACCAGACTTGCATAGGGCTTCTTTAACATGGGCCATTAGGACATTCAACACCCACATGAGCCAGTGAACATCTGATAAAGAATGTGCAACACTTTGTTTTATCTCTCTTTGGGAAGAGCCCAGAGTTACAGGATTGACCATACCACTATGATTAGGGTGTTCCGTGGGCAGTGAGTCAGCGATCTCTCAACAACGATCTCTCAATCTCCGTCAAAGAGTCCTCATGAGTTGTCCAATCACATTTGTCTGACAAAACAACCAACAAAAACAAGTTGAAAATCATGAGGTATGCACAAGCTGGTGAGGAGGATTTTTGTTTGCATGCCATGGATATATGCTACACCTGGAGGATACTAAAAGAAACAATAATAATAATCATCATACTCATCATCATCATCATTGTAATAATACATGTTATCTTGTAAAGCACCAAAGGTCGCTTCACAAATGAAACACAAATGCAAGCAAATGCAAAACATCATCTCAGGGGACTTTTGATAGCGACGGATCTGTCAGATTTAGTAGTTTGCATTCCAAGCAGGTCCAAAGTCCCCTCAGCACTCTCAGGGTTAATCCAGATGCAATGCAGCATCGCACTTCAGCTGCAGATCTCTCAGGGTTAATCCAGACGCTGTGCAGCTGTGCAATTTCTCAAACGTTTTGATACCTGTGTCAACTCTGAAATCACACTCTCAAAACAGTTAACACCCGTGTCTGAACAAAAGCACTCTGGACAAAATGACACATTTTGCTTGCAAAAGGCTGTAACTCTCTCAAAACACTTAAAACATGCAGCAAAAGCAAATCTTGCCTTCAAACACTACAACTTGTTGCCAATTAAAAAACACTCTTTAATCAATCATTACACACTGGACAACAAAATGCAAAATCTAGTTCTCAAAATGAGCATTTTTGCTATGTCTGTTCCATTACTTTCTCATTTTTCTGGTAGGCCTATCAGAAAAAAAACTGTGAAAAGACAAAATGTACTGAATAAAAAAATAATTTATTCATTCCTCCCAAGATGTAACTGCCATTGACATGTAAGACATACAGTAAATACCTAGCAAGATACAGTAAATTTCATTGAACTACAACTTGTCATTTTTCATCCAAATAGACCTACAGTAAACACCTTTTGTACTGTTTTCTCCACCAAATAGGCAATACAGTACTTTGTCTAAATGTGCATTAGATCCATACTTGCAAATAGCAACACAGAACAGACATCTCTTATGTATAATGAATGATTGCTGATTGAAGAATTGTGCAAAGGAGTTTCACACAGGTGTATCAGAGATTTAGACTTATGCAAGGAATCTATACCACCTGTGAAAAGATGTTTTCCTTTTGTTTAGCATGGGAAAACCAATAGAGTTTGGGGCTTTTGAATGACACCTGTGTTAACTGTTTTGCAAAAGGGTGTGAGAAATGTGTGAACCCAATGAAAATGTGTGAACACATTCGCAAGAGATGACTTCTGCTGTGCAAAGAAAGTAGTCATGAAGACCAAGTGGGTTCTAGTTTACTTAAGCAGGTAAAAGCAATCGAGAAAAACTATATTGCTCAAAATCCTTAATTCATCTCTCAAAAGTAAATATCTGTGTCAATGAACATGTCAGTGCCATCAGAATGACAAGTCCTTGTGTCAGTGCACAGATAAGACAGTCAAATTGCTTAGTCATGTTGTCAATATAACAGTGTACTCTGGAGGGATGTTCTGGTGTGAGTGATGAGAGTGATGCAGTCTTCCTACACCTAAACCTACATCTTCCTACATCTTCTGATGTTCCTGTCTGGTGGGCCACAAATTCTCATCCACATCACAACGAATATCTGGCTTGACATATTATGACAACTTGTTCAACCATTTTGCATATAGACTTATGTTATGAACTAATGCCTAAATGTTGCGGGGGGTGAGACTATTCAACAGAGACCCATTATAATACATTTTGATCAACATGTCAACCAATTGATAATGTATGAAACAGCAGAGAATTGTACATAATCATTTGCATGGATGTACCAATGCATTTGCAACTTGTTGCTGCTGCTTTTTTGATGTGCACAAGTGACACAATGATTTGAAGATTGAACAGGTAGTTTTGAGAATTTCAATTCTGATCTGAGAAATGTACCAAAGTGATTGAGACAAACTGTAAAGTCCAAGTATGAATAGATAGAGACCCAGCTGAAGCTCCCATTTTAGAACCATTACGCAGCATGAACTCACTGTAACCTCACAACGCGGAATAATGAAGCGGGCATCACAGGAATGTGCTGCACATTAAGGTAGCCTATTGTGTGTGTGTGTGTGTGTGTGTGTGTGTGTGTGTGTGTGTGTGTGTGTGTGTGTGTGTGTGTGTGTGTGTGTGTGTGTTTGTGTGTGTGTGTGTGACAGAGATATTCACTGTAATGTTCCTATTCATGCATTGGTCTTACCTCAAGCTGAGTGGAATGCCAGTGCAGTCAGCACATGAGGTATGAGAACAGTGGAGGATTAATCAAGTTTGTGTATGTGTGTGTGTGTGTGTGTGTGTATGGGTGGGTGGATGTGTATCTCTGTCAGCACTTGATGTGTGGAAACAGCGGATGATGGAGAGGTATTCACTGTATGCACAGTGCTATCCAAACACACACACACAGATCTCACCTCTGAACTGGCTGAATAGTTTCCATACCAATATGGAGCAGCACATTAACAGACTAGACTGCATGTGTGTGTGTGTGCATTTGCATGTGTATATGTTTGAATGTGTGTGTGTGCATTTGCGTGTGTGTGTGTTTCTGTGTGTGTGTGTGTGTGTGTATGTGTGTGCATTTGCTTGTCTGTGTGTGTGTGCATTTGCGTGTCTCTCTCTCTCTCTCTGTGTGTGCGTGTATGTGTGTGTGCGCGCATCTGCGTCTCTCTCTCTCTCTCTCTCTCTGTCTCTCTCTCTCTGTGTGTGTGTGCATTTGCGTGTCTCTCTCTCTGTGTGTGTGTGTGCGTGCGTGTGTGCGTGTCTGTGTGTGTGTGCATTTGCGTGTCTCTCCCCTCTCTCTCTCTGTGTGTGTGTGTGTGTGTGTGTGTGTGTGAAGGAGATACTGGCCGTAATGTTCCTATTCAAACATGCTCAGACATCAGCTCTGAAGTTGCACAGTCAGCGCCCCAATTCAGAGCCTCAGGGCAAGACTGGGAGATATGCCGTGTATGCACAGTCCTTTACACACACACACACACACACACACACACACACACACACACACACACACACACACACACACACATACACATACACATCACACACACACACACACACACCATGCAAACAAGCATGTTTCTCCATAGTCCTATGTCACTATAGTTTTATATACGCAATCCTCTTCACACACACACACACACACACACACACACACACACACACACACACACACACACACACACACACACACACTATATGTATACTCCCATCCAATTACACTTGTGAAATCTGTGTACCACTATACAACCACTCATACATCTATGCAAACATTCCTGTCTGTCTGTAGTCTATAGTTTACAGATATGTATATAAACATGTATATATATATCCCTATTATCTATCCAATAAATGAGGCATTGTCGTTGAGATATAAATCACAAAGTAAAAAATAAAATAAAAAAAAACTTTTCTGTGTTTTCTTGGTCAAGTAAACAAAACAACTTTGAATCAAATGAGCATGGGTGTGCATGCTTAACATGGGTGAGCATACCTAACATGGGAGTGGATACTTAACATGGGTGTGCACACCTAACATGGGAGAATACTTAACATGGGTGTGAATACCTAACATGGGAGTGGATACTTAACATGGGGGTGGATCCTTAACATGGGTATAGATACTTACTGTAACATGGGGGTGGATACTTAACATGGGAATTACTTAACATGGGAATGGATACTTATCATGGGTATATGGATACTTAACGTGGGTGTTCATACCTAACATGGGTGTGCATACTTAAAATGGGTATGGATACTTAAGAGTGGATACCTTAACTGCAGGTATCTCCCATCTTGAGTCTCACTTGCCAGTGCACAGAGGCAGAGGACACATACACACACACACACACAAGGTAGAGGACACACAGACAGGCAGGCGTGCACACACACACACACACACACACACACCAGAGGACACCAATCAGTCAGACGGGCAGACAGGCAGATAAAGGGACAAGTAGGTCACCGATTCAGCAGCTGGGAAAGCTGACATGCACGTGACCTGAATCTGTCAGAGAGCTAACTGGTTAAAACTATGTTAAACAAACACTCACACACCCACACTGCAGTGGGACCATATTACAGTATTAGTAGGAATTAGTATAAATTTGCATTTGGTATGTTTTTATTCGTTTAGTAGGTCTCCACGTGCCATAGACCACATTGGGAACTGTAGAATTAAAACTTGTGTGATGCGATGTGATGTGTATATCTGGTGTTTGTGTGTGTGTGTGTGTGTGTGTGTGTGTGTGTGTGTGTGCATATAACGCCAAATCAGTTCATATTTCTAATATATTCATCCTGAAGAGGTCTTCAGATGAGTAACTGTGAAATTGTATGTGTCTAAACAATAGCAGGTGCTATCTGTCTATCAGGGGTTTGGCTCTATGAATTAGAGACAGCTAGCTTGCATGTTTCCTTGTAACACTTCCTGTCAAAAATTGAGCTTCTGCTGAACAGACTCAAAGTGGCATTGTGTGTGTGTGTGTGTGTGCGTGTGTGAGCATGCTGCAGCTGGCAGACAAATGGAGTGACTCGACCTGTCTGCATCACCATGACAACTACCGTGAGACACGCCAGCCAACTGTACAGGTTCATCAAGGAGACCGCTGAAGGTTAGCCCGTATTAGGGCCAGCCCAAATAGAAAGGGAGAGAGAAGGAAAGAGAGAGGGAGGGAGAGAGGGAGGGAGAGAGAGAGGGAGAGAGAGAGGGGGAAGAGGGGAGACTGAGAAGGAAAGGAGGGAAAGAAAAAGAAAGAGGGAGGGAGGGAGAGTGAGAAAGAGAGAGAGTGAGAAAGCTGGCTCGCCAACTCGCCTGGACCGTCTAGACCGTGGCAGGAGTGATTCTCGTGGTCAAGTACAAAGGATTCGCTTTCACTGACCTCGATTCCGAAAGGCTAAATCAATCCTAGCCCACATACCAACCGCACTGGACGGGCGTCTGAGAAAGGGCAGAAAGAGTGTTATGTTCAAAGGGACTATTTTATGTTAAGTGATATGGTCCTATGGGTTTCTTATTAGGCCGCGCATTGATACTGTTCTGAATGCATTGAACTGAGCTGTATGCGTTGCAAGAAGCAAGCAAAGTTCACAAACATGAGGCCAGTATGTTGTTCGTTTGTGTAAGGGTAGAAACAGATAGAGAGAGAGAGAGAGAGAAAGAGATTGAGAGATGAAGAAGGTGTATAGGAAGTTAAAGATGAAAAGAAGCTTCTTGAAAAGGATGTGTGACGCTCACTTTGGTTTCTGACTGGAAGTCGTCAATAGTGACCTCCCTCACCATGGTAACTGGGAAACACAGAATAGAGAGACAAAGACAGGAAAGTTAGTTTAAGAAAGCTATGTGTGTGTTTGTGTGTGTGGATGAGGGTCTGTGCGAGTTAATGAGTTTCCGAAACATGAGTATGTTTCCATGACATCCACTAAGACATTCGGTCCTAATTTACACTACATAAGTGCAACAAGCACACATGGACAAGAGCAATCATATGAAGCGAGAGAGCATTACAAATAGCATATTTGTGCTCATAGCATCTTGCTCATGGTACTTTTGTGAATTTATTAAATTAGTTTTAGATAATTTCTTCTAGTTGTCTTTGAACTTTGCAGATCATTTGAATTCTATATCAATTTATATTCTGTCAAAGAAGAGAGAGATAGATAGATAGATAGATAGATAGATAGATAGATAATTTATTTATCCGGGGGAACATTTTAATTTAATTTAGTTTAGGTGTTCAATTTGTATGATTTTTGTGTAGCATACACACACACACACACACACACATAGACAAACACAAGCACACACAAACACATTCAGGAGTTTTACTGTGTAACTACGTAAATGTAAAATGTAAATCAGGTTTCTAGGCCAAGTATACTGGCGTATACAAGGAATTTGGTCTGCATTTATCCCATTTGTGAATTAGTGAACACACAGTGAGGTGAAGCACACACTAAACCGAAGCAGTAAACGGCCTTGCTACAGCAGTGCTAGGGGTGCAGTGAGGGGTTAGGTGCCTTGCTCAAGGGCACTTCAGCCGTGCCTACTGATCTGGGATCGAACCGGCAACCTTTGGTTACAAGCCCGAAGCCCTAACCAGTAGGCCACGACTGTCCCTTGTTTCTAAAAACAAGAAAATGAAGAGGAAAGAGTGTATGTACAATGTTTAACACATACCTTACTAGACACGTATCATATACTGTTACCAGTGAGGACACACACTTACACACATACACAAACACAAGTACACACTCACATCCAGGAAGTATGCTAACTATTTTCTGTTTGTAAAAACAAAGAAATGAAGTGGAAAGATGAGACACTTAAAAAAAGTTTGTTTCCATGGGAACATTTATTGGTCCAGCAAATGCAAAATAAACTATTTACATTTCTCAGAGATACACGTCTCTACACAACTTTCAAAATAAATAAATAGTGTTAACAAAATGATATTGCTTTTTTTCTTTTAAAAAATAATATTCAAGTATCACAAGCAAAATAAGCTCGACTGCATGTGTTAGTTAACAATGACAGAAGGATGAGATGTCACATTCAGATCACGTGACTAAATTATTCGCCTTTTAGCCAATCAGAAACCAGACACAGTTCATCTGATAGAACTCCACAACAGAGTTCAATACAGCTCATGCTATAAAAACCTCACAGGCAATCCGGCACAAATCCAACAACTTTTCCCAACTCTGCTCTTAGTGTTGTTAACAGTATTTTACAATTCTTTGTACAATTGGCTACATTGATTAGAGCTGAAATACAAAAAAAACAAATAAACAAAAATAAGCAACTGTTTTGGTAACAGCTTGAAGTCAACAAGCAACATCTACCAAATATCCCACTAACAAGTGTACAAAGACATTACCAGAGCAGATTATTGAACCTGTGCAGTTAGTTCACAGCGTAAAGAGCAACACAATCCAATATGAAATATGTTTACAGGATAAGATTATGGTGGCTGTACATAGAAAGATACTTTACAACGAAATGTTAAGATATGTCTATAAAAAAATATATAGACAGAAGCCCGAGCCCAATCTAAGAGGCAGGAGACTTGATAGCAGCCTGTACACGCTAGGCACTCTAGGCAATTCATTAATCAGATATAATCAATTAATTAAAGTTTGATTCAATCCTGTTAGAAAATCAGAAACAACAATACACATAAATGTCGTGCGTACTCCCATTCTTAACACAAGACTCTTTCCTGATTGAAAATGCCATTCCATAAACATACTCTTTTTTCACTTTCTCACTTTTGTTTCTTGCTCTCTCTCTCTCACACACCCACCCACCCATAACACACACACACACACACACCCACACACACACCCACACACACACACACACACACACACACACACACACAGCAGTAGCAGCAAAACATGTTACACCCTGTAGCCATTCCTCGTCATCACACAGCGACAAGACTTAGATAATTAGTCCATCGAAAGTAAAATAAGACAAAAGAATGAAGCAGCTTCACTGAAATAGTTAGCATTAGTGCTCAAGCTAGTAGAGCCCTTTTTGGGGTTGGTGCCCATGGCACTGCCCACAATATGCCCACAGATGTGGGCACTGAGCAGCCTTGCCTGGGCACTGCTACCAAAAAAACACACTAAAAGCATCAGGCCTCGCCAACACAGCCTCGCCAGTTCCACCCCTTCTTGGTTAAGGGTCAGGTGACGTGCCGGAGCAATCTCATTGGCTGAGCTGGGGGCGTTCTCGGCAATCTAGTGACCCCCTGTTCAGGTTCTGAGGAGAGAGAGAAGGAGGGAGGACAGGGGAGGAGAGGCCGTTTTAGAACAGGCAAACTGTTGGACAGCTAAATAAAGCCACAGGAAGAGGAGACAATCAAGCCCCCATGACTAAGCTATCCTACACTACAACTGGCATTAAGGCTCAAAATGGACATATCAGCTCATTATGACAAACACACACAACACACACACTCACTCACTCACACACACACACACACACACACACACACACACACACACACAGACACAGACACACACACACACACTCACAGACGCCTGCACACAAACACACACACTAACCAAATTTAGATTCTGTGTGGGTGTTAAGGGGTCAGTCATGACATTTGATGTGTGAGTATTCCTAGGTGTGTGTGTGCCTGTGTGTACTGGCATGCAGCTAAGCGTGTTTGTGTCACACACACACACACACACACACACACACACACACACACACACACACACACACACACACACACACACGCATGCTCGCGGATGACAAACACATGACTAGCTCATCAGAGTATGTTTACCTCTGAAATACCAGCATAGACATCATTTTGAGGTAGTGCACAAAAGAGCAGCTTTAGGAATGAAAGTGATGAAACACACACAGAACGCACACACACACACACACACACACACACACACAAACAGAAGACACACAAGCGGTTAATGCATGACAGAAAGTTGGCTTAAGTACTAATGGTGAAAACACACTCACAGTTAAGACATGAAAGGAAGAGGGTTAGTACACTGACAGAGGGACACACACACACACACACACACACACACACACACACACACACACACACACACACACACACACATGCACACACGTGCGCAAACACACACACAGTGGCTGCGGTTATATAATTATGTTTGAGAGAGATAAAATGGCAAGAACGAAAGAACATTCAGAGGAAGTGATGCAACAGAGAATAGAACATGTTGGTATGGATGACTGGTGTGCATGAATAAACACACACACACACACACACACACACACACACTCACACACACCTACTACTAACAAGTAACTGATTCACTGTCCCAAACCAACACTAAAAGGAAAGATTGAAGTGAAAGGTTTCGAAAGAGGAGTGATACTCACAGACAAGCTTTGCCAAGCCAGTGCTGTCATGCCAGGTGAAGAGAGGAAAGGAGGACAGAAGAAAACCACAGATGAAGAGAAAAAAGGGGGATAGAAAAAACAGAGAGTAAGATGAGACCGTTTGAACACTAAGAGAGGGTAAGCGTGATAATGTTGTAATCTATAGCAGAGAAGCAAAGGAAATGCCGAGGTAAAAGAAAATCTCATGTGAGTTTGTGTGTGTGTGTGCAGTCAATATATAACTTCTTGTATGAGTTTTTCTGTGTGTGCAGTCAGTATAGTGTTTGTGTGTGTGTGTGTGTGCAGTCAGTATAGTGTGTATGTGTGTGTGTGTGTGTGTGTGTGTCCTCACCGGTCCAGCGAGAGCCAGCGGCAGGTGTGTGGAGCTGCAGAGGGCCAGCGCACTGGGCAGAGGTCCAGCCAGGCCCTCGGGCAGCAGGCCGGACGGCTCGTCCAGCCCCTCCATGCGGGGCTTCTTCAGGGGCTCAGGGCTGGTCAGAGGAGTCACACTGTTCCTGCGGATCAGTGAGCCTGGACCGCGCTTCACCTCCTACAGAGAGAGAGAGAGAAAGGGAGAAAGGGAGAGAGAGAGGGAGAAAGAGGGAGAAAGAGAGAGATGGATGGATGAAGAGAGAGAGAGAAAGAGAGGGGGAGGGAAAAGAGGGGGGAGAAAGAGGCAGAGAGAGGGAGAGAGAGAGGGTGAGAGGGAGAGAGAGAGTGCAAATCTAGGTCAGGCATACCTTTCCCAGTGCTGAGCACAATGTTTGTTATTCAGGGAGAGCAGTTTGTTTTTGCTTGTGCTTGTGTTTTGTTTTGTGTATGTGTTTACCTCAGGCCTTTCCCTGTGTGTGTTCACTGCCTCCACATTGAGCGAGATAGACTCCACTTTGCAACCTGAACATACGTAAACAATAAACATTTACTTTAGTCTGCATGCAAAACCGTATGTGTGTGTGTGTGTGTGTGTGTGTGTGTGTGTGTGTGTCTGTGTGTGTGTGTGTGTGTGTGTGTGTGTGTGTGTGTGTGTGTGTGTGTTGTGTGTTGTGTGTGTGTGTGTGTGTGGTGTGTGTGTTGTGTGTGTGTGTGTGCGTGTGCGTATGTGTGTGTATGTGTGTGTGTGTGTATGTAGCTTACCATAAGCCACAGGTGTGAGCTTCAGGACAGTGTGAAGAGGACACTTAAGGTATGGCATCTCATCTGCAACACAAGTTCAAGGTTCAGAGGTCATGCCAGGGTTACCATACAGGCCGAATGGTGACACCCATCTCTACCCATAATTCCATTTCTGTTTCTTACTCCATCACTCTCCACCAATCAGAGCCTGTGTTAGTGTGCGGCGTTGCCTTAGGGACTCACCTGCACTCTTGTCCAGGAAGTAAGCCAGCAGGCACCGCATCACGGCCTGGTGACAGATCACCAGAACGTTCTCCTGACGTTCCAGCTCCATGATAACCGGTTCCACGCGCTGCACCAGATCCTGGTATGACTGCAGGAACACATACACACACACAAAGGCTTGTTTACATTCGACCGATTGAGAGTCATACAAAGGGAAGAGTTCAAAAGTTGAAAGGGAAATGCGGGTGAATGCTGTTTATGTGTATGTTTACAACTGCTAGCAACAATTCACTCATTCAATATTTAACCTTTCTTTAACCTGACTTCTCAACTAATGACTGACTATTTGATTCTTAAACTCTTACGCTGATGTAGACAAGTCCATAAAACGAGTGTATTGGGGGGGACTGTGAGAGTCAGCATTAGCCTTTAGTTAGCATACCTCTCCAGAAGGGAAGTGGTAGTAGTGAGAGTTAGCGTTAGCCTTTAGTAAGCATACCTCTCCAGAAGGGTAGCGGTAGTAGTACTTGTCCTCATCTCTCAGGGCAAACTCGTCGGGATACTTCTCCTTCACTTCCTCATATGTCATTTCCTCACACACACCCTACACAAAACACACACACACTTTATCAGAGGGGCTTCTATACTTTCTGATACCACATTCAACGACTAGTTGATCAATTCAACTCGCTTTATCAATTTTATCGATTCGGTCAATTGATTGATTGATTCATTCATTGATTGATTGGGCTGTGTAGTGTACTCACAGCATCAATCTCGTTGAGGGCCTTCCACTGTTCGTAGGGCAGGCCAAGGGCCTCGGCCGTCTGGATGCTGCGCCTCAGCTGACTGGTCCAAACGCGCAGGTCCTTCAGGTTCTGCTCCTCCACGAAGCCGGCCAGCGCCAAGGCAAACTGGCGGAGGACACACACATTCACATGAATCACTACTTCTTTCACTCACTCACTCTCTTTCTTTCTTTCTCTCTTTCTTTCTTTTTTTGTCCTCCACAAAACTGGCCAGGGACAAGGTAGACTGGCACAGAGAAGACACATTAATCACTAGAGTCAGAGTCCCTGTCTCTCTGCCTCTAAAACTCTCTCTTTCAATCCATCACATCATCTCTCTCTCTCTCTCTATTTCGTACCTTTCTGCCACGCGACGACAGCCCCTCGTCTCCTCCCAGCTTGCCCTGCAGGTTGTCCTGGCTCTCGCCATGGCGACAGAGGTAGATGGTGCGGGGCTGGACGTGGATGTTCATCAGGTAGTACACAATCTTGCTCTGGATGTGGTCCTGGATGCGGTTGGCAAGGAAACGGCGGCCCACGTCAATCACCTTGATGAAGGACATGTTCCTGGGGAGAGAGGAGAGGGAAGGCCGTCAAGAGACCTAACGCGACAGCAGCATGGTGAGAAGGGTGATTATCACAATGTTTTTGAGTCATTACTGATGTGAGACATTGATACACTGATCCTTCGAGATGGCTGGATGGATTTTTCCATCATACTGTCAGAGGATTAATAGAAATTGATTTAGTCAATTGTTTGATAAATGATTGTGTGTGTGTGTGTGTGTGAGCGTGAGCGTGAGTGTGAGCGTGAGTGTGAGTGTTTGTACCTGTCGTAATTGTCAGGGTCCAGGGGTTCGTAGCTCTGTTTGTAACACTCGATCCTCTTCTGGAAGTCTTCCATGGCATCTGTCTTATTGCAGTCCTGATAATCTGGACATGACACCTTCACTTCCTGTTCAGAGAGGAAGTCGATGGTAAGACTGTTGTCATGGGAACAGTGGGAGTATTTGCAAATTCTTTTGGACTCAGACAGACACTTACCATTATATTTGAAGCTATAACGCTGGGATCATCACAAACGGACTCGATGAAGAAGATCTGTGAAAAGACATTACTATCATTATTAAAAAGCATTCTCACACAAACATGGAAACTCATGAACATGATCACTCATACACGCACAGATACACACACAAACGTTAACACACCTTGAAGCCATTTTCATTGCCAAAGTTGAGGACCATATCTCTTCTCTCCCTTGTAGTATTCGTGGCATCAAACACCTAAATAAAAAAACACAAGAAACATTAGTGATGAAAGGAAAGGAAAGGATGGATGATGGATGGATGGATGGATGAGTGAAGGGGTGAAAAGATGGACAGCATAAGGAGGAAATTAACTCACTGCGACTTGACCCCCCTCCTCGGTGAGGTACACTTTGACATCCCTCAGGGCTGCCGAGGCACATTGACTGAGGAAAAGAGAATGACAAACACATCAGTTATTTACTACACACAAACAATAACAACTACAACTCCCATGGTGCACTGGGAGGTCATGCAAGAGCTTGGCGTGTCTGAGGTGAACTAACTCACTTCCTGATCTTCACGGCATCCTTATTGTCTGCTTTGAAGAAGTCAAAGGAGCTGTAGTGTTTAACTGCCTCTCTCCTATACTCTCCGACGTTGAAGACTGAAAACCACCACACACACACAGAAAACAAACATTTATGAATAAATAAAAATGAAAAAATTGAACTGGTAAACTGTGTGAGAAGAACAGTCGGAGAGCATAATCCATGTGAATACAAGGGAAACAGGAAACTCCTCCTGAGGGAACAATGACTAAGCAGCAAAGTCTGGGAACTTCAACAGTCAAAAGCCCCGGACCCAAAAATGCCCCCCCTCCCCAGAGTGTTATGACGGAATTAAAGCACACTTGTACAAAATACCCAGCTTTGCTTCCTGGAATAGGTTTAATGTATACAGAAATAGCTCACCCAGAATAAAAATACACACACACACACACAAAGAGAGAGACACACACACACACACACACACTCATCTCACTCATTCACTCACTGACTCAACACTCACCTTTAGTGGGCATGCCAATCCAGTTGAGGTAGCGTGTGAGTTTCCTGGACATGTAGGTCTTGCCCCGGGCAGGGAGACCCACCATGACGATCATAGTGGGGGGGTTGGCCAGATGGGGGCCTCGCCCTGCTGAGAGAAAGGGGGGAGGTTAGCATCCTTTATTAGATGACTGTAACCTGCATATAGCATCCTTTATTAGATAAATGTAACCTGCATAATTACACTTAAATACGCATAAATCAAACCATGTAACAAAATACATTAAAATGCCAATCAACAAGGCTTACAGCATCACCTAAGGATGCATACAGCAGGTAAGCCACTGTTCCTACACATCCCATAATGTGCATAACAGAGCACCATTATCTATTTATGCAGCCTGTAGTTCATTTATAGCATTGAGGGCAGCTGACAAGCAGATTGCAGCTATTTATAGACTGAATGTGTGCATCAAAAATCTGGATTATTTATTTTCATCTGTGTGAATGCTGCACATGACCCAGTAATCCCATGAAAAATTCTCTGGAGGCTCTCTGCTTTTCTCTCTCTCACACACACACACACACAAGGTCAAAGATGCTGGATTTGTGAGAGAGAAAAAGAGACAACAGTGACAAGCCCCCCTTCCTCTAGCCCACCGATCCACGTGCAGGGAGAGCATGTGCTCTGGCACCAGCGCCCCTTCCCACACACACACACACACACGTCAACTTGGCATGCAAGCCACTCCACCGCTCCAGAGAAGACCCACTAGCCCACAGGCAGTGCACAAACTAGGTCACACACACACACGTGCACACACACACAGGCTCTAAGACACACAATAACTGTAATGTGCACGTGAGTGACTCTGCTGAAATAAATTGACTGTAAGGGATCAGGAAAAGAGCTGCTGCCTCATAGCATGCACTCCTACAGTAGCACTGGAGGATAGTGTGTGTGTGTGTGTGTGCGTGCGTGCGTGCAAGCAAGTTCATTCAGAAGAGCAGTCTTGCATGCATATCAATTGGCTAATTTAGACACTCCGTTTAGGCCTCTGTAATCTCCTCTAAGAACATCCTGAGTGGAAATGCAGTCAGCAAGATCGGGGTTGATCCCATTACCGGCATTCACACACACACACGCGCGCGCGCGCTATCAGTGAACCTCAATGACAGAGCAGAAATACATGTCAAGACCGAACCTACACATCATGTTTCAAAAACATGATACCTCGATAATCTACATGCGATTTTACATTAAAGTTTAGTAGCCTTGCAGACACCATGCAAGACATGTAGCCTACATTTGACTGTCTGTAAAAATCCAAGGTCATAGATATCAGTCTTCCTTCAGAGGTGTCTATACGTAACGACCAAGTATGGCAACGGGAGGTTGGGTATGTTTGTGTGTCTGGCATCAGATCAGCGCAACGCCGGGTGCCCGCCAACAGTAACGACACCATTGTGTACCGTGCCAATTACTGCATCCAGATAGAACACGGTCCAACGTCATTCAATTAAGCGACACCTTTTCAGGGAAGGAGCGATGAGTAAGCACTCGGCCCGGGCATAAAGTCTCACTGGGCTGCCGACGGATGTGCGATGACCAATCAGAGCTGAACGAAACATTTTTTTTTTTAGTGTGTGTGTGTGTGTGTGTGTGTGAGAGAGAGAGAGTACCACGTCTACATCCAGGCTCACGCACAGACCTGCGCTGACTCAGACAATCCTGATAAGAGAACGTAAAAGGCGCGAGCGTCACGCGTTGTTATGGCTACCACATCTCAATCACGATGTATTTAGGATGTGACTTTGAGTGGTCTGTGCACTCTGCAGCATAAATAATCATGCACACACTAACTTACTCAGTGCATGCATCTTCACCTGGTGTTTTGGCCTTTCCTTCACTAACACAGAGAGAATAACCTTCTCCAAATATCCCATAATAGCCTATGCCTCGCCTCCAGGACTGAAACGTGAGCTCTGCGAGGTGATCTGTTACAATAGAGTAGACTGGCCGCTGTTACCTATAAGGGTTCCTTTCCTTCAAAATGAAATACCCGGAGCGGCGAGGGGATTCCCGTGCGTCATTTACAGAAACTGGCATTTGAGTTCATGCGCAGCGGGGAAACAGAGAGGGGCTTATCAGAGGTATAGGCTACCTTCCTTTTAAGGTTTTCCATGGGCGAAGAATGGAATAAGAATAATCTCTCTCTGAGCACTGGTAGGCTATCAGTGTTTTAGATGTGCAATATATTAGTTTTAACCGTCAAGTGTAACGTTACAGGTGTAAACCAGATGGTGGATCTGATAAAAAAAAACGTATAACCATTTAGTGAAATAGCCCACCCCTAAGTATTAATGCGCAAAAATACACAAACCGCTGGACACATAGATTATTTTACATCATGATAAATAGACACACAATCAGAATCCTGGTAATCACATCATCGGATAGGTTAGTCCACTCACCCGACCTGCAAAAATCATATGCCCGTTGGCTATCTCTCCTAAACAACCTAATGACATCAAAAACTTACCACGCGTGGGCACAGCCGGTTTATCATCTTTAGATGGAATCCAGAGCTTTTGGATCCGGTTCTGGGTCAGTTCTCTTGGCATTCCTTGGTGGTCGACGGATAGAGGTGCAGAAATGATGGATCAGTCGGCAAGACCAAAATCCCTCGTTTAACGAAATATATGTAAGTTACTGACAGTAAATCTGGTCTTGACTATCTATATTCTCCGAAGTCTGAACTATACAGTAAATATTGAATAGAAAGAAAAGACGTGGAGAGTCTTCAAGAATGAAGTCGCGCCGTTGTCCAGTTGTTAGCTATTCTCAGTGTCGGGTAAGCTTCCAGACCCGGCGCCCCAGATCCGCTTTTTAACTGCGCTTGGAAGGAAGCGCAACGTGACTGGGTGACGACATCCAGAGGGCGTAGACAGGCGCTCGCTCTCGGTTATGCGACGCCATCTTGTGGAATGTTGTGGGTCCGTGCGCAAGAGCTCCATAAAAATGCAACTGGGTAAAAAAGAAAGAAAGAAAGAAAAAAAAACTTCCAACTGTCTATGTAGGCTATCTTCAAGTCTGAACTGATGTTCTGCAAATTAATACAAAACATATGATACTCTGGCAAAGGCTTGAGTATAGCCTAGGAAAGCGTCTGTAATGCTTACGGGTAATAAATGCATTTTCAAAGAAAATTGTGGACATAAATTGTTAATAAATGGCATCATCCGAAGATGATGCATGGCCATAAATGCATGACAATATATAATTACGTAGCCAGCGGTCATATCAATCCTAATGGGATAGTCCGGCTGCACGTGAGGACTGTCACGTCAACAAGAACTTGAAACTTGAGAGGGGTGAGACAAAGACGGTTGGTGAGACTACCCATTTTGTTCCCTACAGCATCTCTACACCTACCCTTTGCGGTAGGTTTTCAGTGATGTTTATTTCCGCTATTGTTTATTTGCAGTGAGGTAAATACAAAAGTTAATTAGACTGTGTGTGAGATGGTTAATCATCACTTGCGCTCAAGTTCTAGTAGGGAATTTGAGCGGTCCGAGGTAACTTCTCTCTGGAGTCATCGACTACAGTCGCAACTGCACGTAGCCTGCCATCCATTGCCACATAGAACTGGGGACAGGGCGTTGACGCCAGGAGGCAGAGACCCGAAGTGATGGACAGGATTAGTGTGAACTGCCTTGCTTTTTGAACTTGTCCCTGTTTATAATTTCAGTTGTTGTCGTAGACGAAACAGTTCATCTTTCAGAAGGGTGTGACTCAAAGAAACAGACAAAGGTATTCTAGGGTTCTCCATTAGCCCGAGGTAGAATGTGTGTGCAGTGTAGCTCAATATCCTAATGGAAAATAATATTCAGAATTAAAAAAAAAAGAAGTGGTTTAAAAATAAATGATCGAAACGGCGCTGGTAGCCTACTTGTAAATAGTGTTTGTAGGCTATGAGTTGCATACAATAATGGTAGGGAGTGTTTGTAAGTGTCACGAATGTGATGCATTAAGAAACCTGGATGGAAAGACAGTAGCCTACTCAATGTATTTGCCTTTCTCAGGACTTAGCGTTCCGAAGTCAAAACAAAAACTCGAAAACAGACATACTCTGGCATGTAGGCTACTTTTGGCTTTGTCATGCGTAGAACGGTAATCTCACTGAATCGAACAAGTTAAGTTCACTTGAAAAGTCGTTTCGGAGAAAGACGACTACTGAAGAAATAACGGAGATAAAACAAATGTAGACACCCTTGACATGAATGTCTACAACTTGGTCAGTTGCACCTCTCTATAGTCTTAGTAAACTACTAGAGATGTCAAGTCAAGTCGGCTTTTATTGTCAATTTCTTTACATGCACTGGTCATACAAAGAATTTAAATTTCGTTTCTTACTTTCCCTTTCCCACTTAGATGTGTGTTGTAGGCTATTATTGTCTATTATTGTATAGGCCTACAATTAAGTCCTTTTGACATACTCTTACCTATTTTCATTTTCCTCAAATCAAAACATTTGCCTCTAATGTAGATAAATGATTGATGACCCCCAGAATTACCACTGTAAACATGTTAAGGATCTCTTGTTAAGACTTCAAAGATGAAAGGTTTGCTGGGACAAGCGACTTTACAACCTACTTTGCACACACAGCTTGCTGCAAAGTGGGTGAGTGAATAGTCCTTAAATCTGCCAATTTAGTCCATCTCACACAGAGAATGTAAGCAAGCAAGGTGCCAGTGATATTACGCAAATTAATTAATGACATAACACCCTCAGGAGGGAAGTGTGTGTGTGTCGCTTCTAGAGCCTAGAAGATTGAATGAATACCCCACTACCAGCACCACACACACACACACCTTCACCTTTGATAAAGATTTCATTAACTCACTGCAATTCTCACAGGTCCTCTCTTTTCTTACATAAATTCTCCCCTCACAGACTTCCATCTATCACTGACCCACTCTTCTCTGACGAACACGAACACACACACACACACACACACACACACACACACACACACACACACACATGTCTATCATTAGATTATAGAACAGCACCTAAGCCTGTGGGAGGCTCTGCGTTATGTCAGTCTCTGAATGTAGGTTTCCCCTATTTCTGCCACCAACAGTGGTAGGGAAAAAAAAGTTCCTGTTATGCAAATCCAGCCAATTAACGGAAACCCAAAATGCCTTCAGAGTCTTCACAAAAGAACAGGGCACTCCAGGCAATCTGAGATTCGGCTTGTTCTTCGATGACTCAATCGCACCCTGGCCTGACCTCATCAGGCTCACCTTATTAGGAGGAGAAAAGGTTACAATATGACAGCCGTCACAAGAGCATGATGGCTCTTGTTTGTAAAGGAGTTAAAAGGGCTTAAAGCAAGCGAGGGAACATGCAGTGCCTGAAGTTATGATCAATTTTTAAATCCTAAATTCTGGCACTGCACCTGAGAACTTGAAGCCCTGAGGCTATCTCCTCTAGCTTTGGAAAGGTGTTAAAAGGGCCAAAGGATGTCTGCACCTGAACATGTCTGTGCCTGAAATCACGATCAGTGTTCAAATCTTAAATGGATTGGCAGAGGTGGAAAGTAACGAAATACATTTACTCACGTTACTCTATTGAGTAGTTTTTCTGTGTATTTTGTATTTTTTAAGTAGTTTATAAAATCGGTATTTTAAATTTTACTTGATTACATTTTGTGTGAAGTAGCCTATTGTACTTCGCTACATCAAAAATCCCATCCGTTACTTGAGTAAAAAAAAAGTTAAGACTAACGAAAACAGAAAGGGAGAGAAAAAAATCGCGCCCTAAACCACTAGCCTAGTGTTAATGATCAGCATGTAGCCTACAACAGGACATGAATCAAGCTGGCGCCATGCAATCTTTCTGAAAGTGATGGAGATGGAGCTGGATCACGAGATGCATCAGATTAGCCTAACCTATGAAAGTGTATTTTCCGCTATTTCAATGGGTTGTCTCAGTTCGTTTTAGCACCAATGATTGCGGAGATATTCAAGCAAACACCATGGGATTTCGTGTTTTGACGTTTGTGCTCACCTTTCTTTGGAAAGAAGTTTATTAGCAGTTGTTTCCCCTCATGTTGATGTCTCTCTTTTTCCTGTTTTGACCTTTGTTTTTAGTAACCTTACTTGGCTTTCTTGGAGAAAGACATTGCACCAGCAGCACAACAATTAGCGGTCCACTACTCAACTAAATAAACAAAAGATAGACTACCTTATGAATCGTGCAGGTGGACTAAACCATTTAGCTCAGTGGTCCCCAAACTTTTTCTTCCGAGGGCCAGCTCACTATGCCTGGCTCTAAGAGAGGGCCAGAGACTCGGAGTATATCAACCATAAATAGCTTAGTGCTGTGAACAGCAGCAGTTTACCTTAGTTGAATATTCCATTACATTTAATCATAGGCTACTGCAATTTAATACCATTGCTATCTGTGTTTATGTTGCCACCATGCCATATCAGTGTAAAATGTAGCTCAAATGAAATAATACTAATAAAAATACTCTGTTTCTTTGCATACATAGCTCAAGTTGTGAACAAGCAATATCCTACAAATAATTTAAAGTTATCAAACTATGACAGTTTTATGAAGTGCTGGCAAACACATCTGAAATGACCACCATTTTAACTTTCACTCACCTGATGAGAACTCTGTATGAACATTTGAACGTGTGAATAAATATAAATAATTATCCCAGAAAGTACCAGAAATATGACTTGAATAGAAGTTAGTTAGTTATTAACAAATAATTGATAAACGTTTAGAATACTTTGAGCACTGATGCAGTCCGCATAGGCCTCTTACATTGTTTGCAGGTAGGCCTACATTTCATTCCGTTTTCGATGGCAAACGCGAAAAAGCGCCAAAACAACCACCAGTGGACAAAAGTAGTATTACATGTGTACTGTTAAGACTCGCCATAGAGAATGAATAGGGAAATTACGGAGGTTATAGTTTGACAATGTCGTACTCCCGTGCGGGCCAGATGCTATATACCACGGACATGTTTTGGGGGGCCACCCAAAATTAGTTGGCTGTGGTAGTTAACAAACTAGACAGTTTTCACTATGTTTTGTATACAAAATCCAGTCAGTCAAACCTTACATTTCGTCTGACATTCATTTTGACATTTAATTTGTAAGTTAAAATATTCAGGTAAAATAAATATATGGTGGAAATAAGTATTGAACGCTTAATTTGTTTTTCAGTAATTAGCCTAAACTTCCTCTAACTACTCTCTAACTCAGGGGTGGGCAAACTGCGGCCCGCGGGCCGGATCCGGCCCGCCAAGCACTTTCATCCGGCCCTCCGAGCATTTCATTTGGTTATCAGGCTGCTCGCTATTTTTTTCCTGCGATAGAGACGACGTTGGTTAGCTTTACTGCAAACTGCTTTTCACTCTCCTTAGAGAACAATATGTCAATGTCAAAACATCATGTTAAATAGAGATAACATCATGTTAAACTAAGTTAACTCTTAGTTATCTCCTTTGCAGCAGATCTAACGTGAACATTATGCGATCCATTTAATTGGGAACGCGTCTGCACTCACGAGAGGGAGAGAGCCGCAGGTTCCAGCTGGCTTGTCATTGTTGATAATTGATATCTCCTTCTTATAAGAAAGTTTTAAAAGGAAATCATGAAGGCAACAGTAGTTCCCACTACTGACCATTTAAAAACTGTGAGAGGGCCCAGCTGTAGGTACAGCACTAGCCATAGCGGAGCAGGCAGAAGATCATTGAGAAATAAACGTGAATTAAAGCGACAGTGCACAATTTATACATTTGTTAAACAGCATAAAATTAGAAGCATTTTTAAGCAATTCATATTTTAAAACAAATACGTTTCATACTAAATTATAGGCTATAAAAAATGTATTTTTTATGTGTGTGTCGTGGGGGGGTTGTTTTGCGGCCCGCCGGCCAGTTTTCAAAACCCAATGTGGCCCTTGAGCCAAAAAGTTTGCCCACCCCTGCTCTAACTACTTACAGATTCCAGCTCGTTCCTTCCCTTTTCTTGCCTTAGTGCTTTTTCTTAGCGTGTTCAATACATTTTCCCTGTGTTATTCCACTTCATTACACATGACTACTTATGGAGTTGTTTGGATTTTTTATGTGTGGATTACCTGAGTTATTACTAATACCTGGTGAAAATGTTGTGCCCCCTGTATTCCACTTTTCAAGGGCCCTCTCCTCCATTGGGGCCCTCTCCTCCATTGGGGCCCTATACTTCCCACTTTCCCCCACCAGTTCGACACCCTTTAATCTGCTGAACCTTCTGCTCGTTTCCAAATATAAAAAACACTCTCTGCAACTCAACATTGGCCTGCCTGCCTCAGCTGCCTGTGAGGGGCTTTTCAGTTGTGCTGCAGGGTTGTGCACAATTCGAATTGCAATTCTGCTTCCTGTTTGCTACCTCAATTCATTGAAATGCAAGAGAAATTCAAGAATTGAATTGGAATTTAAGAGCCAGTTCCAATTCAATTCTGGAATTTTGCACAAGCCTGTTGTGCTGGATTACTGTTCACTGCAAAGCGACCCAAGGATGAGTGCAACTAACTTTAAAAATCAACTACTGCTCGGATAGTTACTGCTAGGATAATTGGATAGGAGCTAAGCTAATGCAAAGCTCACGGCACACACACTGATATCTAGAGCTCTAGCATTGATGTGTGGCTCTCGGTACACCATATCACTGACCCCTAGTATGTGACCTGTGGTCACGGTTTGCTGCGGTCTCTATGGCATGGGATTTACATACAAATGCTTGATTAATTCATCTTCTTTCTTTAAACTTCCTTATCTTTATCTTTGTTTTTGTTTGCAAACCTACACCAAGCACTCCACTGCATACATCAAGTATGTGTGTGAGTGTGTGTGTGTGTGCTGGTTTAACTCATGAACATGGCAGCCTGATAAGGCACCAGAGGGGAACATGATCTACACATCTGCTCTACTCAGCCTACTTGTTCTTCACACAGCAAAACAAACACACACACAGGCCAAATTTTCCTTATAAAAAAAGATAAGATATTTAATGTCCAGAATTTACAGTCTTCCACTGTCCACCACAAAGCAAAACAAATCGATGATCTGACTGCACCACTACTATATACAACATATTGTGTCTCAATACGCACATACTGTATAAAGACGGAAGGGCATACAAATAGAGGGGGCTATTTTGTGACTGTCTCTGTGTGTGTGTGTGTGTGTGACTTGTGTCTGTCTGTGTGTGTCTGTGTGTGTGTGTGTGTGTGTGTGTGTCTGTGTGTCTGTGTGTGTCTGTGTGTGTGTGTGTGTGTGTGTGTGTGTGTGTGTGTGTGTGTGTGTGTCTGTGTGTGTACGTGTGTGTCTGTGTGTGTGTCTGTGTGTGCATGTACATGTGTGTGTGTAACGTAGAGATGAATAAGATCACACTGCTTCTCCTAGATCCAACACTCTGAATTTGTCCAGATTGTAGAAACACGCCTTCACTACTCGTCCACCGAAGTATCGGCCGTTCAGGTCCACCACAGCTGGAAACACACACAAACAAACAAACAAACAAACAAACAATTAAATACATAACCAAATAGTCGAGCAAAATAAAAATAAAAATGGGGAGAAAAGCACTAACATAGGCACAAAGCCTAGTGGCAAAATTACGTGACTCAAAAGTCGTTATATAAAATTGTAATTAATCGTCCCGTCAGTAAGTCCGGACCCAATTCAGCCACAGAGCTTGAGAGGTTCAAGCCCTGATGTTGTTGTACTTTTTTTTGCCAGAGTGCAGTTTTTCAGTATTTCCAGTAAGTCTCCTTAGTCATACTGTTTTGTTTTCCAAAAAATAGGAGCCACTCGATTTCCTCTGAAAACTACACAGGATGAGCACTGTTTCTACAGACCAGCTACAGACGCCACTGTCTTTAAATAAATTATGCCACAGATAAGACGCTCAGATACACGCTCAGATACACGCACACGCACACACACACACACACACACGCTTTCCATAAACTGTTCTTTCTGCGAACGTGAACTTTCTCTCAGTTCTCTGGCTCTCTTGCTCCTGCTCAAGGACACTCATAAGGCTGAGCGAAAACAGCCGGATAATCCTTCACACCAGCGCTGCAAGGTGTGTGTGTGTGTGTGTGTGTGTGTGTTGTGTAACAAGCTAGATTGTATTATGTGTGTGTGGTGTGTGTGTGAGAGAAAGTGTGCATAAGAGCTTGGTTGGGTATGTGGGTGTTGGTATGTGTGTGTGTGAGTTTGTGAGTGAGAGAGAGTGTGCATAAGTGAGCTTGGGTGTTGGGGTGTGTGTGAGTGAGAGAGAGTGTGCATAAGTGAGCTTGGGTGTGTGTGTGTGTGAGTGTGTATGTGTGTGTGTAAGTGTGTGAGTGAGAAAGAGAGTGAGAGAGAGTGTGCATAAGTGAGCTTGGGTGTGTGTGTGTGTGTGTGTGTATATGTGTTTGTGTAAGTGTGTGAGTGAGAAAGAGAGAGAGTGCATAAGTGAGCTTGGGTGTGTGTGTGTATGTGTGTGTGTAGGTGTGAGTGAGTGAGGGAGAAAGTGTGCATAAGAGAGCTTGGTTGAGTATGTGGGTGTTGGGTGTGTGTCTGTGTGTGTGTGTGAGAGTGAGTGAGTGAGTGTGTGTCTGTGTGGGAGTGAGTGAGTGAGTGAGTGAGTGAGTGAGTGAGTGAGTGTGTGTGTGTGTGTGTGAAAGTGTGAGAGAGTAAGTGAGGATTAGAGAGCTTGGTTGGGTATATGGGTGTTGTGGTGACCGGGTGTCTCTGTTTGTGAAACAGTTATTCTATGTATTCTAGTGTGTGTGTGTGTGTGTGTGTGTGTGTGTGTGTGTGTGTGTGTGTGTGTGTGTGTGTGTGTGTGTGTGTGTGTGTGTCCCACCAAAGTAGTTGTAATGTAATGACGTGTGTGGGACCAGACTGAACTGGGCTTTGGTTCTCCTGAGTGTGATGTAACACTCGAGGGAGTCTCACCTGTTTTCAGGACAAGCTGATCTGGGACACCTGAATTGGAGCACTCCGTGCGTGCACACACACACACACACACACACACACACACCAGTGAGACTGACCTTTAATGGCTGACTCCACTCTCTCAAACTCCAGGAAGATACGAACCGCTTCATCGTCAGTGACGTTGGCGATCTTGAGAATATACAAAAACACACACACACACACACACACGAAAAGATAGCACGGATATTAAATGGACAAGCTTATTACAGTTGTGATACAAATGACAAATAGCTCTTGACAACTAGTCAAAAATAAATGCCTTCTGTGTGAAGTAAACAACACTGACACATGCACTTTTGTTCACACACACACACTTCCAAACATGAGGTCAAGTTGCACACACAGAAAAGAAATAATGCCTAGGTGTGATGATCTACTGGCATCGTCTAACGTGTGTAACGACTATGTGTAACATTAGTGTATAAGCCATTTATAAATAATTACTGTGGAAATATTAAAATTGACATTTATCTTACAACAAGAAAGTTGTAGATTACCAACTTATTCATTTTGTGGTATAATAAAATAAGCTTTTCTGTTTTAGACATAAGTCATTATAATTCAAACATACAAGTTGACTTTTCCTCAACAGTGTATCAGACTATTAAATACTGAAACTAGTACTGCTATGAAAGTGTAATGAATCAAATGTATTTTACTTGTATCTCTCATATAGGGGTAGTTTCACAATCAGGCTTAGCCCTTTTGTTCCAAAAGACTCAATATACCCTCTCATTATGTCATTATTTATGTTTTTCAATATGCCTCTTGACTTTTCTGAAAACATGTCTTGCATGTAGGCAGGGCTTTTCATTTGTGCTTTCAAACACTTGATTGGTTGGGGCAAGAACCTGAGGAATGACAAGAGCCTCTGCTAGTCCCCTGGCACTAGAATGGAGCTTCTCCGTTCTGATTCGGGGTACTTATTTTCCTGACATTGAGGCCTGGGGGGTGCTCCAAGTATGTGGTTTAGTACTCCAAATCTGGGTATGTTAACTAAGTATAAGTATAAGTAAGTATAAGTATACTTATATTATTAAAGAGTATATATAATCTTTTGATCCCGTGAGGGAAATTTGGTCTGTGCATTTATCCCAATCCGTGAATTAGTGAAACACACTCAGCACACAGTGAACACACAGTAAACACACAGTGAGGTGAAGCACGCACTAATCCCGGCGACCCAGTGAAGCTGCCTGCTACTACGGCTCGCCGGGAGCAGTGAGGGGTTAGGTGCCTTGCCTACTGGTCGGGGTCCGGTTACAAGTCCAAAGCGCTAACCAGTAGGCCACAGCTGCCCCCCACTAACAGTACAGTAAGTGGTGAACCTACTACAACAAGAGCCCCACCATGGCCTTTTTTTGTGTTAGGAGAATGAAGCCATACAGCTCCAATGTCTTCTCAGTTAGTCTTTTAAAAAATGATATCAGATTAGTAAACAGAATGTGCCTTTGGAACATTGGATGAATGGCTGCTGATAATGGGCAATGTAGATATGCATTAAAGATCAGCCATTTCTTTCTACAACAGTTGAGAACCCTTTTGCAATTATGTAAGCACATAATGTGATCTGAAACTGCTGCCCTGATTAAAAAAACAATGCAACTGATCTCAGATTGGTATTCTGTCTATAATGGAGTGGAATGGACATTTCTAAGTGACCCCAAACTTTTGACCGGTAGTGTATGTACAGTATGTCACTATGGATTAAAAAGTCTGCTAAATAAAAAGAACTCTTGGATTTGAGTTAGCAGTGCTGCTGAGATTGGGTCCATTTTTTTGTCTGACTGTATGATGTGGATAAAGTTGTTGAACAGAAAGTCAGGCAAGTGCGGATTTTTTTTGACACAGCAAGACAACATATCAGACAGACACACACACACCAACTGACCTCAAAGATGACACACTTGGTGACTTTGCCATATTTTTCGCACTCCTCTTTTGTCTCGGCCTCCAGATCCTCATCCACCTCCCCCCGCCCCACCATGTTCTGCACACACACACACGCACACACACACACACACACACACACAGACAGAGGTAGAAATGACAGATGACAGAGGGAGAAAAGGTTTTAACTGTTAACTTTTTGGAGCATAATACCTGATACCAACTTTAGGTATGATTTTTTTAAAATACACACACACAACCGCACATGAATATGCACAAACTGTAAACACACACACACACACACACACACACTAGTAACTGCTATGAAAGTGTAATGAATCAAATGTATTTTTACTTGTATCTCTCATATAGGGGTAGTTTCACAATCAGGCTTAGCCCTTTTTGTTCCAAAAAAGACTCAATATACCCTCCTCATTATGTCATTATTTATGTTTTTCAATATGCCTCTTGACTTTTCTGAAAACATGTCTTGCATGTAGGCAGGGCTTTTCATTTGTGCTTTCAAACACTTGATTGGTTGGGGCAAGAACCTGAGGAATGACAAGAGCCTCTGCTAGTCCCCTGGCACTAGAATGGAGCTTCTCCGCTCTGATTCGGGTACTTATTTTCCTGACATTGAGGCCTGGGGGGTGCTCCAAGTATGTGGTTTAGTACTCCAAATCTGGGTATGTTAACTAAGTATAAGTATAAGTAAGTATAAGTATACTTATATTATTAAAGAGTATATATAATCTTTTGATCCCGTGAGGGAAATTTGGTCTGTGCATTTATCCCAATCCGTGAATTAGTGAAACACACTCAGCACACAGTGAACACACAGTAAACACACAGTGAGGTGAAGCACGCACTAATCCCGACGCAGTGAAGCTGCCTGCTACTACAGCGGCGCTCGGGGAGCAGTGAGGGGTTAGGTGCCTTGCCTACTGGTCGGGGTCCGGTTACAAGTCCAAAGCGCTAACCAGTAGGCCACAGCTGCCCCCCACTAACAGTACAGTAAGTGGTGAACCTACTACAACAAGAGCCCCACCATGGCCTTTTTGTGTTAGGAGAATGAAGCCATACAGCTCCAATGTCTTCTCAGTTAGTCTTTTAAAATGATATCAGATTAGTAAACAGAATGTGCCTTTGGAACATTGGATGAATGGCTGCTGATAATGGGCAATGTAGATATGCATTAAAGATCAGCCATTTCTTTCTACAACAGTTGAGAACCCTTTTGCAATTATGTAAGCACATAATGTGATCTGAAACTGCTGCCCTGATTAAAAAAACAATGCAACTGATCTCAGATTGGTATTCTGTCTATAATGGAGTGGAATGGACATTTCTAAGTGACCCCAAACTTTTGACCGGTAGTGTATGTACAGTATGTCACTATGGATTAAAAAGTCTGCTAAATAAAAAGAACTCTTGGATTTGAGTTAGCAGTGCTGCTGAGATTGGGTCCATTTTTTTGTCTGACTGTATGATGTGGATAAAGTTGTTGAACAGAAAGTCAGGCAAGTGCGGATTTTTTTTGACACAGCAAGACAACATATCAGACAGACACACACACACCAACTGACCTCAAAGATGACACACTTGGTGACTTTGCCATATTTTTCGCACTCCTCTTTTGTCTCGGCCTCCAGATCCTCATCCACCTCCCCCCGCCCCACCATGTTCTGCACACACACACACGCACACACACACACACACACACACACAGACAGAGGTAGAAATGACAGATGACAGAGGGAGAAAAGGTTTTAACTGTTAACTTTTTGGAGCATAATACCTGATACCAACTTTAGGTATGATTTTTAAAATACACACACACACACGCACATGAATATGCACAAACTGTAAACACACACACACACACACACACACACACACACACACACACAAATGAATATGCACAAATTTCAACACAATGAAATCAAGATCATAACAAAGACTTGCTTGAGTAGTGGAACTAAGATTACATAAGTGTGACAAATGTTCTCGAGTTTTGATTAATAATTAATCAATTTGTAAGAATCCTAATTTCCAGGCTCATAGCTCATAATCCTTTCAGTCATATGTGGACTTGATCAGCTACTAAATGTGCTGATCAACACACACACACACACGGGGGTTTGTGTGCTCACTACTCAGTATGTGCTCACTACTTACTGTGTGCTGTGCTGTGTTGCATGTGTGTGTGCGCGCGTCTGTGTGTGTGTGTGTATGCGTGTGCGCACTAACCATGGATGGGTAAAATGCAGAGAAAGAATTTCCCTCAGGATCTTTAATAGTATCTGTTTTTTTAGTCTTAATAGTGTGCATCTTCATAGAGTTGAGCAGCAACCTTATGTGGACACAACCTCTATCACAATGTAGCTAAAATGATTCATCCAAAATAATGACACAAGCACACACACAAACACACACAAGTATGTAATATCTTCAAAGTCATATGTTTAAAAGACACACATATCCCTAAATCAATATTCTAACAGACTCGCTCAAATAGTGAAACGGTTGTGCATGTGCACACACGCACAGTTATCACCCTTAGTATAACTACTTTGGTCACACACACACACACAGTTCTACCCTTAGTATAACTACTTTGGTGGGGCACACACACACACACACACACACACGGTTCTCACCCTTAATATAACTACTTTGGTGGGACACTTGAGTATTTCCGTGAGAGGGTTGGGCTCGGAGCCGGACGCTGCTCCTGCTCCTCCTGCTGCCGCTGCGGCTGCCGCCGCCGTCTTCTTCTGCGCTTCGGCTGTGGCGGAGGAGACACACCACACACTCTCTAAACACGTCAGGCCTTCAAAACACACACTTACTCACACACACTCTATGACTGCCACATTCACGGCAACCCACAATGACTCACACTGCAGGTGACTTAACCACGGCAACTTACAAACAAGAGCAATAAACAGAAGCTGAGGCTTCCTTTCCTACACAGACACACACACACACACGTCGCGCCCTACTCACATGCACATAGTGCACACGTTCAAATAAGTAGCAATCATTTGTTAAAGCTTACCAGTGTTACACACAACAAAGAACATTTCCAGTTATTATAATTATGCAGTGAGTGTGTGTGTGTGTGTGTGTGTGTGTGAGTGTTACTTCTGTTTAGGAGCTGGGAGCTGCTATATAGTCTGGTTCTCCAGAGTAGACAGTTATGTTTGGTATTATTTAGTTTTGTATGTGCTGTTGTGTCAGTGATGAATAGTTAGACTAAAGATGTCAAGCTTGCCACATTGACAGTAACAGAAACACAGCTCAGGTTCAAAACTGAGATTTATCATTCTGTTCAGCACTCAGCACCCATACCAGATGCATGCATTGCCATACATATATCAAAAACTAAACAGCTGAAGAAGTCTTGAACACACCATTGGTTTCTAGTTCCAAGCGAAGCACTGGCACTGACTTGTATATGCAATTGTGTGTGTGTGTGTGTGTGTGTGTGTGTGTGTGGCATATTCACTTACTAGTGAGTCACTAGTCACTAGTAAGTGAATCTGCCACACACACACACACAATATTGGTTGGGCAGCATTGGGTGACCTGAACTCACCCAATGCAACCCAACCAATATTGTGTATGTGTGTGTGTGTGTGTGTGTGTGTGTGTGAGTGAGTGAGAGAGAGCAGAAACAGTGATGTAAGAAGTCAAACCTGCAGCACCCAGCATCCAGCCAGGTGGCTCTGCAGCAGACTGACTGGAACCTACACACACACACAAATACAGACACACACGTTCCAAAACAACAAATTACAAAAACAATTCACAAATGTAAAAAAAAAAAAACCTCCACATATACACACACACCACTGAAAAATCTTATGAAAATACACCACTGATGCATACACAAGGACACATTATCACAACATACTTAAAAATCATAAGCAAAAAAACAGAACACTTCCCTAGTTACGGTCAGCCTGTAAACAAAATACAATGTTGACGAATATGAAACTAGCTCACTAATCCTACGCAGCCACTAGTGCTCTTGGAACTAGAAACCAAGAAATCTACAAAGGGAAGGTGGCCTGTGCATTGGTGCTTGTCCGTGTTTGTGTTTGTAAAAAAAGTGTGTTACCTTTCATGGTAGAATCTCCTGATGGCCTGTGTGTCTGTCTGTGTCTTTCTGTACCTGTGCGTGTGTGCGTGTGTGCGTGTGTGTGTGCGTGTGTGTTCAACTGAACTGGTTTCCAAATCTGAATGACAACGCAAACACTCTTAGAATTGTCGTTAGGGATTCCCCAAACACCCCAGACATTGCAGTTGTCGATGTACTTTCTAAAAGTATTCTGATTTGATTCTGGATTCTAGATTGTTTCTTTGATGAACTTCCTAAAAGTATTCTGATTCTGGATTCTAGATAAGTAAGTATTTAAGTAAGTATATATACTCTTTTGATCCCGTAAGGGAAATTTGGTCTCTGTATTTATCACAATCTGTGAATTAGTGAAACACATTCAGCACACAGTGAACAGGTGAGTGAGGGGTTAGGTGCCTTGCTCAAGGGCACTTCAGCCATGCCTACTGGTCGGGGTTCGAACCGGCAACCCTTCGGTTACAAGTCCGAAGCACTAACCAGTAGGCCACGGCTGCCCCATCAAGATTGTTTCTTTGATGAGCTTTCTAAAAGTATTCTGATTCTGGATTCTAGATTGTTTCTTTGATGAACTTTCTAAAAGTATTCTGATTCTGGATTCTAGATTGTTTCTTTGATGAACTTTCTAAAAGTATTCTGATTCTGGATTCTAGATTGTTTCTTTGATGAACATTGATTTCTTACACAGCCTAAGCCACAACCCACCTCCCCAATCCCTCAATAATCCCTTCCCAATGTCCAATATGCACTTTACATCTTCACAAACACAATTTCATTGCATTTCTTACACCAGTAACTATGGTGTTATTAACTTGTGCCAAATCTGTGTGTGTGTGTGTGTGTGTGTGTGTACCCTTCTCTGTAGTTTCTCCGATGATGATCTTGCCGCCCCTCTTGCTGGTCTTCTCCACTGACAGCGCTGTGCTCAGACCCTGTTCATGCTTCCCCAGACCCTGGCCCTCTCGAAAACCGTACTTCTGCATGATCTTATGGGCCACCGTGCCACTGCGCAAAGAGGAAACACACACACACACACACACACACACAAACAGGTTCCTATTAACAGATTTAGAGAATTACCACATACACTGATCAGGAGTAACCCTTATAACTAAGTGGAACACACACACACACACACACACACACACACACACACACACACACTCACCCCATGTTGGCTAGGAACGAGTTGGTAGGGCCAGGGGGAGACCGAGGTCGTTCGGAATCTTCGTACATGGGAGGTGGGATCGCTGCCTTGGACCCTCGGGACCCCCGACCTTCATCTTCATACGAAAATGAAACAGCTGCCATGGCAACCAAAACAACATCAAGACATAAGAGAAACACAGAAGACAAATTATATTAATTCTTTTTTTTTTACGATATACAACAGAAAGAACATAACACACATTACACACAATCAGTTTACTTGGGTTTTTTTTGCATGTATTTTAGATCAGTACAGTTTGTCATGAGGAAAACGATTAATAGGCATGTCTAGATAGTCATGGGGTTTGCAATTTGCATGTACTGTACTTCAAAGATATCCAAAGAGCTACACAACCTAATGTAGACAATCCGTGGAGCAATAGTGACCTCTAGTGTTCACTCAAGTTCACACATGAACCCCGTCTACATGTACAAAGGATCTTAAATTAAATAAAATGATAATACGGCTCATCACAATGCTAGTAGAATGCTCCATTGACTTGTATGGGATTTCCCAACGTTCTACTGTAAATTATTTTCATTTATTGCACGGCTCTTCATAATGCTGAGGAATGCTCCATTCACTTGAATAACCTTCCCAACGTTCGGTGGTCTGATATTTCTCGATAACAGACTGTTGCAAAGTATAACAGACCTGTCAAGGAAAATGGGTTTTGTGCTTCTAAGTCACGTCTTTCATATCACTCTGCAACTACTGGAACTTCATTCAAAAGTGAAAGCGACGGTTGATCAGCTGTGTTCTAAAGAATGTTTGATTCAAGTTCAGCATGTGTTGTTGCAAACTATTTGTTTCTCAGCAAAAGCCATGATGAACGGTAACAAAATAGACTATAGCCCAGGCTATGTAGGCTAAAGTCATATCGTGAGGAGTTTATTGTTCAGTTTTGGCAAGTAGCCGTGTAATAAGCGGGATAATGTATAGAACGCCGGTCATTATCGGGAAATAGGTTCCGACAGGGCGAACCGGACCCCGACATGCTGCGCCCCGACGCGTCCTGATCACCCTGTCGGGACTTAGTCATCCAAACATGACTTTTTACCCGTGCTGTGCACTGATTCATGCTGCCAAAACTTCTACCCTCTCTTTTACCGATATATGCAAGGGATGATGTATAGAATGTCCTGACAGAGCGAACCGGGTTTGCCTCGCCCAGAAGGGACTTATTTTCCTGATAATGACCGGTGTCATTATCATCAAACATTATCATCAAACACACAGACACACAAACAGACAGACAGAGGTTCCTGTAATTTATAGATTGTACTCACAGTCTCTTTCAACCAAAGACGTAGGTGGGGCGATGGCTGCTCCTCCTATGGCTGCAGAGGAGAATTGTTGATTATTTATTTGTCAATTTCGTATTTTTACACAAAGCACAAACATCAGTCACAGTTGTAGTGTTGTTCGTTACTTTGGATTACACTTCAGCAGGTACTGTTACACCAGGGTGACGAGAATGTTGTAGAATGAATACTCAGAAAAAGAATATACATGGAATTTTAGAACCTTACATTGTTGTGCAATGGAATCTTTTGTTAGAATTTTCATGATGAAGGGTTAAGAAAACAGTTGACACATGAAAAGAGGTAGACCTAATATTATGGCTACAACCTAATTCCATGAATTCAGTGAAATCCTTGTCCAATAGCAGAGACTACAGTCCAGACTGGTACCTGATGAGAGTTCTAAGAACCGTTCTTTCAATTCTACTTTGTTCATTTCCTAGTGATGGGCAAATGAAGCTTTGGTGAACCACTGAAAGACAGCAGTGTGAAGCTGGCGACATTAATGAAAACAAATCCAATATGCCCACCACATGTAGATTTTTCAACATAAAAGTCCTTACCCAAACCAGTATATGTAACCAAAAACACTGGTTTGCTTAAGGACTTTATGTTGAAAAATGTATGTGTGGCAGCCATCTTTTTTCTTTTTCAGCTAGTGTTGCTAGCTTCACACGGCAGTGGTTCACCAAAACTTAATTTCCCATCACTATCATTTCTCATTCTACACACGCCTATTCCATGATCTACTGACAAGCCAAGAAAAGAGCATTTGGATTTCCTCTCTCTCCTCATCCGGTGACACTCACTCCTCTTCCTCTTCTCCTTGTCGAACTCGTCCTCCTCGTCGGACTCCCCCTCTGTTGGGAAGCGGGAGAAGCCACTTGGAGCGCTGCCTTCATGGCGCTCCTTCCTCTTCCTGCAGGAGGACAGAGACAGCGTGAGGAGGTGTCTGTGTCTCTGTCTGTCTCTCACACACACACACAAAGCACATGTACACACAAAGCACATGTACACACAGAGACAGCGTGAGGAGGTGTCTGTCTGTCTCACACACACACACACACACACACACACACACACACACACAGACTTGAGTTGACTTGACAAAGCACATGTACACACAGAGACAGCGTGAGGAGGTGTCTGTCTGTCTCTCATTCACACACACAAACCACATGTACACACAGGGAGCACACATACACAAACAAACAACACACACACATACTATGCATGCATTTACAAAAACACACACAAGCACACACACACACATAACTGATTCTAACCAGGGCACCGACAGGATCCTCCAACTTAAAGGTGCAGTCAGGGATTTTACGTGATTTCAAGCCCATAATAAATGTTGTCACATTTTTTTTGCAATCATCTCCTAACGACCGCTAGCTGCACATTTCGTGACCACTGTAAAAAAAAAAAAAAAAGGTCTTGGTGGCAGCTAAGGCTCCCAAAACTGGAAACAGAGTGGAGGCAGCTTGCCCCCAAAAACATGTAAAAACACATCTAAAAACAGCAACATAAGGTTAGCGGTCTAATAATAAAAAAAACGTTCACAACATTAGAAGAAATCATACTGCTACATTGCTGTGCTAATTTACTTGTTTTTGACTCATTTTGAATATTTAATTATCCCACCTGTGACAACCCTCATCATTCCAGCTGACATGTCAGATGCACCTGCGCTTGCACGCACTTTCACTTTAGAATGGCATGAATGACTGAGAGATGAGAACAGTGAACATAAGTTTCAAAATATAAGCGATAGTTCATTTATTTTCGAAAGAGACGCAAAATTCCTCCTTGGGATCTACAATATCATGGTCTCTACGGAAATTAACTGACGTTACGGTAGAAAAAATAAGACTTTGTAAATGAAATTCAAAACTTTGCAAATTAAATGAAATACTTTTAAGGCCTTCATTTGACAATATTAAATTTAAGACTTTTCCAATACTTTTAAGATCCCGCGGGTACCCTGTTAAAAATTTCTGTTGGAATCCAGTGACATATGTCAACAGAGCTGAGCATTGGGGTGGTGTCTAAGAAAATCAAGACATTCTCTAAATGTAATACATGCACTGTGAAGCACAGCTAAGATTCACAGACTGAGAGACAGACAGGTATGCAGGCAGGCAGACAGACTGAGAGACAGACAGGTATGCAGGCAGGCAGACAGACAGACTGAGAGACAGACAGGTATGCAGGCAGGCAGACTAACACAGTGACTCTATGAACTCACAGAACTGGGAGCATGCAGTCAGGCAGGCAGACAGACAGACAGCCTGACAGACACAGACAGACAGACAGACAGACAGACAGACAGACAGACGGGCAGGCAGCGTGGAGGTGCAGAGACGGAGGCGTACTTCTCGCGCTCTTCGATCTCCTTCAGGCGCTCCTGCTCCCTCTGCCGCTGCCGCTCCTCCCGGTGCCGCTTCACCACCTTCTCGTAGTCGTTGGGGAACATGGGGTCGTACTCATCGGCCAGCGGAATCAGCACATCCCCCGACGAGAAGCTGCTCGGAGCCGCGTCCTGACACACACACACGCACCCCCACCAAACATAATCGTCTTGTTTGCCATCATCGTTCTGACATTTATAAACACAAACAAGGGCCAGCACACACTCATCAATAAGAAGACACACAGACACACACACCTTGACTCCTGCGGCGATGCGAGGGGGTGTGTCTAAGATCTGTCTCTCATCTCCTGCACTTCCTCTTTTCAGGTCAATAACAGGAGCCAACACTGTAGTCTGTTTCATGCGCTGGCTCTGGAGACAAACAAATACCAGTAAACAAAAACAGTATTTGGTTCTGTCTTTCCCATCCAAATGTCATGTAATCTCAATGGCACGGTCTACATACACAAACAATCCTAAGCATGAAGAGCATGAGAAGACATAATGCAAAAAAGCATATCCAAAAACAGACAACAGACCGACACTGTCTGATCTACTTCAGGAACAGGTAACATCTAAACAAACTAGAGGCAAATACCACTGAAAGTAACGTTAAGTGTGTGCATGGTCAGACACTAAGGAAGGGGTTTTAAAATCTAACAAAGTGTGCAGAGCAGACAACAATAAAGAAATACTTACTTTGGCCTGTGTGAGGGCAGCTTTCTTCACTTTGAGCTGCGACTGAAGCAATTTGAAGTTCTTGGACCAACCTTCCGTTTTAGTGTCGCTCGCTCCCACTCCCAGATCATCGTACAAGGACATGGCTCTGCGATATCGTGCAAGTACTGCGGAACATGGACAATGTTAAGAAAGCCAAAACTGTTCAAATCCTGTCGCGTTATCTTGTGAGGACGAAATTAGCTTAAATTAGCCGTAGCTTGCTAGACAGCTAGCTAAGTCTGTTGGCTTGTTGGATCACTAGCAAATAGAGAATACACGCTCAGACATTAAATCAAAAATTAAATCAAGTACTTTGAATCGGAACTCATTAAACCGATTCATTCAAAATGTATTTTAATCGCATGCACATAGGCTACCTCGCTTGCTGTATTTAGCTAGCATCGCTTGCATTTAGCAGCTTGTACGATAGCTGGGGATATTTAAGGTTGACGTTAACTGTTATATGCTAAAGTATTGTTCCAGGTTTGTGCTTGTGGATCAATCTATCAGATGCAGATTAAATGAGTGCACATACACAGTCTTTTAACATATACACGAAGAAGGCAATGGACATATTGATCAAAGAGGTAAACAAAGAGAGAAATAGATCAAATGTTGCTAAACTGAACAGTTCCAAGGAGAAGTAACACTTAAAACGGTTCGTGATCAAAATATCTCAATAACCCACATTTTAAATAAGAAATAAACACAGAAAAACATACTAAAATACCTCAAATAGCTGTAGGGTTTCACATGAACTATGATGAACACAGGGTCAGGACATAGAGCGCTTTGCCACGGTAATCAGGACCCCGGCAGACGTGTTGCGCCTGAGTAAAAACAATGAAACCATGGGTTTACTGTCTATGGGTGAAACAGAGAAACTCTGTGTACTAGATACACTGTTGCTATTATATGTCATGTAAATTACACTAATATAACTCGCACTCGCTGTGTATGTACGCTCTCGATTTATGACAGCAAACCGTTTTTCAGGCAGTAAAAAGCTTACCTTCTGACGTATGGTCTGTATGCTATCACCAAACATGTTCATTAGGTGGAGCCAGAGCCCGTCTACGGAGAGCCTTGCCACTCCGTATTAAGTCCCATTGTACCGAATTTTGGATGCAGTTCCACCAGAGTTCCACTGGGGGCGATCGCCATGAGTGCAGAATGAATGGGAGTCAATGGAGCTAGACGGCTAAATTTGTCTCTTTCACCTGATTGTCGTTGACAAACCTCAGATTTGATTGTAGTTTGTATAACTTCAACATGGGTTATAGGTCAAAAGTCGAATGAACGAGTACTTATGTCCTTTTGATTTCTTACAGGTTGGGTCGTTGTTGCACATAACACGCTAGCATTGTGCTAATGAATGACATCATTGATACATTTGAGAGGCTTTTTAGAACAATTAAGTGACTTTAAAATATATAATACTCAAACAAGTGTATTTTCTTTGCCTCCCCTTTCGAATGCAATACTCAAATTACTTGAAAAAAAATTATATCCCAAGAAAAGTGGATTTTGAGGGGTACAGCTCCATAGACCTCCATGCATTCTGCACTCGTGGACGAGCGCCCTCATGTGGAACCACAGAAGGAACTGCAACCAGTTCAGAAACCAGAAGTTTTCCGAGAGTGGCAGTTCTCCCCTTATTAGACATTCTCTGGCAATAGCATCACTCTACACACTCCTGTACAGTAGGTGGCGGTATACATCAATTAAACGATGTAATCTGCCATTAAAGGAAAGAAGAAGAAGAATAACCATTACAGAGCCAGTGTCACCAAAGATTGTTAAGGCGGAGCGAAATGCGAAATGGGGATCGAATCCTGTCTGCATAAAGAGGCGCGGTCGATGACGTATTGAGCCGCACGTTGCAACCGCCAACAGCAGCTGCATAAATAACCGCGCACACCTGATATAAGGTTGATTTTCTCCAGACTGGAATGCTCAAAATGCTAAAAATGTACCTGAAATGTTCAGAAGGATTTGAGGATCATGAAAAAACGCGTGCCGAAATTCACATTCCTAACTCTATAGAACCAAGACCTTAGCATATGTGGTGAAATTCTGAGCTATGCCCATAGACTTCAATGGAGCAGTCGCTGCCTCTGCTCTGCATAAAGGGGGATTTTGACCCCCCCTCGTGCGATCCGGGTTCCCGGAAGTGGCTCCTGATGAAACATCTTGCTCCGCCTTAACAATCTTTGGTGTCACTCCCCGATATGAGTCGCTACCCGATGTGAGTCACGCATGCTCAGATTGATAGGTTTTACGGCATAACGCCAAGGGATCGTTAAAATAAATCTATAAAATAATTCACTTTTCTGATTAAAAAATGTTTTAGCTATCTGAAATTGTTTGATTGCTAACGTTAGAAACGCCATTCAAGTGACAGCCTTTGTTGTGCTTGATTGCTTACTTAGCCTAGCAGCTACTTGCTTACTTGCCAGCAGTGAACAAACTTCATTATGTAGGTCAATTTTTATTGATATTACAGAAGTCTCTCGCTAGCAGGCTACTTCAGCCTCTAATCTAGAACTGACATTCTAGAGATCATGCCGTGAAAATGTGATGGCTTACGCTAAATAATACATTACTGCTGTGTAGGCTAATGTCATTATTCTGTGGCTAACAGCACTGGTAGTCGCAAACAAAGATTCTAGAGCAGAGCAAGATAGATCAGTTACGTCATAGGCATGAAGTACGCTCTGAGCCTGACAGGGCGCCATTTTAATAAGCTCAGCGCAAAATTTCATATACAGTTCCAATTCTATGAGCCCACCTGAACAGCTGTTTTTAACGTTACCAGCTAGAACTGACAGTGTGAAAGGCCCGATTGATCTTTTTCCAAGTTTACACTGAATAAGGAGAGGTAAATAGGCCTATTATTTAGATTTAATATTATCTATTTCACTGGTAAATAGATCACATAAATTCCCATTGAGAGACTGTATAGCCTACTGATAAGCTAGCTAGCAGGCAAACTAACTTAACGTTAGTTATATATATATATTATCACCATTTTTCTTTTTTCTACCTGTAGGCTATAAGTTAACCCTTTGTTTACGGCCTGCTTAAACACAGCGCAGAAGATAGGCTATATCAATCACTAATAAGGTCGAGATTTCACTCAAGCGTCTGATATTCATAACTTAAATAAATGCAAATGGTATAGGCTAAACACAACCGTGCTTGACACTATTGTATCGTTTCCATGCAGTAAAAAACTCCCAAATTGTCCTGCTTGCCAATGTAAAATGCATATGACCACAGAAGTTTGTTTTCAAAAATCAGTAGCCTATTTACAGGCTGCAGCCAACTTAAAACACGTCCAGATGAATCTAACCGTTGGACTTAATTTGTGCAATTACATGTTAATAAAACAATTTGCTTGAGTTATAAAATAGCTGTAGTCCTATTATTTAGGCCTACTCATCTAGACCTACCGTAAATCCTCAAATTATGGCAGGGGTCTTTTCTTTACTTATAGGCTGCGTAAGCACATGCCTTTATTTAATTAAGCATTATTTACTTTTTATTATAGGCTGCTAATTGTGCATCTTAAGCCCTCTAAGCTCAAAAGAGGGCAGCACGTGACTGAGCTTGAGAGCGACGTGAGACCCGTGGTGTAAATATTAACTTTCAGTGTTTGACGATGTCTTTGTAAATTAGGCCTACGTTTAATTAAAAAAGTGTTTCTTCGCGTATGCTCATTCTCTCATTCCCTCTCCAAAATGTTCCTGTTCTAGGCTGATCAGGTGCATGAACCCAGCATCGGTGTGCGCATCACATGAATCACAATTGAGACAATAGATTGACCATCTTGTACAACTGCCTTATCATAGGCATGTTACATTCATGACATGAAAAATGGAACTTATAGAACGAAAATGACAAATTAGGCAGTTGGCTAAACGCTTTAAATTTGCGCAAAACTGATGAACCCAGCATCGGTTCGTCGCATAAATCAAAACACAAATTGAAGCAACACTGACCATTGGACAATCCTACCACAAAACCTTTCCATAGGCATTCAACCTTTATGACATAAGAAGTGGAATATGAATGCATTTCATCACACCTGACAATTAAACGGAGCTGTGGCTTTTCGCGATTTGACTGATTCTTGAGGTTTCAGCGCAGTGTTGACTTGCATCTTGGCGTCTTTTTAAGATGGTGAGCGTAAGCGAAGGAAAGCCCTCTAATTGGACGGGCAAGACTGACAAGTAGACCCGTGCCGCCCGTATTTACGGTAGAGGCCTATGTCAAACAGATGCTTTCTCTTCGATCTCCACAAATTAAGCTATAGTTAATTCCTTAGCCGTTTGAATAAATTTGCGTTTGCGATTAACAACGCGACAGACAACGTTGTGTTAAATAGGGTATAATACTAACTTTGTTCAAAATTAATGAAATTTAAATGTAGGCTACCTTTAGACTACTTCGTTTCCCAACAAAGTAACGAAATTACATTAACGACGCTATATCCCAAACATAGGCCTATTGAACTTAGTTTTGGTGGATGATGGACAGATGTCAGTGCCCTAGCCTAATTTACCCTCGGAAATAATTCGACATTGTCTTTATACAATATATGTAACTGGTCTAGACATGGTGTGGTCTATTGGGTTTCTCATAATTTCAACATACAGCTTTAAAGAACAAATATTGACAACATTTTAGGATTCCCACGGTAGCCAGCGTCTGTGACGACACCTGAGCTTATTAAAATGGCGCCCATAGAGTCATAGAACATACTTCAACATATCCAACGTATTTTCCAGGCAGTAATCCATCTTGCGCGTAGCGCTCTAGAATCTTTGGCCGCAAAGTAGCAAAGTGACGCATGCGCGACTCACATCCGGTAGCGACTCATATCGGGGAGTGACAGCCAGTTCCGTGGAGCTAGCGACAGTAAGCGACTGTACGCGACAATAGCGGGCAATATGGCGGCGAAAAGCGTCAAAATAAAGCCACACAATTTGAAGTTCAACAGTGTGCCAATGACAGGCCTATGGTATATGACTCGGTACAGAGTTAGTATGGCCTGGTACCTACAAAGGCGAACTTGGTATAAATATCTATATATATTCTGAAAGTACATGTTATAATGATTTCATTTCACCCCACTTTTACATATGCACAACTTATTGTTTTCACAGCCACACAATTTGAAGTTCAACAGTGTATGTCAATGGCAGACATAGTATATGACTCGGTACACACTTAGTATGGCCTGGTACCTACAAAGGCGAACTTGGTATAAATATCTATATATATTCTGAAAGTACATGTTATAAGGATTCCATTTCACCCCCCTTTTACACATGCACAACTTATTGTTTTCACAGCCACACAATTTGAAGTTCAACAGTGTGCCAATGACAGGCCTATAATATATGACTCAGTACAGAGTTAGTATGGCCTGGTACCTACAAAGGCGAACTTGGTATAAATATCTATATATATTCTGAAAGTACATGATATAATGATTTCATTTCACCCCACTTTTATATATGCAGTACTTATTGTTTTCACAGCCACACAATTTGAAGTTCAACAGTGTATATCAATGGCAGACATAGTATATGACTCGGTACAGAGTTAGTATGGCCTGGTACCTACAAAGGTGAATTTGGTATAAACATCTATATATATTCTGAAAGTACATGTTCATTCCCCTTTTAAATATGCACAACTTTATTTATTTTTTATCAGCCACACAGTTTAATTATATTGGTGTAGAAAAAATATAGCATTTTAAGGTTTAAATGTCTTAAATGTCTTATTTAATGATTTTCTAACTTTACTTTCCCTTTGGTAACACAATACAGTTTTAAATTAATACTTTTTAAACATATTCATTACTTTTTCATTGAAAATCATCTTTTTCATAGAAGGGTATGACCGAAGGGTAGGATTTTCCTTTAACTGATTGAATGAGTGACCCCCTTTCCCAATTATCGTCACTGTTCCTGTAGGCCTACATTCTTAATTCTATTGTCTGCAAACTGTTCAAATCTGACCATTTGGTATGCATGAATGAATTGGTTCTGGACTTCTTTTAATAGGCCTTTATCACGGCAGTCGAAGTAGGAAGTGAACAGTCCTGTTCCTGTGTGAGCACAGGTGTTTCTAATTAAGTGTCAGATTCGGCCACAGTTACTTCAACCAGAGGCCTCGTTAATGTTTTTAGGAACACCTGTGGTTTGCCTGCCAACAGGAAAGTGAACAGCCTTGCTTCAGCTGCCCGTGGGCTGCCGTGATAAAGGCCTCAAAAAGTGCAACTCTGTCTCAAACATGCCTTGCTTGCACAGCCAGGTTGGCCTGTCAGCCATGGCTGCTTAGTCTGTGTATCGGGTCACAGTTGTCCTCTATCTATATGTGACAAGGTGATTTCACTCGGTTGCCGTAGTAATTGGGTGATGTCATGTGAGTAATGGCCAATCTTGTAGCACGCTACACCTTAAATGCTTCCTGCACTTTCTCCGTGCATCTTGATCGGTTCCCTGGTTTTTGTCTTGTCCCCCGTATCTCCATCTACCTTGGGCCACGTCTTCCTGTCTTCCTGGTTCCTCTTGCGAGTCCCCGGGTGTTTGTTTCCACTGCCTTGGGCACTAGTTCTAGTGTGTGGCAAGTTGACTAACGACACGGAGTAGCCAACGGACCTCTGAAGTTCGCCTACAAAAAAGATCCAAAACGGCCATCTTTGCCCATATAAGGAGATCCGGTTGTTAATTGAAGCTAACTACCTATGGCAAATTGCATTGCAAGTTAGCTCTGGGGTAGCAAAAATCTAAGTGTGCCGCCTTCACTTACGGGAGATAACAGTATCCACTCAAAGGCAGAGGACAAAAGTGTGTTCAGGAAAACGTCTGCATTTCATACTTTTTCATCCCCACGAGACTTTAACAGGTGCGATTATTCAAAATCCCCATGTTATTTTCCCATAGGAAAAATCACCAGGTACCGGATGTCAAAGATGGCAGCTTTTTTGTAGGCGAACTTCAGAGGTCTATAGCCATACTGAACACTGTGGATTGCCTGGGTGTGACTGTCACTGCTGTTTTGCCTCTAGTTTAATTTGATTAACGTATTTTCATTTGTTCTTTCGTTTGTTTGTGTGTTTGTGGCTTATTGTGGGTCCTGTCTCGCTCCCCTTTGTCTGTGCTGCTGTGATCCTGGGGTTAGTCAGCAGGGGTACCCCTCTCCACGTGTTAGTGTGTTAAGTCTAATTGCACCTGAATCACATATAGCACCTTGTTTGCAGTATCAGATTTTGCTGTGAGAGAGCACCGGAGCCCATAAGGTGAGTATACCCCTCCCATCAGCGTCATCATCCACCTTAACATTTTTTTTATTAACAACTCCAATCAATAAGTATTTATTGTTATTTGTATGTCATCTGTCGTGGAAAATAAAATATATTTTTATAAACTGGAAGAACTTAATGGTTGCTTGCTTTTCAGCTCAGTCCTCACATTTAAATAAAATATATTCATTTAAATTGCAGACCACGTCTCTGTCTTATCTGTAAGAACTGTGGGGTACCTCTGTTATTTCATGTGACTGGGTGTAAACTGATTTGGGGCATTGTGCTCCGGTCACATAGTAGTCACCATGGACAAGTCACAGTGTACTTTCTGCTTAGGGCAGAATAACATGGACACTTATTTTGTCCTTTTGTTGTTTCAGTCCAATTAGATAGTGTTCTTTTTCTGTGTTTTTATTATTTGATTAGGCCGAACCGTTTGTACAGGGGTGGTAAAGTTCTCTCTCTCTCTCTTTCTCTCTCTCTCGAAAACAGAAAGGATAGAGGCAGCAAAGACGAGTTATTTCAGATGGGCAACAACAAGGTAGGCAAAATTTGTGTGCTTGTCAGAACGTTAGCATTACAGCTGGATTACTGAATGAATGCTCTTTGATGTTAAAGCTCACATGCTGTTTAAAGCCATACCCAACGGTAAACTATAACAAAACTAGAGGTAACTTTGGCATTTATAGTGGTGTATTAACATTGTACAACAAATGTTTCATTGCGTGCAGGGGGTGGGAAGGTAGATGGGTGTGCATCCCAACCTGCAAAAAGCCATTTCAGGCAGGACATCTCATCTCTCCTATTGGTCTCTCCTTCATTCCTCGTTTCCTTCACAAAATGAATTAGGAGGGGCTAGGACCAGAGGAAGTGAGGAAGGAAGGGAGGGTAGACATAAAGACAGATGAGAAGATTAAAAACAGCATGGGACCGATGGCCGCAGTTTGCAATCAAATTCACACCCATTCTTCTTGGTTGAAATGCTCAAGGGGTTCTCATGATAAACCGTTTGTGAGAAAAAATAGCTTTCAATTTACATCACATTGAATCATACATTCTGCAAACAGCTCTGTTTCTATCAACACCAACTATTCTCAATAGCTCAATTCTCAAAATATTCTGAAGAGCCTACTCACACTTTTTATTCATCACATGACAAAATCAATTAGCCGCAGAATTCATAAAAGAGTTCCTCTGCGTAACCCAATGAATTGCCACTTCCCATTATGATGCGCAATAATTCCCTGGTGGCCCTTAGATGGATGCACGAGACAAATGTTAAAAAACAACAACAGAAAACCGTCAACCGGTAACTGAACAAGAAGTAGCACTACGTCTGATGAGAGATGGAAAGAAAGATTGAGAAGAATTAAAATACGGACAACTTGGAAATTATAATAGATACATGGACACTACGGACACTTGGATACTACGGATACACGGACACTTGGATACTTAAACACGAACATCGGAAAACAATATAAAGATCCCCCACGAAGCTTCTTTGATGATCACCCTTTGAAAAGAAAGAACAAAGAAGACTTTTTGTATTTTGTACATGGTACTGGAATCCTGATTTTTGTTGTTGTTTTTTAACAATTGTCTCGTGTTGTTGTTTGTCTCGTGCACCCATTTAGGGGCAACCAGGGAATTATTGCGTATCATAATGGGAAGTGGCAATTCATTGGGTTACACAAGCACAATTCACTTCTGGTCAAAAATGCAGAGAAGAGTCTTAGTGTCACATATTTTTCATCTGTGATTGCGTGTGCGCACACACTCACCACACACACACACACACATATTTACAATTCATATTTCAGCTCATAAAATTCATAATACAAAATTTATTTTTCCTTGATATAAAGGTCAATAATACTATATGCAAATAGGCTATCACATCAGCTGACGAGCAAAGAGGAGTAAAGATTGCCACCCTGGTGGCCATTTTGTGTATTGTCCTGTGCTTGCTTTTGCCTGTTCCCCATGTGCTCTGTCTGCTGTCATGTGACTGTCTCCACCCCTTTTCTCCTTATTTGGTCTGTACTTCCTGTCTTGTTAGTTTTCCCTTCGTTTCTGCTTTCACCTGTTCCCCGTTATTGTCTTGTTAGTCTGGTCCAGTCCTCTGTGTTTCTGTTAATTGGTCTGTGTATTTCTACCCCCCTGTTCCTCTGTCGGATCATCTCTCTGTTATCCTGTCTGAAAGTAGTTTGTTCATTTGTTAGTTAGCCTAATAAAGTGTGTTTTTCCACGATTCTGGGTCCCCCTGCATATCCCTGACAATTTCTTTATTTGTATTATGACTTAATGTTTCATTTATGTATATTTTCTTATTTTCTGTTGAACATCCCTATAGGGGTTTGCATGTCATGAAATCGGGACGTCACCATATTGGAGATACTCGCATCATAAGAAAGCATTAAGCACTGAAGTAGATCCCTAACGTCGTCAAGGAAAATGGTTAGGCTAATTATTGCCGTGTTTAAATGTCCTAATGTTCGTGTAGGTGGGCCCTATGACCCAATGTCTGCCATGGCCGGGCCTCTGCTCAAAGAAATTTGAGACAGCAGCAAGGAGGTGTCTTATGATCATTTAAATGTTTTATGACAAGCTCGGTGAGAATGGGGAAAAATCTTCTGTGCAAACTTTGCCCGCCGGCTTTCAAAAACAAAATCTGCACTTTTTAGTAGCCTATGTACTGAAATGGAATTTGAAATGGAAATATAATGTCCTGGGATAATAATATTTAATTTATTTAATAAATCAGACCACCTAGATTACATTATTTAATTATATAGTGATTAAAGTAATCCTCTGACTGTTTTGTAAAGCAAATATATCAATCTATTTCAATAGCCTGTTAATATCAATCTGCTTTGTTTTTGTAATATTCTTGTACAATTTAGCCTATACTTGCACTCACTACTTATAGTGATGTCGTATGAGTATACGACTACTTATTTAAGTTATTGACGTGTATGCTTAATAACAGTTATAAGCTTCTTGTATAACGTGTCATTATTATTTCTTGTAGCTTATATAATTATATTTTATAGTAATAACACGTATTAAATTCGTGTTACAGTTAACACAATTCGTGTTAAATTGCATTAGGCCGAGTGGTTTAAGTAAGCACAACCCAGAGCATGGCACCGCATAACTGGTGCAAAGGTGAAGGCCTCAACCCTGAGTATGCCCTGATAGTGAAAGATGTCCCTGATGTGGCCGTAATTGAAGACACGCTGCGTCAGTCTGCTCCCCGAGCGCCGCTGTAGCAGGCAGCTCACTGCATCGGAATTAGTGTGTGCTTCACCTCACTGTATGTTCACTGTAACTTCTGGTATTATTCTCCTTTCCCCCTGGCTTTTTAATAACTTTTGGAAGTCGATACCTAGGCCTACTCCAGATGTTTTTCTCGGTCTGACCTATTTGGTATAACCTAAAACAATAATTGTTACAACCATTTTTAACCATTTTCCGTGACGACGTTAGGGATCTACTTCAATGCTTAATGCTTTCTTATGATGCGAGTATCTCCAATACGGTGACGTCCCGATTTCATGGCATGCCGTGCAAACCCCTATCAGTGTTTCCGCTAGAAAAAAAATGGTGCCTGTCAAAATGACCGGCAGAGGTTTCGTTTTCTGGACATTTTGATGATATGCCGGTCAAAAATCCTATTATCGCTTCTTAATTTGTCAAGTTGAGGAAAACTGGAGACAGGATATGTAGCTTAAAGAATGTCATAATCAGGCTGAATCAGGGGCGTGGATTTGCGTGGGGATATAGCCACTGTTTGCTGTGATAAACAGTTCGCGAGAAAAATAACTTCAAGAGATTTAATAATTATTCTCTGCGCCCATCTCCACATCCATTCGTCTCGGTGGAATATCGTAGGCCTACACACTCTTCATGCAACACATGACAAACCATATATCAAAATAAACAGCAGACCTTAACGGACACAAAGGTGTAATGCATTCCCGTGTATAGTTAGCTGTTCCAGAGTAATCCGGTTTTGAAATAAATTATAGCAAAATTCCACATGGTCTTTTGGCTGCATTTCTTAAAACTGAGCTGTGCTTAAATGGGCATGATTTCATAACAGACCAAATAGAAAATAAATGTTAAATATAGCCTACATATCTGTAGCCTACAATTAAAATCAGATTATGTAGGCTACACAGTGTAGTTAGATCAAGTTGGACAGTAGCACATTTAAATCGTTTTATACATCTTAGCTTTTTTTGGGGGGGTAGTGGGTAGTGTCCCCACCAAAGCTCAGACCAAACCTACGCCCTTGGCCACGCAGCTGTGCGTTTCCCAAAAGCATAGTTGCTAACCAACTTAATTGGTTGGCAATGGGAACGTGATGTCCGTGCATAGCCCTAATGTTTACTCACTACTTGAAGGTAGTGGTGTTAATATGTCTATGTACTATCACTTTGTTTCAATAACTGAATAATAAAAAAGACAGCTGACGAGCTGCTTGACGCGCTGACTGACGAGCTAATACCTCCTTCTGTCTGTAGTCTATATTTCTGTCTGCCTACTTCGTGTAAAAACGAAAGTAAAACTGATAGGCGGTTCGAAGCTACAGATTTGACAGATAGCTTATAGGCTACATAGCCTACCTCACATAACGACCACGACTATGAACATAACTTCTCAGAGCATCAACATAATGTCCTCCCTCTCTTTTAAAGAGGGACGACACAGCTGAGCGCCCAGCGAAGAAATATGATTTTGAAGTCCCTGCTCCTACTTCTGATCGTCGGCGAACTGAAGATCACGAGAGCAGAGGAAGGTAGGCTTCAGTGTTTCAGTTTTTCTGAATTAAGAAAGGTAACAGGTAGGCCTACCACAGGGTAACAATCAGACAGGACGCAGTTTTTGCAGTGAGGTGCGCCTATGTTTATGTTGTTTCGCAGGCTATTGGTAGTAAGCGTTTGGCGCGCACCATATTCTCGTATTCTCTCTCCTGCTCCAACAAAAGGTGTGCGCGTCCATAGTTCTGCATTAAGTTGATTTTGATAACGTGTTTACAAACTTTACTTTACAGAAAATTATAAATAGCCTAGCCTACTGTCATGCAGTTAATGGGATACTGTGCAGAGTAGGGAAGTTATGGTATAGGCCATTTGGTGTGAATACACACACACACACACAGGGGAAATTCTCCTTGAGTAGCCTGACGGTACCACAGTGACTACGGCCGTACACCTGCAGGCGCGCCTGTATAGGGCCATGGTGGCTGGCAGTTCCACAATATATGAATCTTTTGAAATAGTAATTATGAAAAACTAGGGTATGTGATGATGTGGGGCTATTTTAATTCCGAAGGCCTATGTGCCAACAACAATCCTTCAGCAATTGCTAATGTACAACCCCAAAACAGAAACAGTTGGGACGTTGTGTAAAATGTAAATGAAAACAGAATGTAATAATCTGCAAATATCTTAAACTTATATTTAGTTGCAAAAAGGACACATTTCATGGAATATATGTGTTAATTTTGAATTTGATACCAGCAACATGTTTTAAAAAAAAATTGGGACGGGGGGTAACAAAATGCTGGAAAAGTGTAATGATAAAGAAAACAAAACGAAGAATGTTTCACAACTAACTAGGGTAACTTAGTGGCAGCCGTGGCCCACTGGTTAGCACTTCGGACTTGCTCCCCGAGCGCCGCTGTTGTTGCAGGCAGCTCACTGCGCCGGGATTAGTGTGTGCTTCACCTCACTGTGTGTGTGTTTCACTAATTCACGGATTGGGTTAAATGCAGAGACCAAATTTCCCTCACGGGATCAAAAGAGTATATATAGTTATACTTATATATAACTGGCAACACGATTGGGTATGAAAAAGAGCATCCCAGAGAGTCAGGGTCTCTTAGAAGTAAAGATGTAGGGGTATTCATCACTCTGTGTACATGTAAACCTGTGTGCACAAATGATGAAACAATGTCATTTTTATGCTTCTTAACATGAAATTGTGACGTATTTACTTTCGGGAGTTCATCATCTACAGGACATAATATTATTAAAACATTAAGATAATCCAGAGAAATCTTTGCAAACAGGGGAAATATCTAAAAAACAAATTGGATGGCCGTGGTCTTTTGGACCTCAGATGGCACTGCATCAACACCAGACCTGTTTCCAGACCTGTCATTGTATGGGCTCAGGAAAACCTCTGATAACCATTGTCTATGTGCCCAGTTTGATATCAATTCAAAAACTGCAGCCAAAATTGTAACAGCTAAATTGTATTGAGACATGATACAGAAAATGCCACCCTCTTATCTGGGCCTGAGCTTGTTTAAAATGGACTGAGGTAACGTGAAAAAAGGTCCTGTGGTTAGACCAATCAAAGTTTGCCATTCTTTTTGGAAATCATGGACTCATCTGGGCTAAAGAGGAGAGGGCCTATCCAAGGATCCAACCTACCCAACTTGTTTTAGTGCTCAGTTCGAAACCCAACATCTATGACAGTGTGGAGGAGCATTAATGCCTTCAGCATGGGCATCTTGCACATTTGGCAAAGCACAATCAATTCTGAATGATGTATACAGGTTTTGAGCAACATATACTGCCATCCAGGCAATGTCTTTTCCAGGGACGACCTTGAATATTTTAGGAAAACAATGCCAAAATGAATTCTGCACATATTTAAATAGAATTTCTCCATAGAGGAAGAGTCCAGGTGCTAAGATGGTCTGTCTGCAGTCCAGATTTGTCAAATTAGGTGCATAATGGAATGGAAAGCATGACTAAGAATACCCCATACTGTTGAGCAACTGAAATCCTATAGGGAGTAATGGGACAACATTTCATTATCAAAACTGTAGCAAATGGTCTCCTCAGTTCCTAAACATTTACAGAATGCTGTTAAATGACGAGGTGAAGCAGCACAGTGGTAAACATGCTCCCGTCCCAACTTTTCTTAAAACATGTTGCTGGCATCAAATTCAAAATTAACATATACTTTCCATGAAATAGTCCAAATTTTCATTTTCAACATTTGTAATGTTGCCTATGTCCTTTTTGCTGCTAAATATGGGTTTACAAGACTTGTAACATTCTGTTTTTATTTACATTTACCCAGCACAACGTCCCAACTTTTTCTGTTTTGGGGTTGTACATGCAGAGGAGGGCCATTACGAGAGAGAGCGGGGCGGGGCAAGGAAAGGCTGAGTGCGTAAAAATCGCCGCTCAATGAAATAATTTTATCTAATTTAAATAGTACAACATTTATTGTATGGCGGCCAGCGTTGATCTTTTGCCGGCCCGCCCCAGATTAGTCAATGTATGGGAAACACTGCACTACCATAGAACTAGAAATTTTATACGGCTTATACACTTATTAGCCTATTATTATAGGCTATTGCAATGACTTGCCATGCTCGATCTAAATGTGTCCATTCAATTCACCGTACACAATGACCACAGTTATACATGCAGGGAATATTCGGGCTTTAAATGTAGCAGCGATATTCGGTTTGCGCCAAATACCGGATTAAATTGATTGATGCCATCAGAATGAGTTTACACAACTTGCGCGCAAAACGAATATTGCTGTTGAAAACCGGGTTACTCCCTGCATGTAACTGCGGTAAAACTGCGGTTTAAGACGTCTTTTCATCCGCAATGACTCCTATAAATTTGCCGCAAGTGGCATTCCTGTACGTCGGGTTTCAAACTATTTTTCTGGTGAATAATTATTTCGGACTGGCCAGTTTCACTAGGCCTATCGTAGGCAACAATAAACTTGATCATCATCTCAGGCTCGTCTGATCGGTTTGCTGCTGCCAGTCGCCGAAAGGCAGTGGGGAGAGGGTAGGCCTACATTTATCTCGGCCTATGTGACCACACTGTAATGCAACTACATCCACTCTGTTTATCTGACGGGTCTCTGACCTCTCTCTCTCTCTCTGCAGCACACGCATTTTCAAATTTACACACAGGCACTGGGCCACAGCCAATCAGAAATCTACCATTTCTGCTGACACCACCACACCAATGGCGACAGCTGACTAACTTCCAACTTCTTTGGTCCCTTCCCTTCCAACCCTTTCACACCCCAATCCCTACTACCCTGTCACCGAATACACCATTTCTTATTTGAAAATCAGGCATTGTCTGCATCAGACAACAAAAAACTTTGTTGATTGATTGAGACAGCAAGGCCTAGTTGAATGCCTAGGCACACAGGCTATGCAGGACAGGTGGAGTGTTTGTGAGACAGGACATGACAGAAGAAAAAAATGCTTGCTTCCTGTTGCTCACTCTCTCCACTGGTCAATCAGATTAAAGATTGAAGATAAAAAAATACTAGGCTACATAAGAAAGATATCTTCCATTTCCTTTCATATCACTTTAGAGCCAAGAAAGTGCCACGACCACAACTGCCCCAGCTCCTGCTTGTGCCATTTCCACCTCTTGTACTGCCTCTCTACAAAATGAAGCATTAACATAAAGAATCAGCCAAAACATTCCTACACCGCTCCAGCAACATCAACGTAGGCCTATTGCTTGATTATGGATGGACTGTTGGTTTTGAATTTGAATTGGTCTAGTCAAGGGGATCCTAAACTTTTCCATGACAAGGCCTCCCTAATACCACTAGGCTCTGGCCAAAACCGCCTCTTTGCAAGATGTCTTATTAAACCCCACTGACAATTCTACAGCAAATGTAAAAATAAATTAAGCTCATCCTCTACGCATGCGCTGGTGAGAGTGGCAGCAATCCCTGTGTGTTTTTGTGCGTCTTTTGCTTACTTTCTTTATCATCCTGCCATAAGCTACTGGGACCTTGAATTTCAGTCGATATCGATAATTATTGATTTTTTTTCAGGTAAGGACCAGAAGGGGAAAAAAAGTTCAATTTTAAACTTATTTTAAACTTAAAGCAACACCAAAGAACTTTCCCTCTGTCGCACACACGCTATTTGTTTATCCAGCACTGGCTTTGCAAATAACAATGTCCACAGACAAGGTAGAATATGTTGCATGATTTATGAAAGTACGATGTATTGCGACATCAAACGCGCAAATGAGAAGTTGGACAGCCGTAGGCACAAAAGTTGCTTTCCTCCTCTGTGTCCTGCAGGATAGGCTGCGGAGCCGTCTTCCAGAGGGAAGCCACTTGAAGGAGGAGAACCGTGCATGTGAGGGGTCTTTTAGGATCTTGCCAGCCAACCTAATCGTCTGTTGCTCACATAGTTTCTAAGGGCAGAGCCAATTATCTCGGAGCAGACGTTAATTGTTCTTTGAAGTGGCCCTCGGTTTGAAAGGCTAATAGAGTGGAACCAACAAGTGAAAGAAAGTCATGATGCTCTCAATAAAAGAATAGTAAAATAGAGTATGTGTTTACTAACCCCAAATGAGTTTAACTTTCTCAGGAGATACTTCCGCTGCTGAGATTTCTTAAGAATGTCCTCTGTGTTGGAGTTAAATTTCAGGGAGTTATCAAATAATGTGCCCAAATACTTATATTCCACCACTAATTCCACTGGTTCCCCATGGATAGTGGTCATAGTTGCCTCTGCTGATGTCCTTAATGTGCTGGGAAAAGTCACTACCATGTCCTTAGTTTCGCTGATGTTTAGTTCCAGATGGTTATTATCACACCATTCCACAAACCCTTGGAGAGCGTGGCCATGATGTAATGAATGGCCTGAGAGGAGTGATTATTACAGTGCATGAAAATGCACTGTACTGTTCTTCCTAGGCTTCTTATTATAGTGCATGAAAATGCACTGTACTGTTCTTCCTAGGCTTCTTATTATAGTGCATGAAAATGCACTATACTGTTCTTCCAAGGCTTCTTATTATAGTGCATGAAAATGCACTATACTGTTCTTCCCAGGCTTCTTCTTCTTATTACAGTGCATGAAAATGCACTGTACTGTTCTTCCTAGGCAACTTCTTCTTATTACAGTGCATGAAAATGCACTGTACTGTTCTTCCTAGGCAACTTCTTATTATTATTATTCCGCTTACCACTTTTTTCGTACGCAATTTCTCTTGAACAGTTTAACTTAGAAACTTCATTCAAACTTTGTAAAGTAGGTCTTCAAACAGATCGGGTTGGTATGACTTTTCAACTTTGAAACTTTTATACTTTTTAAACTATTAAAGAAAAACCTTTTAAAGTTAGCATGTTTAGCAAAACTGCTAAAAATGATTAGCTAAGTTAGCTAAGTAACATGGTTAGCATAGTTAGCATGCTAGTTAACATTTTTAGCAAAACTACTAAAAATGATTAGCTAAGTTAGCTAAGTAACATGGTTAACATGCTAGTTAGCATAACTACTAAAAATGATAAGCTTGGTTAACTAAGTCACATGGTTAACATAGCATTGCTAGCATAGTTAGCATGTTTGCTAGAAAATGTTTAGCAAAACTGCTAGAAAATGTTAGTTAAGTTAGCTAAGTAGCATGGTTAGCATTGCTAGCACTGCTATAAAACACTAGCTAAGTAGCATGGTTAGCATAGTTAAAAATCTTAGCATAACTGCTAGCAAACGTTAGAGCCATTCCAACTTTCAGTTATCGTCAAATATCTACCTATACACAGCCATTAAACTATTTGAATATCAACATTCATTGAACTGCTAAAAAACGTTAGCTAAGTAGCATGGTTAGCATTGCTAGCACTGCTATAAAACATTAGCTAAGTAGCATGGTTAGCATAGTTAAAAATCTTAGCATAACTGCTAGCAAACGTTAGAGCCATTCCAACTTTCAGTTATCGTCAAATATCTACCTATACACAGCCATTAAACTATTTGAATATCAACATTCATTCAACTTCCAGTCTGTCAACAACTTTTAAACTATTTACCTTCAACTTTTAAACGGTCTACTTTTAAACTATCATTAAACTATCTATTAAACTAGCTGTCTATCAACAACTTTTAAACTATCTACTGTCTATCAACAACTTTTAAACTATCTACATTCAGCTTTTAAACAGTCTACTTTTTTAAACTATCAACTTTTATTAAGCTATGCAACCACCATGTCTATCCTAGCATCACCGCAGTAACCATCTCTGTATTATCTGTTTTAACTATACATGATATTTTACATCACAACTTTAGCATTTTCATGCACTGGTAATTCCTTGGAATTGCATTTCTAGTTATTATTATTCGCTTACCACTTTTCCGTGACATAATTTCTCTTGAACAGTTTAACTTAGAAACTTCATTCAAACTTAGCGTAGGTCTTCAAACAGATCGGGTTGGTATGACTTTTTTTTTAACTTTGAAACTTTTATACTTTTAAACTATTAAAGAAAAACTTTTTAAAAATCCCCATAGACTTAACATTGCCGATTGTGACATCATAATACGGCCGTTAAGCAATTAGAATCCTATGGCAGGTGTTCAGGCCACCTGGATCAACTGCCAGTCAAAAGGCACCAACAAGGAGCACCCAAGAGCAACAGGGGCAAAGAAAAACTCCCTTACCAAGGAAGAAACCTTGGGCAGATCCACGGCTCAAGGGGCTAACCCAACTGCCAGGGGTCTTGGTGTGTGTGCTGTGTATGTGGGGAGAGGGCAGTGTGCAATATGTGTGTTGGGGAAGCTTCCTCATGAGACAATGTGCTGTGTATTGGGGGGGAAGTGTGCTGTAAGTATGTTGGGGATGTGTGTTGGAGAAGCTTCCTGATGAAATGTGCTGTGTGTATGGGGGGGCAGGGACTTACTATTGCAAGCAGAGTACTGTATGTATGATGTATGTGAGTGATGACAGTGAAGATGTGTGTGTGGGCGGGAGGGGAGTGGAGCAGTGACTGTGTGTGTGTGGGCAGTGTGCTGTAAGTATGTTGGGGATGTGTGTTGGAGAAGCTTCCTGATGAAATGTGCTGTGTATGTAGGGGGGGGGCAGGGACTTACTATTGCAAGCAGAGTACTGTATGTATGTGTATGTGAGTGATGACAGTGAAGATGTGTGTGTGTGGGCGGGAGGGAGTGGAGCAGTGACTGTGTGTGTGTGTGTGGGCAGTGTGCTGTAAGTATGTTGGGGATGTGTGTTGGAAAAGCTTCCTGATGAAATAATGTGCTGTGTATGGGGGGGGGGCAGGGACTTACTATTGCAAGCAGAGTACTGTATGTATGATGTATGTGAGTGATGACAGTGAAGGTGTGTGTGTGGGCGGGAGTGGAGCAGTGACTGTGTGTGTAAGTATGTTGGGGATGTGTGTTGGAGAAGCTTCCTGATGAAATAATGTGCTGTGTGTATGTAGGGGGGGCAGGGACTTACTATTGCAAGCAGAGTACTGTTTGTATGATGTATGTGAGTGATGACAGTGAAGATGTGTGTGTGGGCGGGAGGGAGTGGAGCAGTGACTGTGTGTGTGTGTGTGTAGTGTGTAGGTGGGGGCAGTGCTGTAAGTATGTAGAGGATGTGTGTTGGAGAAGATCCTGAAGACAATGTGCTGTGTATGTAGGGGCAGTGTGCAGCAAGTATGTATGAGGAGGCTTACTGTAGCAAGCAGTGTGCTGTATGTATGTGAAGTGATGACAGTGATGATGTAAGTTTTGTGTGTTGGGGATGGGGGCAGAAAGGCTAGGCAATCAAGGACATGGGTAGATGGAGGAGAAATCAAAAATAATAAATAAAAAGTTCTATGGAGATGTGCAAAAGTTGGAGAAAGTCAGATATGTGTGTGTGTGTGTTTTGACGTGTGATGAAATAAGAAGGGGGGTCATGAGTGCTGAGTAGTGAATGAGTGCAAAGTCAGTATAGTGTGAGTTCAGAGTTGGGAAATGTTTGAGAGTGCTGAGGAGTGAATGTGTGCAAAGTCAGTATAGTGTGAGTTCAGAGTTCGGATGGCCTGGGGATAAAAACTTCTCCTGAGTCTCTCAGTTCTGGCTTTGTGACTATATAGGCGACAAACAAACTGGCCCTATTAAGACTACACATCCTGTTCAACTGCTTCCTCTGCCAAAAACTGTTTCAAAATAAAAGTCCTCACTACAATATTTCACTGTTAAACAATTTAACCCTTTAAACTACTGAACTTTTTAACTGTTACTTATCATCAACTATGACTCTTACCCACTGTAGCTAGTTAGCATAATTAGCATTGCTAGCATTGTTAGCATTTTTAGCAAAACTGCTAAAAATGATTAGCTAAGTAACATGGTTAACATAGTTAGCATAACTGCTAAAATGATTAGCTAAGTAACATGGTTAGCATGCTAACATGTTAGCATTCCATGTTAGCATGTTAATTAGCATAGTTAACATAACTGCTAAAAATGATTAGCTAAGTTAGCTAAGTCACATGGTTAGCATAGTTAGTATGTTAGCATGCTAGTTAGCATAACTACTAAAAATGATTAGCTAAGTTAGCTAAGTCACATGGTTAACATAGTTAGCATTTTAACATTGTTAGCATGCTATTTTTGTTTCTTTTGTTTATTTCTTTTTTTTTTTTCATGCACTGTATTTCCTTCAGGAAATGCTTTTCTAGTTCTTATTATTTTTCTTCTTCTAACGCAGTTAATGCAGCTTCAACCGTTTAACGTAGAAACTTCATCCAAACTATGTTGCGTAGGTCTTACTTAGGACATGTGGGCTTTGTATTTTTCAGCTTTGTAGCTTTTATACTTTTTAAACTATTAATTAAAAACTACTCAAAATTTCCCCACAGACTTAACATGGGCTGATGACATCACAATGGACTAATTAACTTGATTTGCACCTGTATCATCTTCCAGCTGCTCATCTAGGCCCCATCAAAGAATCAGTTCAACTGATTGCACCTGTATCAACTGATTTCTACTGAACTAGACCAACTCTCTCTGTGTTTCTCCATTCTACAAGGATATAAGACACATTTCATCCAACTTTCTATCCATTCATCCTCTTCAAACCATTCACTCATCCACCCATTAAACTATCCATCAACATCCATTAAACAATCTGCCTATCAACATCCATTCAACTTTCTATCTATCAACATCCATTACACTATCTACATTTAACTTTTAAACTATATACTCTGTCTCAGGCTTTAAGCATACAATATGGCTCTATTAAGACTGCCGTTAAGCAATTAGAATCCTAGGCCAGGTGGCCAGGCCACCTGCACCCTATCAGTTTCTCAGGCTAACCTTTTAAACTATCCACCTATTTGACTGTTCAGTCAGTCCAACTATATTAAACCTCATCTACCTAGTTCAGTCATTCCAACTATATTAAACCTCATCTACCTAGCAAATAATTTAACCTTTTACACTATCCACCTATTTAACCGTTCAGTCATTCCACCTATATTAAACCTCATCTACCTAGTTCAGTCATTCCAACTATATTAAACCTCATCTACCTAGCAAATAATTTAACCATTTAAACTATCCACCTATTTAACTGTCCAGTCATTCCAACTATATTAAACTTTGTCTACCTAGCAAATAATTTAACCTTTTAAACTATCCACATATTTAACTGTTCAGTCATTCCAACTATATCCTGATGTGCATATTGGCCTATTTTGGGGATTTTGCCCGACATGGCACAGAGTCTACTGTAATAGCTCCTGTGTCCTCATACTGTGACCTATCATCAAATGCCTGGTATCCCCTGAAAGCTGAGACCTTGTAGAAATTGTAGAAACTGTCAGAATGACTCTGTTATGTACTATCAAAGTGCTACAGTAGCTGGAATATTGATTTTTCTTTCAGGCGGTTATGTAAATCCCTGGAAATGGCCACATTTCAGATGTGAAAGTCCCTTATATTGCCATTGAAACACATCAGGGCCCCCTCCCAGGTGTTGTGAAGATAAATATCAAAGGAAATGTTTGTACAATGAAGTATGACCCCTTTAGAGCCATTTTTGTGTGGAAATGCATATGCGTTTTGCTCAGTGTCCTTTTTGAGACTCCAAAAGGGACATTTGGTTACCCAAAACGCATACTCCAAATAAAGTCTAATAACAGAAGAACCCCTTGGCCTAGAATCATGATCTTGGTCTCAAATGAAAGCTGACACCCAGGGGGTGGCTCAGTCAGAGATGGCTGTGGTACTGTTTTACAGAGGTATTACTTCACACAAAACTCTACTTTTGCCAAAACACCTCAAGAATTTCAATAAAAAAATGACAAACAATGTGATATAGTGCAAATTTGTATTTGTAAAAGTAAATTTGTAATAGTGCAAACATTTGTAAAAGGCAAATATGAAAAAGGTGAAGAGCAGCAAAATGGCTTCAGTGCAAACATAAGTAAAACAAAATATGAGGGAAACTATTTACATTTGGCACAATAGAATGCAATAAAGTGCACAGTAGAACACACAAAAATAATAATATGAATAGAATAAGAATAGGAATAATAAGTGTAGAAAAACTATTTACAAAGGGCTCATAAAAAAATTATTTACAAATGGCAGTGTAAACACTTTACAGGGAAACATGTAAAGGGACTTTTTTTGGGGGGGGGGGTGTTGCAGTCTATGTTTAGGGTTGGCTGTGATGCCAGTCTCTGTAACAGTTCCTGGTTGAAACAAAACAAAATGGCTTGTCACAAGTCTCACAGGAAATTGGTGTCTTGAGCTGGCAAACCGTGCACCTCTTGCGGCCCTGAGTGGCATCTGTCCCAAGATAAATGGGGAGATGCATACCAGATGCAGGTGCAGATGGAGGCTGCTGCACAGTGGTGGGTGAGCCAGCTTCAGCAAGTTGGAGCACAAGATTCTCCCGGAAAGCCTTCTGTGTGAATGGTTTGTCACCCTTGGCTTTGGCAATCTCCTTGTGAATAATGAATGCATTGACAATTGCAATGTCCACAAAGTGATAAAACAGGGTCTTGTACCACTTCTTTGTTTTATGGAGGACGTTGTAATAACCTATCAGGGCGTCTGACAGGTCGACTCCACCCATGTGCCGGTTGTAGTCTTTTACTGCAGGTGGAACTGGCAGGTTCTCCATGGACCACTTCCCATCCGCACCCTTCACCCTCCTCTGGACAGTCTCGCCTCCATGTCCCTGGTGGATTGTTGAACACATCTGGACATCCCGTGTGTCCCTCCATTGCACAAACAACAAAGGATCTTTCCTAATCCATCTGATGGTGCCTCTGGGACTGCCTTTCTCTAACATGCCAGGCCTGCCTGCAGGGAATCCTTTCCTGTTAGAGCGGATGGTTCCACAGGCCCAGATCTTTGACTGGAGAAGGTCCTGGAACAGCATGGGGCTAGTGTAAAAATGGTCAACATACAATTTATACCCAGTCCCCAGAAGCCGTGGGGAGACCAACTCCATCACAGAGTCATAGCTGAGGCCTTTCCCTATCAGGACATGGGACTTACACAAAGAAGTCCCATGTATAGCCATTGATGGAGTCAGCCAGAACGAAAAGTTTATAACCCCATTTGCAGGGTTTGTCTTTCATGTACTGCCTCATGCTGACCGCGGGCTTTGGAGGCCACCATCCTTTCATCAACACTGATGTGCTGATTGGGATGAAAGTTGGCCTTGCACACCTCACGCATCTCTGTATACATGGGCTTGATCTTAGCCAGGCGATCATAGGTAGCTGTCCCGCCTTGCATCATTCACCACGTCGTCATCTGGATTGCTCATGTGAAGGGAGGTCGCAATCATCTGGAACTTGCGGCTGGATATCACAGAGCGGGGAAAAGACAGGTTATACAGTTTGGCAAGTCTCCAGTAGTCTGTGATATTGGCCACCTGCACAAGTCCCATGTAGATAAGTATTGCCAGATATGAAAACATATCTGGCATGGTTATTGTTTGCCACTTTTGCCAGCGATGCATCGACCCAAACTTGTTTGTGTTTTGCACCAGTGTGCGCCAAAATGGAGTCTGTGAAAAATAACTGAAATATTTGTAAAATTGTGTATGTCACTCCTGGTATTGTCTGGGGTCCAGGGGTCCTTGCTGGCGAATTGTGGGCTGTGGGGGCATGGGATCCACGGTATCCCTCACCCGAGCCATGGCTCCTCCTCCTCTTCACGTTCCTCTGGGCCTCTGGGCGACCCGACCCGGCCCCTGGCTCTGCCTCTTGGGGTGGATGTTGCTCTCCCCTTGCTTTCGTCCTGCAGCACCCGCTGCTTTCTTACTTAAGCTGAGGGGTAGAGGGGGCCGAAGGACCTGCCAGCTGACTCCTCTTCATCATCCTCCCTCCTCTTGCTCTCTTCCTTGAAGCCGGCTCCCAGTCTTCATCGCTGAATTAGTCATCGCTATCACTGAAGAGAACAGAGACAAAACAATCAAACCATATACACACAGGAGCACATTCGATGCACACTACATTTGCATTCCCTCCCCTATGACTGCATGTTCACAATACCACAGGCCCATGCTCTCACTCCACCTCCAGTACAAACTATACCCCACACACACATCAGTCAGCTTAGCCCCCCTCCTTCAGACTAATACAGGACACTCACCTTCCCCCTACTTCTCTCTCTCACACACACACAGGTAGATTGCATCCCCTCCCCCATGACACCTAGGTCCCTCTCACCCCCCATCCCCCTGTGTGTGTCTTTCTCTTTCTTATACACACACACACACACAGGTAGATTGCATCCCCTCCCCCATGACACCTAGGTCTCTGTCACCCCCCCATCCCCTGTGTGTGTGTGTCTCTCTTTCACACACACACACACACAGGTAGATTGCATCCCCTCCCCCATGACACCTAGGTCCCTCTCACCCCCCATCCCCATGTGTGTGTGTCTTTCTCTTTCTTATACACACACACACACAGGTAGATTGCATCCCCTCCCCCATGGCGATGTACTCAATCAGTGGAGTTGTACAGTCATATTGGCCACTAACCCTAACATCCCAATTATGTAAAGTAAATAATAAATATAAATATATACATAAACATACCATATATCTGTCTTTCTCTTTCTTATATACACACACACACACACAGGTAGATTGCATCCCCTCACCCATGGCAATGTACTCAATCAATGGAGTTGTACAGTCATATTGGCTACTAACCCTAACATACCAATTATGTAAAGTAAATAGTAAATAATAACTAGAAAAGCATTTCCTGAAGGAAATACAGTGCATGAAAATGCAAAAAATATGATGTAAAATATCATACAGAGTAAAAACAAACTATATTGATTGCTAGGTAGATGAGGTTTAATATAGTTGGAATGACTGAACAGTTAAATAGGTGGATAGTTTATATAGTTAAATGATTTCCTTGGTAGATAAGGTTTAATATAGTTGGAATGATTGAACGGTTAAATAGGTGGATCATTTAAATGGTTAAATTATTTAGGTAGATAATTGACGATAACTGACAGTTGGAATGGCTCTAATGTTTGCTAGCAGTTATGCTAACTATGTTATCAAAGATAATAATGTTAACCAAGTTACTTAACTTAGTTAACTTAGCTAATGTTTTCATTTTTAGTAGTTATGCTAACTAACACTATGTTAACAATGTGACTTAGCTAACAGCTTCATACACCAAGCTGTAAGGATGCTGAACTCTCTCCCTCCTCTCCCCCCTCAGCTACATAACATCCTGGACATTGGACCCACAATGGCCGCATGCACTACTCCACTTGCACACTTGAACACTTGCACACTTGTACACTTTACAATTTGGTGTTGTTGTCCTGAAAACACAACACTTCTGCTGCTCTTACATAACTTGCACCACTATGCCACTTTCTTTATTACTTAGGTCAAACAGAACTACCCAAGCCTTTTATTGGCCTGACTTTGCACTAGTATTTTATTGACTGTCTATGCACAATTTCAACCAAATTTTGCTGCTCTTATTTTTTCATTATTATATGTGCCCTCTTATTTACTTATTTACTTACTTTTTTGTTTACTTGAATGTTATGTTTGTCTGTGGACTTAAATTGGTAAAATATGTCTTGTCTTCACCGTGGGATAGTGAGAAACGTAATTTCGATCTCTTTGTATGTCTGGAACATGTGAAGAAATTGACAATAAAGCTGACTTTGACTTTTGAGTTGACGATAACTAACACTTGGAATGGCTCTAATGTTTGCTAGCAGTTATGCTAACTATATTAACAAAGATAATAATGCTAACCAAGTTACTATCTAACTAAAGCATCTTAACAATGTTAAAATCTTAAGTATGCTAACCATGTGACTTAGCTAACTTAGTTAATCATTTTAGCAGTTATCTTTAACTATCTAACTAACATCTTAACAATGTTAACCATGTTACTTAGCTGACTTAGCTCATCATTTTAAGCAGTTTTCTTTAAAAAAATAAAGATTTTAACTTGCTTAAAGACGCTAACTCATGTGACTTAGCTAAGCAGCTAATCATTTTAAGCAGTTTTCTTTAAAAATCTTAACTAACATCTTGCATCTTAACTATCTTAACCATGTGACTTAGCTAACTTAGCTAATAATTTTTAGCAGTTTTGTTAAAAATGCTTAACTAGCATCTCTAACTATCTTAACCATATGACTTAGCTAACTTAGCTAATCATTTTTAGCAGTTTTGTTAAAAATCTTAACTAAGTATCGCCAACTATCTTAACCATGTGACTTAGCCCTAACTAGCTACAGTGGGTAGGAGTCATAGTTGATGACAAGTAACAGTTACAATGGCTGAACAGTTAAAAGTTCAGTAGTTTAAAGGGTTAAATTGTTTAACAGTAAAATATTATAGTGAGGACTTTTATTTGAAACAGTTTTTGGCAGAGGAAGCAGTTGAACAGGATGTGTAGTCTTAATAGGGCCAGTTTGTATGCTTAAAGCCTGAGACTGGCAGTTGGTCCCAGGTGGCCTGAACACCTGCCATAGGATTCTAATTGTTTTACGGCTCTATTGTGATGTCATCAGCCCATGTTAAGTCTATGGGGAAATTTTGAACAGTTTTTAATTAATAGTTTAAAAGTATATAAAAGTTACAAAGCTGAAAAATACATAGCACCCATGTCCTAAGTAAGACCCCACAGTAACATAGTTTGAATGAAGTTTCTCGTTAAGCGGTTGAAGCTGCATTAAATGCGTTAGAAGAAGAAGAATAAGAAGAAGCCTAGGAAGAACAGTACAGTGCATTTTCATGCACTGTAAAAAGCCAGGAGAACAGTACAGTGCATTTTCATGCACTGTAAATATAAAATATAAATATATACATAAACATATCATATATCGAGGTTTCTGTTACAAATATATAGTGTTTACTCACCGTTCAAAGCAGGGTCCTTTCCTTCTAAGAAGTCCATGTATCCTTCAAGAGTCTTCTGAAACTTCACTCTCCTCAATGTCACTTATCTCTTCATCACTTTTTAGACTTTCCTCAAACTGCTGGTACTTTCCTCAGCTGGTTAGACTTCCACATTCTTCTTCTTTGCCTGTCTTTTCGGCATGTTTTCTTTATTCTTCTTCCAAAGATCCAACTGTAAAAGTGCGACTGTATTCCTCTGGCCAGCGCCTTTCATTACTAGTAAGCTATCGTTACGCTGCTTGAAGGTGCTTTCGATTCCCAGAGTTCCCCACCGAGGGTTTGTAACATCGTCGTTGAAAAGGTCTACTCATTGGCTACAAGACTATCTTTGAACCATCCCCGTAGCTTGTCATAGGCCAGAGCTATTGTCAATCAAAGCTAACTTGTCCATTAGGCAGCTCGCATGGCTATCATGCTTCTAACATCGCGTGTTTTCGACAGCGGTACGTCACACAAAGTTGTCACTGGTGTCTCGTGCTCAGGAGAACTTCCTGAACAAGCTGAGTGGTGTGAATCCGGTGATACATAGGATAAGCATCACGAAATATGTGGTTTTCTGTCAGAAAAAAGTTATCGTTTGTTTTTTTAGCAACAAAGCGGTACTGTTTGGGTGGAATTATGCATCTTATGCAACGTAATGTCGACAAAACACGGTGGATATTCGGATTCTCTGGCTTCTTATGAACAGTATGAGACCAAGCATGTTGGAGTAGTATGAAGCCCGGGATGTACACAAAGGCTGTAAGGTGAGGAGACACGGTGGTGGTGGGGGCATTTAATGCGTGACTAGTGATACAAGTTGTAGGTTTTAGCCGTTCGGGATGGGTTTCATTCAGTCGACCACGGGTCTCAAATGAATCCTGAGGCTCTGGGCTTTCCAATGGTGTATGCCATGACTATGTAGCTAGCACAATGCTTTCATTCGATTGACTTTACATTGAGATTAGTGATTGAACGAGTGATTTGGGTCGGTACCGGAACAAATTATGCACAACAGGATATATATTTCACACCATATGTTTTGCATTTTCATGCACTGGTAATTCCCTGGAATTACGTTTTCTAGTTCTTCTTCTAACGCGTTTAATGCAGCTTCAACCGTTTAACGTTGAAACTTCATTCAAACATTGTCACATAGGTCTTACTTAGGACAGGAGTGCTATGTATTTTTCAGCTTTGTAACTTTTATACTTTTTAAACTATTAATTAAAAACTATCAAAATGTCCCCATTGATTTAACATTGCCCTTTATGACATCACAGCAATTAGAATCCTATGGCAGGTGTTCAGGCCACCTGGCCCAACTGCCAGTCTCAGGCTTTAAGCATACAAACTGGCCCTATTAAGACTACACATCCTTTTCAACTGCTTCCTCTGCCAAAAACTGTTTCAAAATAAAAGTCCTCACTACAATATTTCACTGTTAAACAATTTAACCCTCTAAACTACTGAACTTTTTAACTGTTCAGCCATTGTAACTGTTACTTGTCATCAAATATGACTCCTACCCACTGTAGCTAGTTAGCATGGTTAGCATAGTTAGCATTGCTAACATTTTTAGCATAACTGCTAAAAATGATTAGCTAAGTTAGCTAAGTAACATGGTTAGCATAGTTAGCATGTTCGTTAGCATAACTGCTAAAAATGATTAGCTAAGTTAGCTAAGTAACATGGTTAGCATAGTTAGCATAACTGCTAAAAATGATTAACTAAGTTAGCTAAGTAACATGGTTAGCATGCTAGTTAGCATTTTTAACAAAAGTGCTAAAAATGATCAGCTAAGTAACATGGTTAGCATAGTTAACATTTTAACATTGTTAGCATGCTAGTTAGAATAGTAACTTGGTTAGCATTATTATCTTTGTTAACATAGTTAGCATAACTGCTAGCAAACATTAGAGCCATTCCAAGTGTCAGTGATCGTCAACTATCTACCTAAATAATTTAACCATTTAAACTATCCATTAATTTAACTGTTTCAGTCATTCCAACTATATTAAACCTCATCTACCTAGCAACCAATATAGTTTGTTTTTACTCTGTATGATATTTTACATCATATTTTTGCACTTTCATGCACTTTTCTAGTTGCTTTTATTTTTCCTTCCAACTTGCTGTGGCCCCCTGGCGCCTCTTTTGTGGTCCCCAAGCAAAAACAAAACCATGTCTGTAATAAATTTCGTCTTGAATGTTGGTAGTGACAAATGCCACAATTCCACATTCTTACAGTAAGTACTTGGAGGACGCATTGCGAATTTTCCAGAATACCCAATTGCAGTGAAAGCATGGAAGGTCAGTAAAGAATGGCTATTGTGGTTGGCGTGAATAGTCATATTTTTATTCCCAGCTCTGCTGATAGCCAGAGTTATACTGGAAGTTGTAGCTTGGTTGTGTAATACGTTAGATTTCACACTTATCTTTATCATTTTGTATAATCACACAATAAATCTAATCTAAATGAGTGTACTCTGTCGTTTACTTTGATTGGTGGAACACTGCTGGTGAACTTCTCTGGTAGCTCCACTCCCAACTTGCCTTTGGGCGTGTGTCCACCAAACATGTTTTTGTGCTGACAGCGCTCTCCACCTCATTTTCAGAGTGCTTTACTCAAGCGTTAATTGTTGCTATGGTTTCAAAAACAATCTGCCAGCACATTGACAGACAAAAAAATTCATTTGGTATAACAATAGAATAGGTAATCCCACTTGGCTTTATATTTTACATTTTGTTTGCAGTAGTCTATTTATATTTTGTGACTTGCTCGTCAGGCTAATGAAATAGCCTATAGGCTATTAGCCTCACGAGCCAGACCCACATCAAGATGTAGGGTCTGGGAACTTACCATTGGCACTGCTCAATCCGAGGGGTGGGATAAACGGTTGTCTTTCAGATTTCCTCTGCACGCAATAGGATAGCGCTACAACTCATGAATCCCATGCATTTTCCCACCAGCGGAGCTAGTTGGCTAGTTCAATTCAATTCAGTTTATTTGCCAGACTCATGTCCAAAAGCTATTTTGGAATCGCGAATCGCGATTCAAATACCGTTGTCCGCCAGCAGCAGCATCCATCTTCCATCCGTACACAAATAACAGGCCATTAATGATGGCAACCATTTGGTTGGCTTTGGCAACCAAAACCTCATGCCTGGTTGCCAAGCTGGCAACCACTTTTAAAAGTTAATGTTGAGGACTAAGCTAGGCTGATTGAATTTTCCTCTGCCACTACCAATATTGTTGATGATTGTAAGTCCCGCCTCTTCCTCGATTTTAATTGGCCAGCAAGAGAGAAGTGACATTTACAAGCCCAGTGCTGATTGGAGGACCAAAGATGACAGGATAAATAAATACAGTTTTTTCTGATTGCTTAAGCACATTTTTTGTAACTATGGCTTTTTTTTGCAAAACTCTACACACAAATTGGAAAACCTTTCACCCAATCAGCAAAAAATTGTAGTTCTCTTGCAAAAGCTAACACACCTTGCTTAACTCTTCACACCTTCCAGGGCTTAAAATTCATTTTTCAAAATGGGGGGGGGGAATTCCCCCCTTAGGTTATTCATGTAGGGGGGATTTACGCAATTTGGGGGTCGATTCTGATACCAAGTCAAAATTGCGATTTCAATGCCGATACTTTAAAAAAAAAAAAAGTGTTTGATTTTGGGGCCCCCCCACCACCCTGGCGTCATCAGTAATATATACTGTAGTGGGATCATTCACAACAGTGAACATCCTAGATTCTGCTTGACTCTCTCCACACACACAAACACACACTGAAAATGATAGCTTATGTGATATGTTTCTATCATATATTTTTGAATTCATATAGAGTGTATTTATTTAATAATGCATTTTTTAAAGTATAGCATTTTTCTAGTAATTACTAGTAGCTAAACATATTTAGTAATTTGAATGCCTCATATTGACGTTTAACCTATAACACTAAGGCATATCTTTAATGTGGTGTGTAGGTCCAATTGAGTGCACATTGGTGATGAGTAGGTGTAATTGAGTGCCTGTCACTTTAAGAAAATACCTGAGAGTAATTCTATGGAGTAATTAGCCCCCCTTCAACCTGACGGTTTTAGGCTGTAGTCACTAGTGAATAAAAGTTGTGCATAGTGCGGTATGTGTATGCAAATCATTATGTTTTCTATGTCATTAGATACAATATGTTTTCTATGTCATTAGATACAATAAATGTCAATCTTTCTGGGATCAAGTGTTGACGTGACCTGAGCTAGCAGGATAGTTACCAAGGAGCTCTTTCCAGATGTAAAAGTTTGCCATGGGTAGCCTATTTGCGTAAAATTTGGCAAGTAGTTCTCTCTCTCTCTCTCTCTCTCTCTCTCTCCGTATTGTGTGTGCGTCTGCATCAGGCTATGTTCAATTCAACTCGGTCAATAGCACCGCATTCACGCCACTTAATGATTAGGCTATATTAACGTCATCAGACAGGCTGTAAAAGTGTATGCGGGAATTTCTCGCATTTTTTCTCGGAAATTTGTTGCCGTTGCATGCATCGGTTGTGGAGACACAGCTGTGTGCAGTTTCACGCGAGTCATCATTGCCCTTGGACATTTTCAGCCGGTTGGAAATTGGACTAATTTTATTTTTAATTGTTATTTATTTTATTTATTTATTAATTTGTTTGTTGTCTGTCTTGTATGTCTTGGTGTCACGGGTACGCTGGTGAGTACGCCGCTCCGTCCGGCATCTTTTGCGTTTGTTATTTCTTAAATGTAGTTCTATGTCTTGGTGTCACGGGTACGCTGGCGATTACGCCGCTCCGTCCGCTATAGAGCATCACAGTCCCGCCCACAGGAGTTTCCGGAAGTAAAAATTCAATGCAATTTCTCCATTGACAATTCGGGTATAAGCCATAAAAACTTAACTGCACATGGTAGACTCAAAACCAGCTACGTCTGTACTAAGCGATTGTATATGGGCGAAAATTCAAGGGGCACTAACCTTGTTTTGAAATAAATGTCTTTTAATTGCGATGTCTTGGATAAGTACTTCATTACCCACAATCCCACAGTGATGCCTCTGATTGGTGGAAAGGCCGTTATGATCATAGTTTGAAACTTTATCAGCGAAAATTATTGACAAAGATGGCAGTCTTTTACTGCCTATAGCGAAAATCTTAATGTGAATAAAAACTTTCTAGACGAACATTGGTACTTGTGTCAAGGATTGTGGTTTATATATCACACGAACTTAGTCAGGGCCAATACACCATCAAATAGAACACTGTAAATGCTAGTTTAAACACTTAACTTTTCAGGTAGCCGATAGGCTAATCATTAGCCTTTCAGACATTAGAATGTCATTATAATGCTGCTAACATTAATATAATGTTTTAGTGACCTTGTTGTTTCTATGAACATGAATTGTTGTTTATAGGAAACATCAACTTAGTCGAGGCATAAAAAGCCCTGTATCTCAATAAGTACTTCAACTTTTGAACTAGCTAGCTAGCTGATAGCACATGCAAGCTGGATGCTACCACCGGCTAGCAGCTAGACACTGCAGTAAAATGGTTAGCAAACCGTCCATGCCCCTGTGAATATTTCACTGTTTCAAGGACGAAATCAAGAGTGTCCAAAGGGGTCAAAACCACTTTAAATCGGGTCACATAATTGACTGTTGTGTGTCCGAGGGTTAGCTTGTGGGTTTTGTAAGGGCCAGCATGAGGCACAAGACCTACAAAGTTGTGTGGTGAGTTTTGCAGGGAGGTTGGTAATGCTAGTTAACATTAGCTAGGCTACTGTAGCCTTCATACTGTACGAGTCATATCATCAATCATTAACCTAGAAATACTTCTTCGTACATTTAATGAACATTTTGCGTAATAATTCACAGCAAACTGAATATGGTGGTCCAAGAGCAGACCATGCACCGGTCCATGCATCAGGATGGCAGTTAGATCTGAAGCACTGCACAATGTTGCTAACGTTAACGCTTTCACACACACACGATATAAAATAACGATGGTAAATATAACATTCAATACCAAAAACACGATTATTTGCGATTACTCCTGAAATAACTGCTATTAACTGCACATTCACTATATAAAAATCACTATTTGGAGGAAAGGGGTTAGCATGCTGTCGCCCGGTTGGAAATGATATCAGCTGGTTGGTGCATTGCTTATATATTATTCAGTGAGCGGTGGTTTATGGGATGAGTAGTTCCTTATTTCGAAATGAAAATATGTACACCGTCTTGTACCTTTGACTTTCTTTGGACTTTCTCTTTGTTTTCACTTTCGAAATGATATGTTGTATGCTTATGAGTTACTCCGTAGCTGATTAGCCTAAGACATGCTCTAAAACTCTTTAGATACGGATTTTTCCAAAACGTCAATGGGAGAAATTAATGGGAAATTTACTTCCGGAAACTAAGTTCTCGGAGGAGGGGCGGGACTGTGATCTATTGTCTTTGTTAGTCTATGTGTCAATGACAATGTCTTAATGCCTATATGTGGAGCGCTTTGGGTTGCACTCTGTGCACGTTAAATGCGCTATACAAATAAAACTGACTTGACTTGACTTATTATTAGCTGTGCAAAGTCTGAGTTGAAATGTCCAGGGACATTCCAACTCATGGAATGTCTCTTGGCCAATCAGAAACAAATAAATAGTTCCATAGAACCCAATTGTTGTATAATTAATAATAAGCAACGTTATTGCACTGTTCAATCCCTGCACTGTTCACTTTTGCACTACCACCATGCCAAGCTGACAGCATGTTTGTGTTAGAGGGAATGGAAGGGTGTATGTATGTGAGATATATGTGCCACGGTGACAGCATGTTTGTGTTAGAGGGAATGGAAGGATGTATATGTGTCACGGTGACAGCATGTTTGTGTTAGAGGGAATGGAAGAATGTATGTGAGAAGTGAGATATATGTGTCACAGTTGTAGCGGTCAGCTATGCCTGCCTACTTAAAATTATAATAATATAATAATTAAATAGTAACTGGTGGGTTTTGGCGTAGACTGGTGGCAGTTGAGGGGTTCTGTTTGTGTTGGGACGTGACGCGATGACGTGAATTTGAGCGTAGGCCTGTCATTATTTGAATGAAGTCTGTGGCAAGGAGAGGGTGGGCCGATGGCGGATGAGTTGCGGCAAGAGAGAAGTTACTGAGAACGAAAAGGATCGTGTGGATTCTAATGGGATACTTTGGTGGATTATTCTATGCCCTGAGAGCACTTTTGGACCCCGACATCCTTTTCCGAGAATTCTGCAAGACATAGCCTACAGGGAGAAGGAGCTTTCTACGACGAACAGCGCTGGATGCCGGGTTTGATCCAAACTTTTTCTGCTGTGACCGGTTTCCCTAAGCCTGTTTGTAGCCTCCAAAAACCCTTTCACCTGCCCTCCATACCTACCGCTGCCCCAATTCCATTAAATTCCTCATTACAACAAACTATAGCCTATTTTTCCGTGGCGGCGCCCACACAACAAAACGTCTCACCCCTTCTTTCACCCCTGACTCCTTCAGTTGATATTTTGACCTACTCTAACTTTTGATTTAGTTTCATACATTTTCTTTCTTTCATTTTCTTCTTTTAATTAGAGATTGTATGCTCTGGGAGAACGATTCACTTTGTGTTGTCGGCCTATGTTAAGCCCGACGTTGTCGGAAAACTGGTAGTAGCCTGCATTTATTTAATGTTTCTGAGCTCAATAGAGGGTTGCTGAAGCTGACTACTATTTATATGTATGCTATTGTACGAAAGTGGGTTAACGAACAACTGCGTATTGAACATTTTCAGTTTGGTTTGAATGGAGTTTTTTTTATTGTTTGGGGGCGATTCCTTTGTTCATATGTGCCTTGACGGTGGCTGACGGTGGCTTACCTACAGCTTGGCCTGACGTTATTAATATGCCACAGTCTTAAATACTGTTGTGAACTTGAACATTTCAATACATTCATTTTTCATTTAAAAGTTCAGAGTGAAACCGAGTCTCTTTACCACATACAAAAAATAAGCTGGCGTAACTGAAATGAATATATGTCTGGATTTCAGTCACGTTACACAGTGACGGCATGTTTGTGTTAGAGGGAATGGAAGGATGTTTTTTGCTTGTTCGTGTTAGAGTGAAACAAAAGGAAGGGTATCTGCATGAGCTGCATATGAGGAGGAAGTGGCATCACATGAGCACACACACACACACACAGACAGATAAGTGTGTATGTGGATACACACACAAGAGACGTGAGTGTACTGTATGAGCACACACAGAATAATACACACACACACACAAACACACACACACACAAAGAGATAAGTATACACACATACACACAAATTCTGGATGTGGCTAGGATGGTATCAGAATGTTAAGTTGGTGACATTTCACAATGTGATGGGTTTCCCCAGATCACATCATATATGTGGATTCTAAGAACAACAGATGAGTGTGTTATGCGGACACAAAGTACATACACACACACACACACAGTGTGCAAGCTAACGTTGAAAGGTCTTCAGGATATGAGTGCTCTAAGAGAAGCTTCACCTCTATGTAAGGGGTGAGGTAGATACTGAGAAATTGATGCATGTCACACCTCTGAGATAAATAACACACTGAGTGTTATCACACCCTCAGTACGTACCAGGAAAGTCCACACACACACACAGTCATCACACTCACGCTACATACCACGCTACATAAAGTATTTATCTATCTATCTATCTACCAGGAAAGGTTTTTTTTGCACTATATTTACAGTGGCGGAGCCATAATTGTTATATGGGGGGGCCAGGCTGAGACCATTAATCACATTGGGATGGCAAAAGAAATCAAAAGCATCTAGATGGTTGTTTTTATTTACCCTCCAAAAATTGGCATGACCTGATAGCAGTAGGCCTGCCACCATTCATACCAATGACATGGTTAACAGGAGCAGGAAAAACTCCATAAATGTAAATATTAATGAACCTTTATCATCTTAATTTGTTCCCAGTGTCCTAGATAGTAGGGGAGATTGTGTGAAAAATCGTTACACGGTGGATAGAAGCATGCAATTTGGTAGATATGTTCCGCATGTGGGCATGTACATTGGGGCTCACGGACATGCCCCCAGAGTGTAGCGCTGTAGCTGCCTGGCTCCACTAGCTGCTGCTTGTATCAACTCGAGCCAGGTAAAAACGATTGTTTTCAGTTTGTTTCGTACCAACAGTACTCGGTGACCTCGAAAAACATAGATCTATGTGAAAACTCGCCGGATTTCTCCTTTAACACGCAATCGTTTTTAAACGTTTTGGGAGGAGCAACCCTGAAATTTGGGCGTTTCTTAACTCTTGCATGCATTCTTCCATGGCTTAGGCACCTTCCCAGCTATGCGCTCCGGAGGGCTGTATTAAGGTCGAGCGCCACTACAAGGTGAAACAGCATATTGTTCCATGTCGGCAGTAGGCCTAGTTCTAAATACACGTAGGCTACACAGAATGTTACAAATTAACATTACAGTATCAAATTTGGTGCTTAATATGCTGATACAGCTTCATGTTTTCCCCTATTACAGTGTCACACGGTGGCATATCCCAACATTACCTTATCCATGAGACTATGTTAAATAGTGAAAAAAACGTTATAATCATCCGCTATAAACCCGTTTGGATATTGGAGCTTACCGAATGGGCATCTTCAGTGTTAACTTACATAAAGTCATAATCCCAGAGCCTACTTCGTTTGAATCTGTCCATTTTTTTCATCAAGTCATATCAACCTAAATTGGTGGATCAGTCTGGTTCTATTTTAAATAAATCACGCCTCTTTCATAAGGCCGCCTTGATTTCGAACTTGCCCACTGTGGGTGTGACAGAGGCGGTAATGGGAGAATACGCATAATACAGAGGTGCGTAACTGAAGTGCGTAAAATGATTTACGCACGAATGGGAGAATTCCCCCCTTAGAGTAGCATGATTCCTAGAACCACACACATTCTTTGGAATTAAATAAGTAAATCAATGCTTGGTGACACTGTCGGAAAAAAGTTTCTACTTCTATGACAACAGTTGTATTGGAAAATTAGTAGCTTTTATCTTTGTAAAGTTTTGCTTGAAAAAAAACAGTTAATTGTCTTTCTCGGTGCAAAGTGTCTCAGGTTGTAGAACTTTGAAATTATTCAACGTGAAAGTTCAATGTGTTTACTATTTTGCATACAGTACAATACGCATTTTCACTTATATGTACCATATCCCATAATCCCCAGTCTCAATTCAAAACAAAATACACTGAAATTCATCATTGTTCGTTTCAGAAATGTATTAAATGATCACTAAAATATGTTGTCATTATTTATTGAAATATATTTGTGTAATTACTTTATGTATGGTATTTATTTTGTTGGATGTCATTCTTAAAGAGGGACACCATCGAGCAGGAGCGTCTTACAATGAAAGGCTCGGTCGCGGGTAGAGGTGTTTATAAGGGCCCGGTCGTTAATCTATGTCTGTCAAAGTCTCGCGAACCCCTGATTGGTCCGGGCCCGTAAGCGATAGTTACCGACAGTTACGCCCCTGTGTAGAGATCACATGGTGTTGAGAAAAACGGTACAAATGAGAGAGAGAGAGTTGGAAATGTTGTTTTGAAGATAGACAGATAGAAAACAAAGAGAGAAAACATGAAGCAATGATTAGGGACTGGCCGGGGATATAAAGGTTGGCACAAAGTTTGAGTTTGGTGCCAGATCGGGGGTGCTTGTCAGCAGGCCTTGGGTGTGACGATATTTTGACTTTGTAGTCAAGTCCAAATGGGACAATCTTTTCAGATAAAACCAACTACATAACAAAAGCTACAGACAAACATAAACAAACAATATTTGTGTTTTTTTCCCACTTTATCTTAAAAAGTGGGTGGTAGGGAACATGGAGAGAGTAAACAGACACTCCTACTAAAACAGTCATAGCCTCAGTCTAAAGCTACTTAGATATATAGATAGATAGATAGATAGATACTTTATTGATCCCCAAGGGGAAATTCTCTCAGGTCTCAGTAGCATACAGACATCACACACAACATGCACTTACAGCAGAAAGAGTAAATATAAGTATATACATATAACAAAACTCCACTGTACAATAGAGACAGTAGAAGATAAGGAAAACTAAAAAATACTAAATATACTATATAAATGAAATAAAAAAAATCCACAGTGTGCTTAAGGATGATCAAGCATGAGGCGCTTGCAGTGGCAGGGCCGGACTGGGCCTGTGATTCTGTGTGCATGGTAAGGTGCTCAAGAGAGTGAGTGTCATGGTGAAGGTGCAAAAAGTAGTCCAACAGTGCAACAGTGCAAGAATAAGGTCTAGAGACCAGCATAAATAAATATGGACAAATAAGAGAGTAATGTATAATGTAGACATGGTGGTATAGCTACTTAGTACTTAGCTACTTAATAAGGCTTCCCCTACCCCAAACAAAAACAAAAGATTCACTTAACTCAGCTGCCCTCTTATGTATTTTAAGCACACACTCAGCCAAGAGGCCCATACATCAATGCTAGTAGTACTGTAAGCAGGAGATAAGCTAAACCACTCAGCTTCTCTCCATCACAAAGTTCAAAGGTTTTGTTTATGATCTCTAGTTTAGGTCTTGTTTATTATCTCTAGTTTGCTTTATATCTCACTAGTGTTTGCCTGTTATAGATGAACGTAAACCAAAATTCTCTGGTCCCAGATATCGTTAGGGAAATGTACTTCTGCATTGCGCAATGAGTGAGAATCTGATGTGTGCTGCTGATTTAGCTTGCGTATGACACGATCAGAAGGGGATTTTTAAAAACAGTATGACACTGGCACATGAAGTCTGTGTGTGTGTGTGTGTATGTATGTGTTTGTTTCTGTATGTGTGGCTGTCTAGGCTGTGTGCGTGTATGTGTGCACGACTGTCTAGGCGACTTCCTCTATACAAAGCAGCCATAACAGATAACCATAACAGATTCAGATAATTTTTTCACTCTGCAAAAATGACAGTTTAAAAAATGTAAAAAAAATACAAATTATGGCTAGAGACAAAATACACAATAAAAGAACAAAGACAGAGTTGAAGTGTCCTGGTGTGCATCATGTTGTTCAAAATGACCCACTAAAGACCATCCTGGAAAGTTTAGACTGCCGTTTGAAATTTTAAATAAAAATGAATCAGCCTTTGCTTTCTTTTTTATTTTTGTTTGTCCCCAAGTTAACATCCAGCTCAATGTTGTTTTCTGTGCCTCCGAAAATGCCTTAGGAACGCCCATGTTTGTGTCTGCAGTTGAAAGGTTCTATAGGCTGAATGAATATGAATACATACACACCTAACTGGCTCCTTGTCTTCAATTAGATTAGGGAGGTACCGTTTTCCGCTGGAGAAGAGGCCCATATATAAGGTCAACATCACATTTAGGCGTGTCTTGATAACTACACCAAATTCCTTTTAGGCAAGTCCCTCCACTCGGCTGCCATATTGCAACGCTTTTTGGGCCCTTATCGGGCATCCATTTCGGCAGAAATGCGCGTGTGCAAGGTTTCATGACACCAATCTTGCTCCAGCGGCGAGATCACAACACATGATTGGCACAATGTCTTCACAACACACCACATTATTGGCTCAATGTATTCACATGTCGACGTTTTGCCGCGGAAGGGGTGTGATATGCGTAGACAACTGCTATATTGGCGTTACAAGCTAAGCCTAGATGCATTTCTATGGAGGATTTTTTGAGTGCTGTGTCTCCTCATTAGAAAGTCTCTGACTACACTCTTAAAACGATTTTTGATTTTCGTACTGACAGCACTCGATGACCTCGAGTAACGGAGATCTATGTGAAAAATCGCCGGACTTCTCCTTTAACTGTAAATGGGGATGCTGATCACCTTCCTAACATTTTTCCAAGGATGGCAGACATAAATTAATTCCGGCTATGGGCCCTATTTTAAACGACAGGCACATCTGGCAGTTTAAAGGTCCTCACACACAACACTTTCGTCACTAGCCCTGAATGGCCACGCACATCAGCATCGAAAATTTCGACTGACAAATATCGGATAAATAAACTGATAAACAATGGAATTCTTATTGAGCGGTGGCAACAGAAATAGAATTGGACAAAGGGAGCTGGAGCACACTGATTACTTGCAGTCTTTTATTTTGGTGCAAAGAGTCTAACGTTTCGACACAACTGTGTCTTCCTCAAAGTCAATGATGACCAGAGATGAGACACCCAATATATTGAAAACAGATCATTCTAACAATTCCAGGATCTCAGCTGGATTTGCTAAAATGTAATTGAGCTCAATTAAGATCGGGGGTATTAAGATCGTCTTGGTAGTGTATAGGTCTAATTAAGTGCCTGTCATTTTAAGACGTTCGTGAGGGAACCCTTGCAATTGTAACACAGTTAAAAGGCTGCTGATGTGTGGATTCAATTCATAACATTTTCTACATAGTTAAAATAAAGGTTTGTACTTCTCCTTGGGACAAGCACTTTTGAATTTTGGAAAACACTTTTCCTTTTACATCGGGATTTTGCAAACATTCAGTGTCAGAGTCAATAAAATGAGCCCTTCAACGAAATTGACAAGCAGCTGTAAGTAGGCTAAGAATGCTAAATTCGACATCCAAACAGTATTATAACGTTAGCTTTGAGATACTGCTTGATTCCATAACTTAACTTAGTTTAGTCTCCTTAATGTAGCCTACTATGTTGTGATAAGACCGTAGCAGAGTTAACTTCAATGCAGCAGTTTTGAACAAATTTGCGCAGCATGGTCACGATGCTAAGCAATTTAGCCAGACGTCTTCTATGCAATGCTTCTATGTGGCAACAACAATCCTTCAACAATCGTGAATATTTTGTTAAATGCACATGCAGAGGAGGGGCAGCGGGCTAGAGAGAGCGAGGTGGGGGGGCAAGGAAAGGCTGCGTGCGTAAAAAGCGCAGCTCATGCACAGTCACATACAAAAGTTACAGTTCATAGAAAGCAGGACAAATTCAGTTTTTCGTTAATGCTTAAAGGATGATGCGTGGAATGCCCTACTTTAACTAGAAATATAATAGAATTTGAATCTACGCGGTGGCGGCGGCCAAAGGGTTCTGCGGTTGTGTGCAGGGTTGCGTTGAGAACAAGGTGAATCTAAGTTTTGTTTTTGTTTGGGGTAGGGGAAGGGGTATGAATGAGAAATGGGATTGGGCCTTACTAAGTAGCTATACTACCTTGTCTACATTATACATTACTCTCTTATTTGTCCATATTTATTTATGCTGGTCTCTAGTTAACTGTTGGACTACTGTTGGACTACTTTTCAGTAAGTATAAGCATATATACTCTTTTGATCCCGTGAGGGAAATTTGGTCTCTGCATTTATCCCAATCTGAACGTGAATTAGTGAAACACACTCAGCACACAGTGGACACACAATGAGGTGAAGCACACACTAATCCCGACAGTGAGCTGCCTGCTACAGTGGCGCTCGGGGAGCAGTGAGGGGTTAGTGCCTTGCTGAAGGGCACTTCAGCCGTGGACTACTGGTCGGGGATCGAACCGGCAACCCTTCGGTTACAAGCCCGAAGACCTAACCAGTAGGCCACGGCTGCCCACCAAGTATTTGAGCATCGAAAGCATAGTGAGCCATGCTAATGTCTGTGCAGGTGTGTGATGCACTTAACTTAAGATTCCAACAGAAGGTCCAGAACATAATTCTGTTTCACCTGACCTTCCACTACCAGGACTTCCTAGAAGATGATGGTGCCGCCTAATGTAATAACATTTTGTTTTGGGCTTTATTGTTTATTGTTTTTGTCATCTGACTGACACTCTGTGCCCTTTGACCCTTTGTATTACCGAGATGTCAGAATGATGGTGGCGCCTAATGTAATAACATTGTTGTGGGCTTTGTTGTATTGCTTATTGTTTTTGTCATCTGACTGACTCTCTGTGCTCTGTAGGTTGTGGCCCTCCCTCTCCGGTGGAACATACCATACCGATAGAACAGACCAAGTTTCCTGTGAACCACTCATTGCGTTACAAGTGTGAGCCTGGTTTTAGGAGGAAAGCGGGAACTTCAAACCAGATCAAATGCAAATTCAACTCAACATCACTAGCCTACAGCTGGCATACACCTTTGCATCTGATTTGTGTCGGTAAGGCACTGATCTGTAGGCACCACAGAAGAGATTCTGGTGAAGTTTAATGTTGTTGTACTGTCCTGTGCTAGTGGATGTTTTTACAGAGAACTATTCCTGAAACTGAAATGCTTCACAGGCAGAGTTGATCATGTGATCTTGAAAGGCTTCACAGGCACAGTTGATCATGTGATTTTGAAAGGCTTCACAGGCAAAAGGTTGATCTTGACAAAAGGTTGCTGACATTTGAGCTATTTGCTTCTCTGCTCCTAAAGCATAAATCAATCAATCAATCAATCAATCAATCTGATCAAAACACCACACTGCAGTTTGGAGTTGCAGTTGATTTATATTGTATATCTGTTTTTTATGTATAATGAACTAGACTAGATGACTGTGAGGATCCATTCACTGACTTTTGCACTGGATTGCACTCATAGTCTATTCCTTTAGAATACAGCGATGCTGCTCATAAAATCTGCAAATTCTGCAAATCTGATGCAGCCAGGGATTAAACCACTTAAGTCTACTTCAAACAGACGACCCATCAATACACACAGCACAGCAGCACAGATTGACTCTCTCTCACATGCACACACACACATACACACACACAGAAAGAGAGAGACACACACAGGCACACATACACACACACAGAAAGAGAGAGACACACACAGGCACGCACACACACAGAGAGACACACACACACACACCATAGGTGGTACTCTCTTTTTCATGCACACACAAATAAAGCTCTATGGTCAAAACATTGGTCACATGGTCAAAACATTTTGTCATACCTATAGATGATTGCACTTTCTGCCACGGCTCACTGCACTGAGGTTGGATTGTACTTTTGAGGCATAGCTAAGCTGTGTTCAATGGGTCAATGGACCAGCTTGTAGCAACACTCAACATGTTATCCTGCTGCTGTTGCTGTTGTTGTTGTTGCTGCTGCATCATCATCATCATTATTATTATAAGGGCAATCCATGCAAACTGTCACGTCTATAACGCCAACACAATGCTATGGTAAGGTATAATGTGAATGATGATTAATTGAAATTTGAGCATTCACTTTTTTTGGTTGTAGAACTTACATGAAAAACTTTTCACATAATCATTCGCATCATACAAATATACCATGGCATTTAGTTGCCGCTATGGACGTAACAATTGCCCATTAAAGATACAGTCAGCGATTCTGGATGACATCACGTCCGTTGATATTTTGACCCAAACACCAACCAGAGAGCAAACCCATCAATTCCTTCCTCAAACTCCCCTTTCATTCTGCACCCAGAGGACAGGCTTGTGCCAGGGCTGTGCAAGATAATCATTTTTTTTTGTGTTTGTGGAATGGACAGCTAGCAGATTGTGAGGAGATGAACGTGCTGAACATGACCAAAAAAAGTGTTACGGCTCAGAAATCGCTTAGAATCGCTGACGGTACCTTTAATTTGAGCATGTTTTGAAATAAAAGTGTTTTCTGAAGCACTAAGGCCACAAGGCCACAGTAATCCTCCTGCACAACCCAGCTGATGGCTGTGAAGAATACAGTATCAACAAGTCTGTCTCTTTTCTACTTTTAAGTTAAAACTACTGTATGTGTATGGGGTCTGGAGCAAATAGCCTGAGTGCAGATTATGCAGTTTTACACACCATATGTGTGTGTGTGTGTGTGTGTGTGAGTGGAACTGAGAGAGAGAGATTGGGTGCTAGATCTAGATCTGAAACACACCACGCCATGCCATGCTATGTGTGTGCGTGTGTGTGTGTGTTTATGTGGATGTGAGGGAGAGAGAAGGAGAGGGGGTCTCGTTGGCTAATGACAAGACTTGTCTGTGCTACAGCAACCTCCACGAAGAAAACGACAACTGCAACACCAGAGTACACAACCTCGACTGGCACTCCGCTCCCTACTGTAGGGCAAACAACCACCCATGGTCTGTAATTCTCTTTTAGGTTTATGGTACCGTCCTGTGTGGTTTGTGTGTGTGTGTGTGTTTGTGTGTGTCGGTGCATGTGTGTTCTAGTCTTCTAGTGTCCGTTGACATACGTATGTCTGTAATTGTCTAGCGATTGTTAACCGGGGTGCAGTCAGACAAACCTGTTGCTCTGAAAAGGAGCTAATTACCCGCGTGTTTCTGAACTTGCCATTTTACTAATTCCACAGGTGTAACCAGCAGTGAAATTAAACTTAAGGGTGTGCATTAAAGTTAGATACTTTATTGATCCCCAAGGGGAAATTCAAGAAAGCAATTTGTAGCATTGACCTGTTGCGTCACAAGAGAAGCACCAAATGCACGTTCCTGGGTTTTTGGTGATTCTGAAACGGGCGTCAATGGACTCCTTTCCAGACCAACCTGCGGGGCACATTCAAATTTGCTAACAGGTTTGTCTGTGTGTGTGTGTGTGTGTGTGTGTGTGTGTGTGTGTGTGTGTGTTTTGTCCATGAGTAAAACCGGTGGCTTACAGTGTACACTTTGCTTAGCAAGCTTGCATCGTACTGCATGTTTGCACATGACTGCTAGTGTGAGAGTGTGTGTTTGTGAAGAAAGTGCTTGTAAAACAAACGTGTGTGTGTGTGTGTGTGTGTGTTTTTTATGGCACGGTGACCACCTCAGGGAAGCCGCACACCACACACACCAGCTTAGCACCTAAAGCTATCGCTAGAGCAACCACCAGAGCCACCAGAACATCAGTCACATTCCCAGGCACCACCACCACCACAACAACAACTACAACAACAACAACAACAACAACAACAACAACAACAACAACAACAGAAGCAGCAGCTTGGGAGACAAGAGAGGCCACAGGGGCCCATGTAAAGCCAACCAGTACAGGCAGCTCTGTGCAGATGCCCACTAGGGCCTCTCCCAGTCCCACACTAGGTAAACACACACGGTGACTCTGACTCAAAAGGGGCATGCTTTTCTGTGTTTGTGTCTGTGTTTGTCTGTTTATGTCCATATGCACATGTTTTTTTTTTTTTGCGAGCTTGCAGCTTGATCTTCCCGGCTACCTCTAGAAACATATTAGGTACTGCAAATTTCCAAACCTTGGAAGTTGGATTTCGTACAAAGTCTACCCATTTTACAGACGTTCAAGGAGTTTCGAAAGCGTGAATGAGAAATGAAATATAATGAACAAAATCATATATGTAGTTGCATTTGTACAAGCAAATCTGAAGTACCATCATAGTAGGCTAGTTGTATGTGAGAGTCACAGACTATGTGGTTGCAGATGCTTTCCCTTGCTGATGGCTTTGCATTCCATTCTTGCAAGTTATTGGACTGCAGTGAGAATGCATATAAATCAACTCTCCCTCTCTCTCTCACACACACACAAACACACACACAGCTGCAATGTGTTTTTTGAACGACCTTGATCGTTTTAATTGGAAATGCGTTAAATCTCCTGCATTAAATCTCTCAAAAACAACATATTGACTATGTTCTGGGTTCTCTGCAGCAGATTTAACTTGACACTGAACATATATTTTGAGAGTGCAGCAGAGAGAGAGAGAGAGAGCATGCACCGATTACAGGACTTTTCTTTGTTAGCTTCTGAGGGGCCTTGCAAATGTTGCTAATTCTAGCACTTACCATCTGACGGGGACTGACACTTGACTGTATGGAAGTACTTCCATACAGTCAAGTGTCAGTCCCCGTCAGATTATTCACTGCTGCACTAACTAACTTTTCCTTATCACACTCTACCTTGATTGTTTCCTTTGTTAGAAGTCATTTTGGGTTAAAACATTACATTACAGCCAAATGTAATGTAATGTAATGTTGCTAGCTCAGGACACTGTGTGTGTGTGTGTGTGTGTGTGTGTGTGTGCGTGCGTGTACTGTATGTGTGTTTGTGTGTGCTTGCATGCTTGTGTGCATGCCTACAGGCTTGCATATGTGTTTTGTTAAAATTCTTGAGGACTATCCTGAAGCATGCAACCTTTTACTCTGTATACACATGTGCACAGACACACACATTGCAAAGTCTCAAATTTGCAAGCTTATATGAAAGCCACCATTTAAAACTCATTGCCACACTTACATACTCACCCCTTCACACCGGTAGCATAGGTTTATGCATATTTTGTAGTAAATGTCCACTATTGAATCATTAGTTATATATTTGTTTCCATGGTCCACATATTTATGCACACAAAGTGTTCATTGTCAGTGCACATATGTGAAGCAAGAGCACTATAGCAGCTGGTGTGGCACATTGTCTAATAACTTGCTGGCGTACATCCATTAGCTAGAAACCAGCTGTGCAGTTGGCCGAGGAAAGTCTATTGGATGTCAATGTTCCGATAATATGCCTGCATGCACACACACACACACACATACACATACATTACACACGCGCACAAACACACACACACACACACACATACATTACACACATACGCATGTGCACACACACACACGCACGCACACACATACACACACACATACACGCACACACACACATACACGCACGCACACACACATACACACACCCACACACACACAGACTAAACCACATGTTGCCTTCTCTGCTTTTTACCTCATAGGCCTAATAAAATATAGCCTTCACTTAGCAAAGACAATGTCAAACTATTCTGGCAACGTCTCGTTTCATAACTTGATTGCATTTTTGTCCACTTTTCATCACAATATTATGACCATTAAATGTAGGCTATGCTATTTTGCACGCTAAAATCTGATTCATCACAGGTAAACACAATAAAGAATGGGAACGTAAGTTGGATTATGTATTCTAAGTTGTAATTCCTCTGTATGTCCTGTTGGTGACCTCAGTGAGAAGTACTGTTAAGACGCTCTTAGCCGGTAACGATAACTCTGGAGCACTCATAGATCTAAGAGTGTTTTCACGACGCTCTTAAGCTACGATGGTTTGGGGAAACAGTCGGCAAATCTTAAGACGTTCGTAAGAGGGACTTTACGACGCTCTTAGGCTTAAGATGCTTTCGGGGAACTGGGCCCAGGCTTTTCTTGGCGTAATGCTTTTTAGATGGTATAAGATAGCGATTTTTAGATCATGTGCCAGACCACACCTTATGTTAGTAATTGTCACACCCCTGGGCGCATTATTTAATAAAAGTGAAGTGTAAGATAGGAAAAAACTTTGCGTCATAATAATAATACGCCAGGTTTTGCATCGCGAAAATAGGGCCCTTTATCTCACTCTCTTTGAAAATAATGGGTATAGAAATTGTATGAGAACTGAATTGAAATCAAATAGAACACAAGTTTCTTCATTGATGTTATGAAATGATATTTGATATGGAATATGATGAATGACATGAATACATATCAAAATATCCAATTCAGTTTACGTTGATACCTATTTTCTGTGTCAATTTCTTGTCCTATTGCTATAAACGTTTTATGGTCAATTGGTGTAACCGATTTATGTCAATTGGTGTAACCAGTATTTTGTCTAAAATACTAATAATGTACAAAAAAATGTATATGGATAATGATTTAATAATACTTTACTGTAATAATGGTTGTTTAAACCATTTTTACTTAAATGGTCAAAGAATAGACAGAAAACAAGATGTTAACAGCATATAGTCTTGCTCAGTACAATGAAAAACCCATATAATTTAAATTTAGAAATAAATATAATAAAACATATTATCATAGGATATTACAAAATAAACTAATAATTTAATGAGAGCAATTGCATGAACTCAAGGAGGTGTGAAATATTAGATATGTCATTTTTGTGGTTACACCATTTGACAATTTAACAGGCTGTTAGTTCTATCTTTTGTTAAAAAATAGCATACACCTCATATTAAATAATATGAATACAACAGAAATACAAAGTATACACTTTAGCAAACCTCAGGCATGTTTTGTTTTAAAGGTTTAAACATATTTTCAATTTTCTCATCTTACCAACCCTTATCCGTCACTGACCCGGGAACGACCACTCATCCATCCTTTAAAATAATGCAACTCATAATGCAGTCAAAAATCAATGAGGATGATATCAAGAGTGAAACATAATACACACACACACACACCCTCACATACTCACTCACTCTCATTGACGTGTATAAACCAATAAGATATTTTTTTAATCTCTGTTTCTTTCTCTGACAGATTCCAGTGTTTTTCTGCCACACTCCAATCAGCCTGCTGTAGGTAAGTAAAATGTGTGTTTTGTGTGCGTGTGCGTGTGTGTGTGTGCTAATTGGTTCCGCGGCTGCTAAGCATAATAAAGGGCCCATTCACTATTCACGTTGTCTCTCCCACTCTCACAGCTACACATGGCTACTTGGACAAGTTTACACTGTGCAGACTACATTCCATGTACTGTAGCCTGCGGATATTCACTCTAGTGTGTGTGTGTGTGTGTGTGTTTCTGTGTCTGTGTGTGTGTGTCTTCAGAACTAATCCATCTCCCTCTCTGTGTTTGATTAACAGTGTCTGGAAGTGTTCTAGCGGTGGTTGCATTTATCTTACTGACGGGCCTCCTCTGTTTTTTCCGCTCAAAGAAAGCTCTGCCATTGTAAGTCACAGGTCACCGCTCCCACCCCAAACACACCAACCAACCACTCACAAACAGGTGAAATTCTGTGTACTATAAAGTGCACTATAAACTCCAGAGTTCATGAGAAACATTAACAGGAAGGTTGTCCTTCTGATTTTCAAGCAACAACAGAAGCAGCAGCTTGGGAGAAGAGAGAGGCCACAGGGGCCCTTGTAAAGCCAACCAGTAACATAATTTAAGTTCAAGTTTACAACATCAATCTGTCATGTTCATCTAACTTGTTGACCACCTTAATTGTAACTTGCTGACCACCTTAATTGTAACTTTGCTGACCACCTTAAGCTGTCAAGTTCATCTAGCAACATTTCAGTTCTGCAAACTTAATGACCACCTTAATTTTAGTTACACAAAACAAAAAAAGATCTGCTACGGGTTGGGGATTTCCTTAGGTCTCACAACCTCACTGTCATGTGCCTGGACTCGCTCCCTGCAGCCTAGACCAGGGGGTGATGACCTTTACTTTCAAAAGAACATTTATGTTTTCTTTACATACTTAAGGAGAATTCCAGCGATTTTTCATATAGATCTCTGTTTCTTGAGGTCACCGAGTACTGTCGGTACGACAAAAAAAGCCTGAAAACATTCGGTTTTACCTAGCTCGAGTTGCTACAGCCATTAGCTAATTAGCCAGGGAGCAAGAGCGCTAGCTACACTCTGGGGCCCAGAATTTAGCAGTGTAGCACTGTAGCTGCCTGGAAGCTCTAACTGTTGGCTGCAGCAACTCGAGCTAGCTAAAACCGATTGTTTACAGGTTTTTTTTCCGTACTGACAATACTCGGTGACCTCGAGAAACGGATATCTATGTGAAAAATCGCTTTTATCAAGAGTGAAATTGAGAGTGGAATTCTATTTTAACAATGATAGCAGATTGGGTAACACTCCATAATAAGGTGCCATAATAAATAGCAAACTAGTAATTACCTAACTCTTTGTTAATATTTGTTAATTGTTACTAAAATATCTATTTGGCACAAGTTAATAGTTTTTTCATCATTAATTAAATATTAGTTGTTTGCATAAAATCTGTACGTTAATGTTTTAACAAATCTATTAACTAATATTGTATTAATATTTGTTAATAGTTAACTAAATGTCTTTTTGGCACTAATTAACAGTTATTTCTTTTAAATGTTTAACTTTTATATTAGTATATAGTTTGTAAATAAACATTTATGACACATTATTATTATTTATCTAGCTTTTCTGATTAGCTTTGTGGAGAATTTATGGTTTATGGCTTTATGGTCTTGTGGGGTGTATAAGGCACCCTACTGCCAGTGGTTGGTTGTGTGAGAGTTTGCACACCTCTTCTTCCACTTCATCCTTAGTTATTGGATACCTTTGTGGTTGGCTGTCCTGTAATTGGTGACCCTTTGTCTAGTGTTTGAAAGTAGTGTACCCTTTGCCTTTGGAAGTACTATTTGGTTGCTGCTTGAATTTGGTGAAATTCAGGGGAGGGGGTGTAACAGAGTTAGAAATGTAGTTTAGTGTTTGTAGGCCTATGCGATTTTCGCCGTGATTAAGCAGCTTAGATTGGTGTTTTGGAGCCCCCTTTGGAGAAACGGTATACTGCAGCTCTGCTGCGTTTTGTCCTTGTATTGTTGCCATAGCCGATCAGAAGCGTATTCTTTGCATTGGGTAGGTTGACTGTAGAAAGCACTCTCCACTTTGTTTTAATTTTGTAACTGTAAAATGTTGTTTAAGTTGAAAACTTCGATATACCGCTTGTATTATATTACTTTACATGATTGTATTGTTAGGATTTGGGTGCAATTCTAGCAACTTAGAGAACGTTTATTAATGGTTTCATTATGACCACGAGTTCATACACACGAGTCTAACGTGACTAGCTGTAAACTCCGCTAGCAACTTTCCATGCATTCAGTGTAGTTTAGCTTAGTGCACATGGAAAGTGCAATTCAGTCTAGCAGGAAACGAATGTACATTTAGTTTAGCATTATGTTTATGCATTACCTCCGTATAGTCTACGTCTGTGAGTGTTTAGTGAGACTCAGAATATTAATAAACTCGTTCTGTGCACCTGAACATTCCATGTCGCACGTCTCCCTTGCTAGCAGGGCTGACAGTGATGGTATAGGAATCATGCATGTAATATAGCCCATTCAACTACTTCTTTTTATTTTGCTTGTGCAGATGCTGTTTTATGTATGCCAGTGCCTGAAGGCATGTTTTGTTTTAACTTTTCCTAAAGGAATAAATGTGATAAGCCAGTTTTGGTCTCAGTCCCTTCACCGTCTGACTAATAGTTATATATTACTAGTATATTAATAAAGCTTAACCAACTTTATTATAAGGGTCCCCCATACTGATAGTTATATATTACTAATATATTAATTAAGCTCAACCAACTTTATTATAAGGGGCCCCACGCTTATAGCTATGTACTACTAATATATTAATTAAGCTTAACCAACTTTATTGCAAGCGTTTCTGGCGCCAACAAGAGTGGCGGCATGTCAAGGTAGCTCCGTGTTTTTTTTCTTGAATTTCCCCTTCGGGATCAATAAAGTATCTATCTATCTATCTATCTATCTATTGTAAGGGCCATGGGGAGTGGTTCATATTGGGATAGGCAGAAGCACAGTTTAATAACAATTAGTTAAATAATAATAAGTCATTAATAATAAGTCACTTTTCTATTAACATATAGTTTGTAAATAAACATTTAACATTTAAATGATGTAAGAAATAACTGTTAATTAGTGCCAAAAAGACATTTAGTTAACTATTAACACATATTAATACAATATTAGTTAATAGATTTGCTAAAACATTAACATACAGATTTTATGCAAACAACAAATATTTAATTGATGATGAAAAAAACTATTAACTTGTGCCAAATGGATATGTTAGTAAATATTAACAAAGGGTTAGGTAATTACTAGTTTGCTATTTATTATGGCACCTTATTATGGAGTGTTACCGCAGATTGTAATCAAATATTTTATTCATTTCCATTTTCAGACTAAGACAGGGACTAGGCCTACTAGCATAGGGCCGGAGAAACGCATGGGGCTTCAGATGCCCGGGGTAGATCATTCTCGGCTTCCCCTCTCTGTCTTTTTCTCCTGGTTGTACAGTATGTGCAAATGTATGATTCATCTGGGACTGAATACATTCATGTGTTGTATTCTACTTGTGTCCCTTATTCAGTCCTCTTTGGTTGCTGTAGACAGCTGTACTGTTGACTGTTTACATTTATTCATTTAGTAGACGCTTTTATCCAAAAACTCGGAGCAACTCGGAGTTAAGTGCCTTGCTCAAATGCGTTCAAATTCAGCAAACAAATGTTTACATCCATAGTCTGGCGTTATAATTTATTTGCCTCGGGTGTACTGTGGAGTGGGTAAGACTGTTTTTAGTAACAGGCTAACACATACTGTTGACTTGCGCTAGCCTAGCACCTGCAAACTCTGCAACTTGTGTTGAAAACGGTCTCCACTGGTAAATATCACACTTGCTAACTTGGAAATGAGGTCCTATGTCCAAAATCCTGAACCACCCCTTTAACGGTGACCGTTTGTCCCATAGACTGTATATATAGAACTGGACAGTGTGCCGTCTGTTAAGAGTGATGCGAGCGTTAGTCCAGAGCCCCCTGGTGGCTGGCTGCAGTACAATGTGTAACTCCGCCCATCCCCATGTATTTCAATGGCCAAGTAGCCAACTTTCCGTGTCACTTTTCTCACCTAAAACTATTTTTGTATCAACAACTTTTTATTGAAAAAATAGTTTTCAAGATCTTCAATACACACAATTTTTTCTTTTCTCGCTGAAATTATTAATGTTATATTAACAAATCTAAAAGGTGTGTTTACACCTATGATTGACAGCTGGCTGGCTGCAGACCTGGCAGCTTTGTCCATTATGTTTTACCGTCTAGGCTGCAGACACTACCACCTCATCGCTCACTTATTTTAACGACACCTGATTTCGACACATAATCTAACCTAAATAAGTGTTGCTGTTATTATCATTAGGCTATATCTTATCACAGTCTGACTAAATACATATCGATAGTCATACATTGTGTAGTTGTTTGTAAGAGACATCGTTGTTAGTTGTGACAGATTCTTTGTGAAAAAAGATATGTGCTATTCTTTCGTAGATGCTAAGTATATTAGCTCATAGCATGCTAAATCATGCTAGCATTAGCCACTTGATAGGTAAAGTAAAAGGGCTCTGCTATATTGATCCGAAGTGACGTTAGCCACAGTCATCATTTAACTTACATGGTAAGACTACATTAAGGAGAATATCAATAATAAATAATGTCAAATTAATTAATAGCCTATAAGGAAAATAAAACAGTACTACTGCATACAAACCATAATGTATAAGAAGTGCTTAAAAGACCAAAAACTATCACAAGAACGAAGAGCACTGGGCAACTCATTCCACCAACATGGAACCACTGAGGAAAAGAGTCTTGAATTTGACCTAGCGTTTAAGACTGGTCGACACAACAGACACTCATCAGAAGGCAGTTGGGGATGTATATCTTGATCATTGAATTAAAATAACAAGGAGCAGATCCAGTCAGTGTCCTATAGGCCAAAGTGAGAGATTTAAATGTAATTCTGGCTACTGTAGGGAGCCAATGGAGAGTAACTAGGAGAGGAGTTACAATGTGTCCTCTTTGGCTGATTGAAGACCAGTAATGTTGCAGCATTCTGAATGATATATCACACAAAAGAAATAAAAAAAACATTCAATATTGATTTAGTATCAACCAATAATTATTCTGATATTAATATTCTTGTAACGGCTACAGTTAAATACTAAGCAATGGCCTCTGACTTAAATACCAAGGCAGTTAAATGACCGTGGTATAGTCTACGTGATACACAGGACTACACAGTAAACCCATTTAAAATAGGCAAGGATATGTATTTAATAACATTTGGGGTTGCTCACATACCCATATGTATACCCACCACTACAACTAACTAACTCGACTACACCACTAGTTAAATGGCGCATTGCAATTTACAATTTGTGTGAGTTCAGGGGCATACAGAAAGTTGAAGTTTGGGTGACATCAATAAAGAAAATAGAAACAAAGGGATGTGTACAGCCTCAAGTATGAATTATGTCACATTAACAGAAGGTTCAGAGCAGCGGCAGACCTTTCTTGGTGCACATAAGTTATTGAAAGTCATGTGTTTTCAGAACGTAGTGGTGCTGTGCCATGTCCCATGTATAAGGGGCTTCAGGTTGATCCAGTGACGGTGGGTGATGATGTCAGGGAGATGGATGTCAGGGGACCTAGAGAAAGGGGGAGGACATGCCACCTCAGACCACCCCAGCCAAATCATTTCACGTAGGCATTCCCTTGCTTGCAGACTAATGTAGACCATGGAGACCACCTTGCCGCCACCTCCAGTACATTCAGCCATCACCCATATCTTACCTGCAAAAAGGAAAGTTACAATAAAGTTAGTCAGACAATTTTACAACATTACAAAGCATCTAATCAGGCACTCAACACCACTAGTAATACCAATTAATTAAATATATGTGTGCAATAAACTTCACAGCCTACCTAATGTTAACTACACATTTAAATATGCGGTGTGAATGTTATTAACTTGCATCATCTTGAAAAATAACGTTATCAGTATGACTGATCATGGACGTTAGATGACAAACTAAGGTCTTTCTCAAATGTTCACCGATATCCCTGGGAAGTGACTGGCTCTTAGCGTAGTGTTTAATGCAGGCGTTTCATTTATCGATCATTCACTTATGCGGTCTACAACTACCGATCTATTTTTTACAGTCTATGCTACCGACCTACCATCACAGAAATAGCTCTAACAGAGGTGTCTGTCGTTAACGTTAAGAAAAACGCTGGCAAACTGGCTAGTAGTTACATTAACATGACAGGTTGATGAGGTCCATGCTTCACATTACGTTAACGTTAACTCGCGTTGCTTTATCACATCATATACTGTACTGACTGTCTAGTGTTATTAATCCCCATGTACAGTCAGTGGTTACTCCATGTTGAGATGGCATACATTGAGATATTTGAAAACAGCAACAACTAATAAAACCAAGTATATCATGCATCGACTGTTACGGGAGCTGTGTGCTTATCTTCACTTCAACGACTAACAGCCTCCCGTTAGCAGTAGCGTTAATGTAGCTGCTAGCGTTAGCATGTAATTAAGCTGTCCATTATTTCTTTTGTTAGCTCATTAGTATTCACCATACTAAATTGTCACAGTCTATAATCAACATAATAAGCTCTCTTAGGCGTATTTAAGAACACCAATAGACAAAAACTTTTTCAGTTGATCATAACACTTACCAGACAAGAACAAACCGATTGTTGTTTGTACTGTTTAGCTAACTAACAGCCGCAAAATTCATCCAGCCAGCTAGCCTTCGGGCGCCGAGTCGACCTGCGTTGTGGAAAGGAGAAGGGGGCGGGTTTCACTTGACAAAGGGGCGTGTTTAACTTCGCTGAGTGGCACTCAGTCCTCTTCACTCGCATGCTTCAACTTTTGCTGCGCAGCCGCACTTCAAATTGGCTCCAAATTTTCCAAGATGGCGTCGCCTCGGCGGCTTCAATTCCATAGAACGCTGCAGAATCAGAGAATGTCTAATAAGGGGAGAACTGCCACTCTCTGAAAACTTCGGTTTCTGAACTGGTTGCAGTTCCTTCTGTGGTTCCACATGAGGTGCTTTCGTCCACGAGTGCAGAATGCATGGAGGTCTATGGAGCTGTACCCCTCAAAATCCACTTTTCTCGGGATATAATTTTTTTTTCAAGTAATTTGAATATTGTATTGAAAGGGGAGGCAAAGAAAATACACTTGGTTGAGTATTATATTTTTTAAAGTCACTTAATTGTTCTAAGAACCCTTTCAAAAGTGTCAATGACGTCACTCATTAGCACAATGCTAGCTTGTTATGGGCAACAACGACCCAACCTGTAAGAAAACAAAAGGACATAAGTACTCGTTCATTCAACTTTTGACCTATAACCCATGTTGAAGTTATACAAACTACAATCAAATCTGAGATTTGTCAACGACAATCAGGTGAAAGAGACTAATTTAGCCGTCTTGCTCCATTGACTCCCATTCATTCTGCACTCATGGCGATCGCCCCCAGTGGAAATCTGGTGGAACTGCAACCAAAATTCGGTACAATGGGACTTAATATGGAGTGGCCAGGCTCTCCGTAGACGGGCTCTGGCAGAATGCAGCCACACTGTCCAGTTCTATACAGTCTATGGTTTGTCCAGCTCCACTGAAGAACCACCTCCTCAACGTCAAACTCAAATTGTGAACTGCGAATGTTCATAAACTTTTCTAAAAAACTCAAGGCCAACAGAAACGTTTTTGCAAACATTCTGTAATGTCCGCCTATGTTTGTGAATTTAAACGCACCTCTGGCTTCAGAAAGTAAATGTCCTACCATGTACAAATTCTACCTGTGCACCTAAAACAGGTTATTTCACTAATTAGCTCATCTACTTGGCTGAAGAGTTGAGCTAATAAAAATGTGCTGTTGAACAAATATGTTTAGGACTAATGTGTTGCCATATCCAGCATGAAAGATTCATAAAATATGATCTCCGTGTTTGTGTAGCCTACCATTGCTGCTAGTTGAATGTCCATATTTGACTCTCCTAGTCAAGACAGTTGAACAAAGGTGTTTTTAACACGTTCCTCCCTTTTTTCCTCCCAGCCGACAGAGATACAACATAGCGGAGACAGCAGCTGCCACCGAGAGAGTTGACATGGCGACACAACCCAACACAGACTCTCACCCCAGTAGCGGTACGCCTCTGTGTGAAGAGGTTGTATCAGACTCTGATGGTCCGCCCTCGTAACAGACCAAAAGAAAAGCTCTTTACAGAGACTAAGGTGAACATGGAATTAAGCCTCATGTTACTTCCCTGACATCTCCAGAGACATGCTAGCAGCAAGTAGACCTCTGCGGATGTTAGCCTCCACCATATTACATCCTTTTCCATTGACAGAATGTGAGCTAGACGAATCCTGCAAAAGAGCCTCTCAGGCCCTGTTTAGACGGCAACGAAAATGATGCAACCGGTGATGTTTTTCTGCGTTTGACCCTGTCATTTAGACGCAAACGGAGGTTTTATCCCTCCGCAAACGGGCTGATCGTTTTTTTTGGGAAAACTCCGTTTTTGGCAGCCGTGGCCTACTGGTTAGCGCTTTCGGACTTGTAACTGGAGAGTTGCCGGTTCGAACCCCGACCAGTAGGCACGCTGAAGTGCCCTTGAGCAAGGCACCTAACCCCTCACTGCTCCCCGAACGCCGCTGTTGTTGCAGGCAGCTCACTGCGCAAGGATTAGTGTGTGCTTCACCTCACTGTGTGTTCACTGTGTGCTGAGTATGTTTCACTAATTCACGGATTGGGATAAATGTAGAGACCAAATTTCCCTCACGGGATTAAAAGAGTATACAGTTTATACTTATACTTACTTACTTATACTTGTTTGTTCGTTTGCGTCTAAACAGGTACGAACTGAGATTTTTGTGACGAGGCGGAGATTTTTAGTCAGTTCAAAAGAGAAAGAGGAAGTGATTCGTTGCTGTTGTTAATATTTCCGGGATTCTGATTAGCTAACATGGGCTTGAGCTTCTCGTTACACTGCCACGTACAGGTTTGGCATGCTCTTGAAGGCATATAGCCGGGTTAGTGTGGTGTGCACAATGTTATTTTTGAAAACGGAGAGGATGAAATGTCCGTTTATGAAAATAGCCGGCCACGTGTAAACGTAGCATCAATGCATCCCACAGTACTATAGTGAGTTTCTTATGTATAGATTAGATGTGTATACAGTAAAACTATTGATTAACAGCAGATGGTAATGTGAATACAGAACAAGCTAGGCCTACATAGGAATGAGGTCAGATCAGACATAGCCTACCAGCCAATACAAAGTATTGCTTAATACTAGATGCTAATTTGAATACAGAACAAGCTATTTAGGGATACACCTGTACAACAGTAGACACCTTTGACATACTCAAAGTCCTACCCTATCCTATCAGTGTTCTGCCAACTTTCCCAGATAGCAAAATCAGATTGGCTAATAGCGGACCGCAGGTGGTATGCTGCCGGTGGCGTGCCACTTGTGATCCGCCGTTGTTAATAAAATTAATGAAATGATATATAGTGTATAAGGGCAATTTGTCTGCAACCCGCCAGCGGACCGCCAGAGAACCGATGAGCAAAATGCCAGCGGACCGCCAGCTATGCCCCCTATGGACCGACAATGGTCCGCCAGCCTCTTGCTGTCTGGGTTGAATTGTGTTCCATGTTGCCACTATTGCCTCCACATATCCCTGATTTGGGCTACAACTAATGATCATTTTCATGTCAATTATTTTCCTTGATGGATTGTTGCAGCCCTAATTCTAATCTCCACGTCCAGGAGCAGAATGTGTGGCTTAGTATCTCCCATCTCTTCCCCTGGACACGACACAATATACTGAAGGAATGAAAATCCTGATTCCCAACCAGGGCCACATCTGGTGTGGATTTCGGTTCTCCGGTACCCTGCGGCACGCTGTAGTGATGTGTAAACGCCGTCATCAGAGTAAAGTGAGGTGGGTGAACACGGTGTGCTCTATTTTCAAATACTTGGATTCCACTGTTTTCAGTACAACCCCACAGACCAGCACCAAACCCTTTCACCGCCATCGCGTTAATTACGAGTTCTATTTTCGTTCCTGCCACTCAGTGAAATCCATTGTCTATCGAATGCTTGTCACAGTTTAAGATTTTGTATCAGTTCCAGTTTGAATGTTTTAGCACACTCATGTTTGCAACTTGGCCTACCTTCTCTGAAAGTTAGCATTTTCCTGGCAGTTAACATCTGTCTGTTAGTTAGCATGTCTAAGAGTTATCATTTCACTGACTGTTGGCCTGTCTGGTATCCAAGGGAACCAACCCATAATATGCCCCAGAGCGCCTGAAACATGTATTTATTTTCATTTTTTTTTTTTACAAATTTTCATGATTAATTGTGTAGTTCTACTTTTTTTTCTGTTGGTAAAGCTGCTGCCTGGTTGTCAAACCTGTGGAAATAGCTATTTTAGTGATATTCCTTACTGTGTCACACTGTTATTGCAAAGGTGTTAAAATCAGGGTTCTAAATTAACTTTTTTGATCACCAGCCAATGTGGCTGGTAACTTTCTAAAGTTACTAGCCAATCAGAATTTCTATTAGCCAATTTTTTTCCGGTGAAAATAGGAGAATTATGAGTTTGAGATGAGTGTCACTGAATGCATTTGGTCATTTTATTAATATTGTTGGCATGAATACATACCACAAAATATACACAGAAAGTGCAAACACTTCATTTCATGATTGGGATCTCTATCTATTTCTCTGTCGATATCCTCATCCCCTGCTTTACTCCTATTTTCGCCCCCATAAGTCTGTCCCAACCACTGCCGCATTTAGTTTAATCTTAACTTAATAAAAAGGAGATATCAATTATCATCAACAATGACAAGCCAGCTAAAACCTGCCACTCGTTTTCTCTCAATCTTCTGCGCACTCAGACACGTTGTCAATTAAATGGAGTAGCATAGGGCCTATGTTCAAGTTGGATCTTTATAGAGAGGACCCGAAAAGTATCATCTTTATGTAACATGCTGTTGGTGCATGTTGACATTGTATACTTTCTCTAACAAGAGTGAAAAACAGTTTGCAGTACAGCTACTATTTATTGGCTAAATGTTGGTCCCTCCTCTGTCTCTTGGTGCCCTACGCACAGTGGTGGTGTTGATAACTGATCAGGCTACCTTTTTAAAACTGAAAATTTTTGCCTACAAGCTCCTCACGTTCCATCTTCAGCTAACTCCATAGACAATAAAATAAACGATCTTGCTGCTTCAGGTTTTGCGGCCTCCATTACATAACATCAGCCCCCCACAAAGGAAATAAGTAAACACAATGCGTTAATTGCGTTAATATTTCGTAATGCATTATGTATTTGTGTTATGTACATGTGTTAGGTACTTTTTACTTTACTTTACTGGCTAACTCCCTCCTCTTTCAGTCTATGCTTCCTGCTCTGGCTCCGTTCGTTCTTCTAATTCCTTGTGTTTTCTAGTAGACGCTCCGTTCGTTTCCATGGTCTCTCGCGCTGGTTTCACTGCAAACTGCGTACAGCCGACGTAGCATTACGGCACAGTGGTCATGGGAAATGTAGGAAGTACTGCCGGGGGATATATGACTGAAAACAGAGCCTTATGTATCATGCATGTACTGCCTCATGCATCACCGGCCAAACTGGCTAGTAAGTTTTTATTAACACCCGCCAAAATTAATTTTAACCCGCATTTGGCGGGTTGGCGGGTGTTAATTTAGAACCCTGGTTAAAATGATTTTATTTTTTCTATCTAATGCTCAGGAATGCTTGAAATATTTTCAAAGACTGTTAGCCAGTGTTGTCTTATTACATAGGATACCTTACACACATCTTTATAAAGTGGACTAATATATATTTGCTGGGGACCACAATGTCATTTGTAACTGAGAGGAGTGTTGGACAACAGGAAGTCTTTGTTTATTGTACCACAGTGTTCAGATGTGTTATATGATGTTTGGAATATTTTAAGCTGTTGTGTTGTGTATTTTAAGCAGTTTTTGCCTATTGCTTACACACTTTTTGCAGAATTTGGCTCATTGTGTCAAAACTCTACACACAGCCAAATAAGACATAGCACTTGGAGATAAACAACTCACATCTATGCCAAAAAGAAACACTGCAATCAAAACTTAACAATCCTTTCTGAAAATGTAATTATTGCAACAATACCATACACACATGCACCATTTGAATGATTTCAAATCAACAGCAACACACTGATGTGCTTTATTTAAAACACTGCAGTGTGTTTCTATTTTTTCTTGTCATTTTCTGTCTAGTGTTTGAAAGTAGTGTACTCTTTGCCTTTGGAAGTACTATTTGGTTGCTGCTTGAATTTGGTGAAATTCAGGGGAGGGGTGTAACAGAGTTAGAAATATAGTTTAGTGTTTGTATGTGATTTTCGCGTAATTAAGCAGCTTTTTTTGAGATTGGTGTTTTGGAGCCCCTTTGGAGAAAGCGGTATACTGCAGCTCTGCTGCGTTTTGTCCTTGCATTGTTGCCATAGCTGATCAGAAGCGGTATGCTTTGCATTGGGTAGGTTGACTGGATAAAGCACTCTCCACTTTGTTTTAATTTTAACTGTAAAATGTCAACCTGTATTATATTACTTTACATGTATTGTTAGGATTTGGTAGCAATTCTAGCAACTTAGAGAACGTTTATTAATGTTTTCTTGACCACGAGTTCATACACACGAGTCTAACGTGACTAGCTGTAAACTCCTCTAGTAACTTTCCATGCATTCAGTGTAGTTTAGCTTAGTGCTCGTGGAAAGTGCAATTCAGTATACTGTAGCAGGAAATGAATGTACATTTAGTTTAGCATTATGTTTATGCATTACCTCAGTATGGTCTACGTCTGTGAGTGTTTAGTGAGTCTCAGAATATTAATAAACTCGTTCTGTGCACCTGAACATTCCATGACGCACGTCTCCCTTGCTAGCAGGACTGACAGTGATGGTATAGGAATCATGCATGTAATATAGCCCATTCAACTACTTCTTTTTATTTTGCTTGTGCAGATGCTGTTTTATGTATGCCAGTGTCTGAAAGCATGTTTTGTTTGAACTTTTCCTAAGGAATAAAAGTGATAAGCCAGTTTTGGTCTAGGTCCCTTCACTGTCTGACTAATAGTTATATATTACTAATATATTAATAAAGCTTAACCAACTTTATTATAAGGGTCCCCCATACTGATAGTTATATATTACTAATATATTAATTAAGCTTAACCAACTTTATTGCAAGTGTTTCTGGCGCCGACAAGAGTGGCGGCATGTCAAGGTAGCTCCGTGTTTCTTTTCTTAGTATCTATCTGTCTATCTATTGTAAGGGTCCTATGGGGAGTGGTTCATATTGGGATAGGCAGAAGCACAGTTTAATATCAATTAGTTAAATAATAATAAGTCATTAACTTTTCTATTAGTATATAGTTTGTAAATAAACATTTAACATTTAAATGATGTAAGAAATAACTGTTAATTAGTGCCAAAAATACATTTAGTTAACTATTAACACATATTAATAAAATATTAGTTAATAGATTTATCTATTAACTTGTGCCAAATAGATATGTTAGTAACAATTAACAAATATTAACAAAGGGTTAGGTAATTACTAGTTTGCTATTTATTATGGCACCTTATTATGGAGTGTTACCCAATTTGCTTTGATTTTTGTAATAAACAGGCTTTTTAAATATTTGTTTGTGTATGGTGTGTGTGTTTGTGTGTGACTATGTGTGCTTCTGCCTTTGGACCAAGAATAAGTATGTGCAGGATGATAGTATGAAGAGCAGTAAATTATGTATAAGTGTAACTGAATGATGGCTGAGTAGAAAGTGGTCAGCAGCTCCTTAGTCAGATTAAACTTCCTTAGCTGTCGCAGGAAGTATAACCTCTGCTGGGCCTTTTTCTGGACAGAGATATCAATGTGGGGAGACCATTTTAGGTCCTGTGAAATGGTTGATACCAGGAACCTAAAGGAATCCACAGTGGACACTATGTTGTTCTGGATGGTGGGAGTATGTGTGTGTGTGGGGGGGACTTCTAAAGTCCACTGTATATTTGTATCAAATTACAAGATTTTAGTAGCCTGGGTGCCATTCCGAACTTAGTCCCGCCCACAACATTTGAGGTCGGGAAGTTCGGTCTGGCATTGCTCCATTGTGAAGAAAGTATGCTCGCCCTAGATCGGGCAGACCAATCAAATCGGGCTTTGCGATGATGGACAGGTGAGCAACAGTGCCTGGTCTATCACGTCACCTGAGCACACTTAGATTAGGCTTATGTTTTAAACAAAAACGCTGTGGCTAGAAGGATACATGGCTTTTAAGACCCCATATGGAAAATGCATATTATTTAATGAGGTTTTATCACTGAAAACAATTCTTTCTGAAAACTTTGGCCAAAGTTGAGATGTGGGAAAACTCGTGGTTTCACTTTCATCAAGGGAAAACAGCGCTGTTGCATTGCGACATGTTCCCTCGTTCGTTTGAAATCTTTTTTGTCTGAGGGATTTGCGACAGCCCGGTCCGACAGACCGTGACCACAGGGCAGACTCAGATGGGGCAAACTCAGAGGGCTTGCACTGCAAAAAATGAATTCTAACCAAGTGTTATTAATCTTATATTAAGATTAAAAAATCTATTTGGTATTGTTTTTAGTATGAAAAGACTTACCTAGCGCCCTCTCAAAAAGAACATTTTTACTCTTATGTAAGATTGTGGCCAAAACTGGTACTGCAATCACTTTCAAATTACTGTAGAGTGGTGTGTCCCCTCCCCCTCCCCTCTGACTCGAGGTTGCCAACCCGGATGCTGAAACACTACTGACTTTGTGATTAGTAGATAGAGGTAGAGGGTGGCGCATCAGGCCAAAACACAACATCAACAACAGTTGAGGGCTGCAACTTCACTTTTTAAATGACAATATCCTGGCCGGACTACTGTTGTCAGTGATATAAGTATTTGAAATGAACATGATTTCTTAATGTCTAGTGACATATCAGGGCCATTTTATGATTAATTGAAATACATTTCTTACATATGGTTCCTTTAATTTAAGAAAACTTTGACTTATTTTAAGGACTCTTATCAAGACAAATTTACTCAACGCACTGGCAGACAAATTTGCTTGTTTTTAGGACAAATTTGCTTAACGCACTGGCAGACAAATTTGCTTGTTTTCAGGATGAGATGTCTTAAAATAAGTCAATTTTTTTTTAAATTAAGACAAATGTTTTCACAAGAAAGTGCTAGGTAAGTCTCTTTATACTGAAAACAATACCAACTAGATTTTTTTATCTTGATATAAGATTAAGAACACTTGGTTAGATTTTGTTAGATAAGCAGTTTTTGCAGTGTGGGCAGGGAACAAGCAGACAAAGACTGGACAGACTCGGGCAGGACGACAGACTCAAACACGACAGACTCAGACATAGGGGCAGGGGAAGGGACAGGAACAAAGACAGTGACTGGGACAGAGACAGAGACGGTGACTGGCACGGTCACGGGGATGGTGACTGGCACAAAGACAGGCACAGTGACGGGGACAGGGACAGAGAGGGGCTCGGGCAGAGGCTGGGCCGGACAGTCAGAGGAAGGCGGAGCTGGCTCGGGCAGAGGCGGATCCGGTTCGGGCAGAGGCGGGGCCGGACAGACAGGCAGAGGCTGGGCTGCAGGCGTGGCGTCGGGCGACTGGGCTGCAGGCACAGGAGCTGCCACCTCTGGGCTGGGCACAGGAGCTGGCGCCTCTGGGCTGGGCACAGGTGCAGGCGTCTCTGGGCTGGGCACAGGAGGCATGGTGTCAGAGGACCGGGTTGGACGACGCTTGGCACAAGCGCAAGACTCCACCAGGCAGAATTACGGGCAAACTTAACATTTAAAGACTTACTTACATACATACGGGACTTTGACTAGACAAAACAGAGAGACAATCCGACAAGGAACAGAGAAACAGGAGGGTAGAAATACACATACCAATACCAATACTGTATGTATGAAATGTATGAATATATATATTGGAGGCTGAAATATATGCATATGTATTGGAATAAACTGTATAAGAAATGCATTTGTATTGGAAGTTGAAATATATGCATATATATATATGCACGCTTTGTTCTGATTTTGAATCAGTTAATCGGGATTTTATACTACAGGCCAGCCTCTTAAAAGCACATTCTGTGATTCTGGGGAAAGGTTGTGGATGTTTGCACTTAACAGCCATTCAGAAAACCCCCTTCAATTCCTCGTGTGACTGTGCTGAAGCACTGCTTTGGTTGGCTGGACTAGCCTATGGCTCAGTCTGAGGTACTTAACCATTTCAAGACTGAATTGCACCGAAACTGAAAAAGTGTTTTTGAACGTACAGCATGTGGATGCTAGCCTAGAAATCTAGACGCGACCCTAGCGGCAGCAAATTTGCTGCCAGGGCTAGTCTAGCAACTTTCCGTTGGTTTGTGAGCTCCAGAAATCGAAACTCAATCAGGCCAATGAAATCGTGTATAGAGTCGTTAGGTGGGCTTAACATAATGATTGATGGCAGAGTTGCAACAGTTTGGCTTGAATTCCCTGCTATTTGAAAACAAATAAGATGGATGTTGCTGTTGGCGAACAGTGTGACACGAGTTAAGCTTTTATTAAGTTGGCAAACGTTTGAACTAGCCAACTAGCTCCGCTGGTGGGAAACGCATGGGACTCATAGCGCTGCTGCTGACCTATTGCGTGCAGAGGGAATTTGAAAGACAACTGATTATCCCGCCCCTCGGACTGAGCACTGCGAACGGTGAGTGCCCAGACCCTACATTTTAATGTGGGTCTGACTCGTCAGGCTAGGTGGATGGAATTAGCTGAATTTGTGTTGGATTAAACTTGTATTGTACATGGCATGCACTCAAGCTCGTAACATACTTTTCTTGATGTATTCTTGGCGAACAGTCTTTTCCTCTTTTTTGCGGTGCAAACGATTGCAAATAAGAGTTTCGAAGCAACACAGTTCCCAAAGTCAGCTCTTTCCTTGTCCAGCCTCTCACCACAGATATCTGATCCTCGCTCACCTCTATAATTCACCATGACAGAATGGAGACATTGACACTGAGAGCTGGATGTCACCCCAGAACTCAAAGCCAAAAACACAAGGCTCTTGTTCCCATCCTTCTTTTAAAAAAATAGAAAAAAATATTTAAGATTTTATTAATTTACATTTAAGCTTTTAACAAATAAAGACAAGCAGCAGAACTTTTCATATACATCTTCTCAGGGCTAACAGTTTTAAACACATGTGTAGAGCCATTGTTTGACATTTGCATTTATTTATTTTAATTTTTTGTCATTTATATTTTTGTTTTTATTACTGTTTTTATTTTATTTCTGAGCACCTTGGGTCAATTACATTGCGTTAAGTGTGCTATATAAATAAATGTGACTTGACTTGACTTCAAACAGCGCATCGGTATTTTGATAGTCAGCAGCGGATTTGAAGGAATCTGCTTGCATGCAAGACCGTATGAACAGGCATTCCACTAAACCATGCTTTAGCCACCTCGCTAGAGACCAGGCTTTTCTTGGTCAGTGGTGTAATGCTTTTTAGATAGTGTACGATAGCGATTTTTAGATAATGCGCTAGATCCCACCTTAGGTCGTTAATTGGCACACCCCTGACCGCATTGTATTCTGTTTTTGGGTTGTATTTCAATAAAAAAAAAAAAAGTGCTTACTGTAGGTCTTACATGTCATTTACAGTTACATCTTGGAAGGAATGAATACAATTCATTTGTATTTAATACATTTTGTCTTTTCACGGTTTTTCTGATACCAGAAAAATTAAAAAGAAATGGCACAGACATAGCAAAAATGAAGGCTGAAGCTCCTCATTTTGAGAACTATGTTTTGAAATTTGTTGTCCAGTGTGTAATGATTGCTTAAACTCCCACTGTGATTTGACTACAAGATGTGTTGTTTGAAGGCAAAATTTGCTTTTGCAAGTCAAGTTTCAAGTTCAAGTTTCACTTTATTTATCCTTAGAAAAGGATCCACCAGCACCAGATACCAACAATATTGTCAACACAACACAGGACACACAACAATGGATACAGAATCCAATTGGACTGCACACAGGCAAATCTCATAATGAACATGGACAGGAATAAATAAATAATCACATACTGTATAAAAGATTCAAGAGAGATGTCAGTCAAGTGAATTCAGGTTCCTAATAGCCACAGGAATAAAAGAATCCCTGGCACGTCTGTCTTAGGCAGCCTAAGACGGCGACCCGAGTGGAGAAGATTAAACTCCCCAAAGAGTGGGTGATCAGAGCACTTTAGTTGGTTAGTAGTTTGGTTACCCTTAAGGCCCATTCACACCAAGAACGATAACGATAACTATAAATAAATATCGTTCTCGTTAATATGAATGACGACGTTCACACATAAACTATAACGATAAAAACATGAAGAACGATATCGTTGGGGATCACTTTCAGAGCGATTTTCAGAACGATAAAAAGATAATAGCCAATCAGAACTCATCAAATTTTAACCGTCTCATTCATTAACACAAGGAGAGACTTTGTTTATCGTTGTTCAGTGTGAATGTTTTTATCGTTATGGTTATAGTTATCGTTATCGTTTTTGGTGTGAATAGGCCTTTACCCCTGACCCTTTTATCATATGTTGGAGTTGTGGTAGCTGTACCCCAACCACCTTAGATGCTACATTAACCAGCTTTGTTAGCTTAGCCTACGCTTGCTGATCATTGAAAGACCACTGTACCACACACCACAATATAAAATGTCAAGACTGATTCAATAAAACACTGGTAAAACAAAATCATCAGAGTCCTGCTCACGCTGAATGATTTCATCTTCCTCAAAAAGAAAAGCCTTTGTTGGGACTTTTTATAGGCAGCATCAGTGTTGTTCTCAAAAGATAATTTGCTGTCATTGATGGTTCAAATATTTATATTCATTCTTCTGTCTTGACATTCATGTTCTGAATAACAGTTTGTGAAACATTGTGCTGTGATCTATAGAAATGAACAATCATATCCTTTGTCTTGGAAACATTGAGATAAAAGTTTTCACACCAAGCAATGAAATCATCAACTACAGGACCATGCCCCACCTCATCATTGTTCAAAAGGCTCACTATAACAGTGTCATCTGCAAATTTCACACAGTGCCTATTCTCATACTTACTCTTATAGTCATTTGTGTATAAAATAAAAACCTGCATGTTTTAAATGTTTTCAGAGAGTGAGAGCCTTTTGCAAGCAAAATGTGTAATTTTGGCCAGAATGCTTTTGTTAAGACCTGCGTGTAAATTGTTTTGTAAACATAATGTCAGAGTTGACACAAGCATCAAAGCGATCGAAAAAAACATGCAGCAACAGCAAATTTGGCCTTCAAACAACACAACAGTCAAATCACTGTGCTTTCAATCAATCATTACAAACTGCACAACAAAATATAAAACAGTTTTCAACATGAGTTTCAGCCTACATTTTTGCTATGACTGTGGCATTCCCCACAGACCCCCACACACACACACACACACACACACACACACACTTCCCTCTCTCTATTTAGACTACATCACCCTAGTTCAACTTAAAAAGAGAACTGATCAAATGCTACAGGTGCGAAAGGAGAGAGAGGACAGCGCAACATTTTGCAGAAGTATAATGACCAGCCTGTTCCATGGTTCCATGGTATTGTATGACCATGTACACATACAGTAAGTGATGACTACCCCGAGTTGCTCCGCTTTGGTTAAAAAAACAAACAAAAACAAAAAAACGTCTAGCATACCATTATTTTTGACAAAAGTGAGTGGTACACTGTTTCTGTCACGATCCTGCCCTAGATCTCTAGATCCAGGTTCATGTTTGATGTTTCTTGTGTATCTTGTGTATTATGTTTGTGCCCTGTAGTGGTTTGTCTTTGTATTTTGCCATGTCTTCTGTTCCTTGTCACTTCCTGTGTCATGTACCATGTATTCCTTTGTTTATCCTTGTCATGTGCTTTTGTTACTTTCTGTGTTCTGAACCATGTGCTGCTTTGTTTACCACTTGGTGAGTTGCACAGTTTTGAAAAAAATGTTAAGGGTTGTTTTAAGGACATGTTTGTGCATGCCCATAGGTAGCCACTCTGAAGCAGTAAAGGCGATTCAAAATGAGTCAGAAAAGTCAAGACAGGACCAATCGTCAAAATTTCGGTGTCCACCACTCTAGTTCATCCCAAAAAAAAAAAAAAAAACAGAAAAGGGACTCAAAGTGCTAAATACCGGAATTATCCTTTAAGTGATCACTAGCCACACCTGGCGCCTGTGTTGGCTATAAGAACCATAGATATTAGAAACCTATTGGGCTCCAGAATGTGCATAAATAGCGCCGTCATCTTGGTGGGGGAAACCATAGATATTAGAAACCTATTGGGCTCCAGAATGTGCATAAATAGCGCCGTCATCTTGGTGGGGGAAACCATAGATGTTAGAAACCTATTGGGCTCCAGAATGTGCATAAATAGCGCCGTCATCTTGGTGGGGGAAACCATAGATATTAGAAAGCTAGATACCGCATTGGGCTCCAGAACATACGTAAATAGCGATGCCACCTTGGTGGGGGCAACAATCACTGGAGGCCAATGGAGGAGCATGTAACTGACTGCCGGCAAGCATTGCCCATCGACAGTAAGGTGTTTGCCCCCAGTAACATGGCGGCCGTGTCGACGTATGCCACCTAATATTGTTTAGGGGGCAGCCGTGGCCTACTGGTTAGCGTTTCAGACTTGTAACCGGAGGGTTGCCGGTTCGAACCCGACCAAGGGCTGAAGTGGCCTTGAGCAAGGCACCTAACCCCTCACTGCTCCCTGAGCGCCGCTGTTGTTGCAGGCAGCTCACTGCGCCGGGATTAGTGTGTGTTCACTGTGTGCTGAGTGTGTTTCACTAATTCATGGATTGGGTTAAATGTAGAGACCAAATTTCCCTCACGGGATCAAAAGAGTATATATATATATTTTTTTTTTTTTTTTTATAATAGAACTCAACGGACAATTTGGTATCTAGCTTTCTAATATCTATGATAAGAACACCTTCTACTCTCCTCTAAGCGGCAGTGCACACGCTTCCATTCCTCTCTGTTTTGCACATACCTTTTTTTGACCAGCACTCTTATTCACTCACATAACACAAACAAACACCCATACATTTAACTCCTAGACTTTTTTTCTTTTTGACTAATAAATAAAGTAGTCAGAGACCCCAATCATCCCAACTATAGCCTCTTCTCTGTGCTACAGTCTGGGAAAAGTTCATGCTGCCTAAAAGCCAGTACGGAGAGACTGAGGGAAAGCTTCTAGTTACAGTCTATCCACATCTTGAATGAGGACTGTACCACTTAATTATCTATCTTTTTTTCTCCCTTTGTTTATTTATGTCTACATTAATATTAATATTGCACAATCATTTAAGTCTAGAGGACTACGCATTTCACTGCATGTTGTACTTTATATAAATGTATGTGACAAATAAATATCTTCAAATAAATTTCTTGAATCTTGAAGTCTCTTATGTTGCGGCTTACAAGCCAGCCGTGACTGTATGCTCTGTGCTATGGGATATGCAGAAGCTTACTTGAAATCGGCAAACCAGTTTCCTGTTCGTTGACATGGCTATCACCTGAAGATGAGTGCTTTAGTTGTACCAAAACGTAAGAAATACAATATACACGAGTCTGTCCGTGGGCAGCTCTAATGAGCATCGCTGTGCCACTCTGCTCAGCTTCAAGTCGTTATAAGCGTTTTTTCTAAAAACGCCAGCGTACGTGCAGTGGCCACACAAAATAAGGAGGGAAGGATTTTCAGTGAGCAAGTGCTTTGATACAGCTGAAGCACTCCTCAGGTGTTTGTTAACAACAGGAAACTGGTTTGCTAACTTCAAGTAAGCTAATGCACAGAGCCCATGGCCTATATAAAATGAGTGAATGAAGTTTGGATTCAGAAAGCAAATGTCCTATCATGTATAGGTTCTACCTGTGCACCTACATGTAAAAGGTGATTTTACTAATTGAGTTGAGTTAAGAAGAATGTGCTGTTGAACAAATATGTTTGGAACTTTCCTTCTCCCTTTTTATGTTGTGGCGTACAATACAGCAGTGTTTCCCAAACTTTTTTTCTGGGGACCCACTTTTTAAAAATGACAGACCCAACTTGTGACTGTGATAGTTAATAAACTAGATCCTAATAGAAAGCTGTTAGCTTTCCTAAGCTATATAAGGTATAAGCTAGGGGTATTACACAACATAAATTGTCACTATGCTATGCTGGCGACCCAAATAAAATCTCCTACGACCCACCTGTGGGTCGCGACCCAGTCTTTGGGAACCAATGCAATACAGTATGCTCTGGCCTATGGCCTATGTCAAATGAATGAATTTGCCTCCCCCTGGTGGTGACTTTGTCCCTAACAGTATAATGAAACAGAAGTGGGTTTGGCATGGAACTTAATGTTTTTCCGCCACTACCTTCAGATACAAAAAGAGGCTCAAATCTAAAAGATGCGTTGAACTGACCTTCAGTAGAGTGTTGGGTAAATGCATTGCAATGAGACATACAGGCCTTGTTGGTTTGACACTGAAGATTGTAACATTGGGCAAGGGTTTACCTAGAACAGGTTTTCACTGTTAGCGACCCAGGGACCACCATTCTGATTAAGGAAGCAACCTGATGACCACTGCAATTGAAAACAAATAGTAACTACCACATTGAAACTAGGCTACATTGAAAATGCATTGTCAGGGGCCACCAGAAATCGTGCCATGTGTCCAGGCCTAGTAGGAGCTGAAAACAGTCAGGGCTTAGCCTAAACCTGTGGGGGAAACTTTTGGCAGCTAAACGCCCCAAGAAAGGACCTGTCACCTGACATGAACATCACAATGTCCAGGATATTCTGTCTCCATGGTGACAGGATAGGAAGAGGAACATTAAGGTTGTCCACAGGAAGGGACAGTGCAGTCCCTTTTTGATGAGGCATATAGGTCAAACATTTCCCAACTCTGAACTCACACTATACTGACTTTGCACTCATTCACTCCTCAGCACTCATGACCCCCCCCCATACACACACACTTACAAGACTTTTAGCACTTTTACATCCCTCACCCTATGCTACAGACCTTTTATTTATTTTCTTATTTCATCACACATCAAAACACACACACACACACACACACACACACACACATATCTGACTTTCTCCAACTTTTGCACATCTCCATAGAACTTTTTATTTATTATTTTTGATTTCTCCTCCATCTACCCATGTCCTTGATTGCCTAGCCTTTCTGCCCTCTCCCCACATACACAGCACACTATCCCATCTCCCCCGTCATCCCCCCAACACACACACCAAGACCCCTGGCAATTGGGTTAGCCCCTTGAGCCGTGGATCTGCCCAAGGTTTCTTCCTTGGTAAGGGAGTTTTTCCTTGCCCCTGTTGCTCTTGGGTGCTCCTTGTTGCCCCCCCCCCCAATTCCAATCCTCCCCCACCTTTCTTATGCAGCCCTTGCCACTTAATCTACTAAACCCCTCTTCTACTGCACTTTTTACCCCCCCACTTTGCACAAATAGGCTGACACCAGACATAATTTCACTGCATTTCTTACTTCCAGTAACTATATGCATGTGACAATAAACTTCCTTGTATCCTTGTATCCTTGTATAGGTCTGTGCAGTAAAATCATGATACATGTTTTACCAGTCTTTTTTTGTAAATGCTTTATGGGATGGGACAGCAGCATCAGTCAGTTACAGTGACACCAACACTATGCGCACATAACCAGGAAGTGACTCAAATTTGAGTCCCCATCCCCCTGGCAATATTATTATTTTCTTCAGGACTGGACAGGACTAAAGTGCTGATCGACAATCCTTCTGATAATGTGTGGCACTACAGTCTAGAGCCACTGGTGTGATAAATAAATATGTTACCGGTTCAAGGGAGTCTAAGGCTCGCGTTACCTCAACCAACACAAAGTCCGACAACATTAGTCCATAGTTCCGAGGTGCCCGCACACCCCGATTTAGAGCCACTTTTATCCTCCATCACTTGCTGCCAGCAGAAGGTGTGTCACTCACTCGCCAGCCCAAATCAATCAGTTCCCTATATATATATATATATATATATATATATATATATATATATATATATATATATATATATATATATATATATATAAGCGATAGGTTTGAGGTTTGAGAAAGGCGCTATATAAATTCAATGTATTATTATGTAATATATACATATAATCAGTTTATATAAAATATTATTATAATATATATAATATATATTATTATATTATATAATTATAGTAGGCCTATATAATATATATATAATAAGTTTCATTTATATAGCGCCTTTCCCAATCCCATCTCAAATATACACACTGATATATATTAGAGGTGGAAAAGTCTCGCTTCAGATAGGAAAAGTCCTACCACTACTGTGCCAAACACTCACTTAAACCAGCTGATTCTAATTAGCAAAACCAGCCAGGTAGATCAGGTACTTGGTGAGAGATTCAATACATGGTTGGACTTTGGTTGGAACGCATAGGGATTGAATAGGCCTACCTACTTATGCAAACAGTTTATTGCATGTTATTTCTGGAGGGAGCGCTATGCTGATAAACTCCCTCGTGCTCTAATCGTTTAATTTCCTTAGAATGGCAGACCTGGGTTGCCTATCCCCTTCAACATCTGTCAAAATAAGCCAAATGAAAAAAAAAAATTACTGATCACTATATGTATAGGCCTACTGTCTCTACTAACTTATTTTTTTCTCTAAGTAAAGCAATTGGCATTAGGCCTATGCATCGTGATGAAACGAAAACTAATTGTTGTTGTCTAAACAGAGGATTTCCAACGAGACCTGGCAACAAATGATTTAGGCCTGGATAAGTTTCGTTTTCCATTCGTCACTACTATGGACAGCCGCCAGCTGTGCAGAAAGATCTCACAATGTAGCCTACCCTGACTGCTGGTTCTCTTGCATTCAGACGGTAGCCTAACTTTCCAATCTTCACCAAAAATGTCGGAAGCCGGTCTCTTGAAAATAATTTGCGGCAATGGAGGAGCAATAGATTACGACAGACTCCTTGAACTTGCTTCCGGATTTCCAGATATAAACTGCTCTGAATTTGATTTACTTCTCGGAAATAAACAGTTTTTCCATCTCACGGAGAACGATGGTGTCAAACAAATACTTGCCAAAACAAACATGAAAATTTGCAGTGTTCCAATGTGTCACAAGGTGTCGTCTAGCTGTACAAACCTTCATCTTTGTAAATTGTATCTTCATGGAGAATGCAAGGCAAGGTAAGATTGTTGATTTTTGAATCATGGATCATGTGCTATTTTATACAGGGATTTTTTTCATGCAAGTATCAAAACCACCAATTACCAACCATTTCGTTTTCAGTGCCATTTCACTTCCATTTCGTTTTCAGTAGCCATAGGTGTGTAGATTTGAACAAAATCTAGTTTGTTTCTTACCGGGGCTTTTACTGCCTTAAATAGCCTATCCGATTTTGTTTACCACGCTCGGAGTTTAGTGCTGGGCTGGTGGGTGCCTATTTCCAACCTTTCTCACCCGAGAATTCTCGTCGCAAATCAAAATTCCACTAAATTCCTACTGTTGAGGAGTATGGTCACAAATATGTGATTAGAATGTTTGCGAACCGAGAGTTCCACATTATGATGTGACAATTACTCTCAGAGATTTTCCCCATAGACTGTATTGAGAACACTGAAACTATAGATCGTTTGCATAGAATTCTAGAAGGAAACAGGAAAATAATTCACCCCTCAACAGGTTAAGTGACACATCACATACACGTAAGAGGTTGGACATACGGGACGGTTGGTAATAGATGACGTTACGCTATCATGAAAGAGAACAACATTTTCACATGGTAGGCTATATCGTTACACAGACGCTGTTGTTACGGACACAATTTAAATTCGGCCCACAACGCCAACGTTCTCTCCAACCATCGGCTGCAGAAGCTTAGCAGAGCAGAGATCAGGCAGCTGCTTTTACAGAATGACAGCCCACATTCCCTTCTTCCACCGGTAAGTGGCTCTATCAAATGTTTCAGCTTTCAGTTCAATTCGATTGCAACACCTTGATTTGCCATGCTTCCTCAAAAGTGTCTTCCCTGATAACAACTTAACCTCATTGTGCACGAGCCAGTCAGCTGATTGAGGAAGATTGTCACCATCTGAGGCTACCAAACTTCATAATTCACTGAACATATAGAGCTGATGTCAATGGTATAATTATGTGCTTTGGCCTCATTCATTTTCACATGCACCCCTTGTACAGGTGTGTATCAGATACAACCAAGGCGATGGTGACTTCGGCAAGTGCGATGACCAGGACAACTGCACATACCTCCACATCTGCGAGGACTACATCCGTGGCACCTGCGACTCTGCAGGTGACTGCGGCCGGTCCCACGACTTCTTCGAGCCCCACCCAATGACGACGCTGCGGAGGAGGGGTGTGCCCGACGATAAGGTGGGATCCATGCTCTCCGTCTACCAGAGGATCTTGGTACTCAGGGGCACGTTGGCGAAGGACTTGAAGCCCAATCCTGGTGCCAGGACCAGGGGCAGACGTGGCAAAGCTGGTAAAGGACATGCCACTGCCACCACTAACACAGAGGCGACCAAAGACGTAAGGAGTCGGGCACGGCCAGGTAAGTGCTGCAATCTGATCGGCTGTTGTAGTAAGTATATAATTAAGCAATAAGCCGTAGGTTACACTGATTCTACAACAGCTAAGGGGCATTGCTAGGCACGACGCGCTAGCGGAGTATGGGTTTGTGTATCACAAATTGCTTTGAGGCTATGGCTTGCTTTGGTGTGGGAGTGGGCACAAATGGCAAGCTTTACCTACAACAGTTATTTTAAAGCCATCTGCTCTTTTAAACAAAAACAGTACAGTATATTATAATGTATTAATAGCGCTAAGTTGTTTAGATGGCAGTTCTTGAGTCTCCGCCTCCAAAATCTGACCGTTGCCCTGTTTTCACAGAGATTAACGAAATTTGCCTCTTCTTCGTCAGAGCTGATTGCAAACAAGACAGTAAGTTCTTTGTGTTCTTCTCTACGTATGGGCACATGCATATCTTTGCTCCTTGTATGATTAATTGTTTTGGTGAATGTGATGTGAGTGTTGTAAATGTACTAAGAAGAGCTGTCTATGTTCGGATTCCCTAAATATTCAATTCAATTCAATTCAATTACATTACATTTTAAATAGCTCTCTATGGAGCGATTCAATAACTACACACACACACACACACATAGACTAATAATAGTGGGGAAACAGGAACTTTCATTGCATCTGATGTTCTTGTTTTATGTCTGGTCACCCAGAAACCTACAACCTAGTTAGTTAGTTAGATAGATAGTTAGTTAGTTACATAGTTCCTTAGTTAGTTTATTGTCCCCAGGGGGAAATTCAGTTTCACTCACTGCATAGACACCTTCAAACATGACGTCTGAGTTCAACTAAAACAAGGGGGTAGGGGAACGTGTGGAAAGCGCACCACTTCTGGGAGGGTCTGAGGCTAATATGTGACCTACAGTAAGCTTTCCACTGATCCCCATTAATTTTGGCATCACTTTCACATCATTTATTAATTTAGCACTGTTGTCCAAAGTGACTTACATATGTCAACTATATTACAAGGGATTACATTGTCCCTGGAGCAACTTGGGGTGCCTATCAAGGACACTTGGGGTGCGTTGGTCAAGGACACAACGGTGGAAGCCAGGAATTGAACCCACAACTTTTAGTCTACTGCACGCTAGCCCTACCACCGTCCACATCAAATACCTTTACATCTGAAGCGATTTAAGCCTGCATGTGACCATTGTTTATTTCCAGACAAATAAAAAACTTGTATGAGTGGCTCCATAACCTGTTATCCCACTTTATGGCCCCATAATAGACGTCTTTCTAAACCTACGCTAAAAATAATGTCATGACATTGTGACCGGAGAGGAGAGACCTTGTTGTCTCAATAAGAAGGTGGAAGGCAATCTGGGGTCGGAGCCTATGGAAAGAAGTCACAGAGGAAAGCATCCGAAACTGCCACTATATTAGAACATATCACCTACTAAAAGCTGCACTCAAACTCTAAACACGTTCTCAGTTTTCTGAGCATGGCTACCAGATGAGTTAACTTGTTTCAGTCCATCGATCAATATGACGTAGCCATACTCAATTCTATTGATACTGCACAAAACAGACGTGATTATGGGGTGCGTTTCAACTGATACAGGGAAAAAAATGGCTCAGCACACAATTGCATAGGCCTAACCAATCAGGACAACAAAATGGCCTATGGTGAATCCTGTTGGGAACATCCAAAATATCTTGCTTCTCGACAATTGCATTAATTGCTGTTTTGTGTTTTTTTGCTGTTGTTATTTTTAAGTTATTGTGCTGTCATTATCTTGTACAACAGACACAATAGCGACATCTAAATGTTTTTTACATCTTTTTTACATGTTTTTTATTTTGTTGTTGATTTTGTGAACAAAATCAGCTGAAGCGTACTTATGTCACATGAATGACTAGGCGCCATTGCTCATCTATCTCATTGTGTAATGCTTGCCTGGACGATTTGATTGGTCAGCGAATTTGCATACGGGCAAAAAAGCTTTTCAATGGAGCATGTCCAGACAGACATTTCCCGACTTCAAATTTTGTGGCCGAGGTTAAATTCGGCTGTCCAGGCTACATCATCACATGTCTGTCTGCAAACTGTTCTTGAGGCTGCGCAGTACAAACGGATTACCCAGCAGGAAACTAATTCAAAGTGACTTCATTTCCCTCATTCAAGTCCTACGGTGTGGCTCTGTCCATTTCTTTTACTGTCTATGATAGCACCACATAGCATACAGTGTGGAGGATGTAGCACCACAGGGACGTCATGCACGCACACGCACACACACACAGCACACAGCACAGAGACATACTTTCTGCATTATTATGTTTTCTTTTTCTGTCTGTTGCAGACAGGTGTTGGAGAGTCCACTCCAAAATGCCCTACCAGTGGCAGGTGAAGATGGGTGAATCCTGGACCGACCTGCCAAACAGTGAAGACATCGAGAGGGACTTTTGTAACCCGATCAACACTACTGCTCTGAGGTCCTGCCCCGTGATCTGTTGGCTTGCTTTACACATTAGAGATACGTAATAGGACACTAGTACTCTATATCTTCATAATATGATATTTGTTGATTGGCCTAGGTTGTTGATTGGCTGTTGAGGGAAATGTCCAACCAATAGCACAAGGCGTTTATCTTCCCACATACTGTATTTCTTCTATGTGCGTTGTCTCCTGCAGTGAAAGCCATTACAAAGTGCTAATGCAGTAGGTAAAACAGTCTTCCTGTACCTGTGCATTATCTCCTGTAGTGAAAGCCATTACAAAGTGCTATTGCAGTAGGTAAAACGGTCTTCCTGTACCTGTGTGTTGTCTCTTGTAGGGAGGGCGACCCTGTTCGTTTTGACACCATGACCTGCGGTCCGCATAAGGTGCGCCGGCTCTCCACCGCCTCATCCGTGGCCCAGCCAGACTTCATCCTCACCACCAAGTGGATCTGGTTCTGGGAGGATGAATATGGGAAATGGATCCCATATGGCTCCATAGTAAGATTCACTCACTCACTCACTCACTCTTTATTCTCAGAGGTTCTTTGCAAGCCAACAGTTCTGTTTCTGTTCTACTGAACAAAAATGAACAGTGCAGTTAGTTAGTTAAATCTTATAATGGGGGCTCTGTGTCGCAACTGGCTGCAGTGGCCGTACAATATTTGGCTCCAAGTGCCCATGACGACTGGCCGCAATGTGCAACATCAAGTGACTAGCAGATATAAAAATTATGATGATGATAAAAAATTATCATTTTGGAAACTGCCTTTCAGGAAACCTACAGTAAGGTCACTTTGCTAGAGAAGAAATGAAAAACAATTAACAAACTGGAAAACAGTCAGTGTGTGTGTCACAGTTAATATGTGTGAAAGGGATTTCTCAATTTCAGCGATGGATTCATTGTTGTATTTTTTTTTTGTCAGTGATTTCCTGTCATACGTTTTTGTATAGAAGTAGTTCTTTTACTGAATGTTGATGCCTGTATTTTCTATTCAGTGTATGATATTGGAATATCAATGATTGTGATGGTCCTTTTATGATATTTCAATTGTACACAGAAAGAGATGCATAGGTTGTCCTCAATCTCCTCCAGTGATTTGGAAAAGCGTTACCAGGACGACAACAAAGCAGTGGTTCTCTTTACAGCTGCTACAGAGCAGTATGAAGTCAGTTTCAAAGGTACGACGCCTACCGCATGTCTTAAATACCAAAGCATGGCAAAATAACACACAAGAAAGGAAAGAATTAAGGGTGCAGACTCCTTTTTTAAGTATATCTTTTACTTAATTTGACCTGGGATGTGCAAAATAACTAACTATACCCACCGCATAACTTAAATACCAAACTAGCCTCTTAATGACCTCCTCTAACAACACCTACCACACCTCTTGTACTAGACTGGCCAATTAATGGCCTCTTCTAACGACACCTACCGCATCACTTATACTAGACTGGCCTCTTAATGACCTCCTCTAACGACACCTAGCTTTTAGAAAAAGGCTGCAGAAAGGTGCTCAGAGGTGACAAATCTGTGTTCCTCACATCTCTCTACAAAACTCCATTAGTGTGTGTGTGTCTGTGTGTGTATCTGACAGATGATTTTGTAATATTCCTAAATATTTTTAGTAACATTCCTAAACATTTTTAAAGCATGCTGTCATTCTTACAGTTATGGAGCAGAAGAATATGAGCTCTGGCAAGACAAGACAAGTTAGAAGAAGACCTAAGTTCGTCTCTTCTTACGGTGTCCAAACGGCCAGAACCAGGTATTTCAATCATAGTAATTTTCCTTCTCATAATTATCCATTCTCAATTCTTTGCAGTAGCATATATATATATATATATATATATATATTGGTTATTGGTGTCTTGTTATTTTAGAGACAGCTTAAGTAAGGGATAATGTATAGAACGCCGGTCATTATTGGGAAAATAAGTCCCTTCAGGGTGGAACAAGACCCCTCCGCTGCGCGCCGGGGTCCGGTTCGCCCTGTCGGGACTTATTTTCCCAATAATGACCGGCGTTCTATACAGTATCCCGTTTTTATTATACGGAAATACATTAGTCCCTATTAAGCTCTTCTCTCTTCCCTTCAGGGCGAAACAAGACCCCTCCGCTGCGCGTCGGGGTCCAGTTCGCCCTGTCGGGACTTATTTTCCCAATAATGACCGGCGTTCTATACATTATCCCTTACATTACACGGCTACTTGCCAAAACGAAATAATAAACTCCCCACGATATGACTTTAGCCTACAAAGCCTAGCCTATTTGTTACCGTTCATTGTGGCATTTGCTGAAACAATTGAACTTGAATCAAACATTCTTTAGAACACAGCTGATCAACCTTCTGCTTTCACTTTTGAATAAAGTTCCAGTCCTTGCGTAGTGGTAGGAAATACCTGAATTAGAAGCACTAATTCCGTTGCCATTGACAGCGGTCATTATTTTTTTCAGAGGCCCTTTCCCAAGAAATAATGACCGCTAGAACTTGCTTGCCTTGTGAAGAGCCGTGTAATAAGTAAGGGATAATGGACGACACGGTGGTCTGTTCACAGAAGTTAATGCACGGTCGAGGTTGAAAAACGGCCCCGACGCGAAGCAGAGGGCCGTTTAAACCTTGTGAGTGCATTCATTTCTGTGAACAGACCACCGTGGAGTCCATTATCCCGCTTATTCCACTGTTGCCACTTGCGTGCTTGTGTTCATTTCCTGTTACAATTTAAACGTTTTAATCGCTAAAACTGTCTTGTTTGTAGAACTAATTTCTTCCGACACATATCAACTAATTTCTCAACTTGCAGGACAAACTGCCGTTCATAGTTCATTTAAACTTTACAACGAGTTCGGCGAATTAATATACAGTACAAGTGTGATACGGCCAAAAAATGGATCTACTTCATAGGTGTGCAAATAACATACGGTGGTTAATGGTCGTTCTAAATTACGTAGGACAATGGGAAATTCAACCAAGCAGTGGAATAATAGGGACTAATGTATTGGTGTCTTGTTATTTTAGAGACAGAAATAACAAGACACCAATACATTAGTCCCTATTAAGCTGTCTCTAAAATAACAAGACACCAATACATTAGAGACAGCTTAATAGGGACTAATGTGTTGGTGTCTTGTTATTAGCAAGAGAAGAGCTTAGTAGGGACTAATGTGTTGGTGTCTTGTAATTAGCAAGAGAAGAGCTTAATAGGGACTAATGTGTTGGTGTCTTGTTATTTTAGAGACAGCTTAATAGGGAGTAATGTGTTGGTGTGTTGTTATTAGCAAGAGAAGAGCTTAATAGGGACTAATGTATTGGTGTCTTGTTATTAGCAAGAGAAGAGCTTAATAGGGACTAATATATTGGTGTCTTGTTATTTTAGAGACGGCTTAATAAGGACTAATGTATTGGTGTCTTGTTATTAGCAAGAGAAGAGGCCCCGCATCATCACAACATGGTAGAGGTGTGCCAGGATACTGGGACAAGTCTGCCGTGCCTGAAACAGGATATAAGGTTTGCTCATATTTTTGTTCTTCTTTCTCGTTATCTGTAGCGATGGGAGAGGGAGCCCCCCCCCATTGACTTCAAATCCGGGCCTACTGGGTAACTGCCCACTGATGCAGAGGACCAGGCTCATTGGTGTAGTAGGGCACCACAGTTGTACTGTTTGTAATACTTACTTAATCTAGTCAAAACAGCTGAGCTGTTGATCTTTCCTTTGACACTACAATGTGTTTGTTTGTGTGTGTGTGTGTGTGTGTCCATCCAGAGAGTAACTCTGCTAAGTACCGACCGGGACTACCTGAAGGTCCAGGAGCTGTTCAGAAAGACTCTGAGCGGTTTTGACATTGTCAGTGTTGAGAGGATCCAGAACAAAAAACTCTGGGAAGACTTTCAGACGTAAGCCACTTGCGATTCCACACACACACACACACACACACACCACCTATGTGGTGTGATTTTATAAATTGCATCACCTAACTGCAGTCTAAGTAGTAGTTCATGCACAAGAACTTTGTTTGTTGACAGACTTTGCAATTTGCCCGCCAAACAAATCAGAGCCCTATACTTCAGTCAAGTTCTTATACCCTTTCCCTGACAAGAGGTAACATCCTTTACCCTTTAAGTCTTGGTTAAGCATGTTGTGGCCATCCCCTCACTATCAACTGACTCATGCATAGGTGAACTGTATTACTCTGAAGACAAATGTCTCCTGTGATTGCTGAGATGTACAGTATATGTGCAGTTGTTCCTTAACCAATGTTTTTTATTCAAAGTGACTTTGTTTGCTTTAGTGCATCTCATAGAATAGTACACGATAAGGACAAAATATGGCAATGCCATTGCTAAACCATGTCAACTGTTAACATAGCAAACAGAAGAAAATGTGATGGTCTACTGCAGGGGTGCCAAAGATACGGCCCGGGGGACAAATCTAGCCCGCCAGCAGGTTTCATACGGCCCTCCAGATGTTTTCAAGATATTCACATCCAATTGTTGTCGACTATGTGTGATAAGCAATATTTCTATGACCTGATCGATCTATTAAATATAGCACTGCAAACCATACTCAGGAAGGAAGATGCAGAAAAGCAAAAAAATGTTTTGCTGGATCAATATTACTATCATTTCAAAGTATCTGCGTTGGTTTTAGAAACCCTCTAAGAGCATATTGAAAGGGTCTATACTCTCTAAGGGGGGAATTCTCACAATTACGTAAGGGTGCATACTGTAAGTTAAAAAAAGAGAAAGACTTGCATGGAAGGTAGAGTACTTCAAGTAAGAGAGCAGTATATGACGGTACACAATAAACCTTTATGCTTACTCAGGGTTTAGTTAAGGGTAAGGTTCCCACGGTCGTGGAATCCCTGGAGAAGTGAATGGAATTGTAAAATCTCATTTTCCAGGCCTGGAGAAATCAAGGAATTCAATAAATTGGAATTCATTGAAAGTTTTGGAAAATGTAATTTAATTTTCATACAGGGATGTAGGTAGGAGTCAGTGTTACATGATCGCCTCCTTTATAAAATGGAGGGAAAGAAAACTATTTTATCCAATCTCGTTGTTTGTCACATTTCATAATTAGCCCCAACAGTAATTTTGAACTTGTAGGCTGTGAAGTCATGGAGTCAAGGTCTCATTCAAACAAATCCAGCCCACTGCCCGGGGAGTAGCGGGGGTTAGATGCCTTACTCGGGGGCACTTCATCCCCCCGCCCACATTTTTCCCACCAGTTAGGGATCGAACCAGCCACCCTTTGGTCACAAGTCTGATTCCCTAACCAGTAGGCCACGGATGGATTGAATTAAAGGCATAAATAAAAAAGAAACTTTCCTCCAACACCACCTGTGGAGTGCAGTGGCAACCAATTATTTCCTTCTCAAAGAGGATTGTGAGGGGCCGAGGCGACCACCCCACGTTTAGGGAGGTGCGCCACTGGATTAGGTGGTGTTGAGGAAAGGCAGGAGACAGCAGTTCCATACAAAAATACAATATTTATTTAGTCCACAAACCAGGAGGAAGCACAGCAGGAATCCAGACATAAAAATCCAGGGATCTTCAGTATGTATCTTCAAGTGAACATTTGAACTCGCCATTAAACTAGGCAACAATCATAGACTTTCTAGGCTCCCGATCCAAACAAAGCACCTTGCATAACTTTGGACCATACTTTATCCCCTTGCCTCACAGCAAGCAAGGTTAACATTATAAACTTCAATTTACGTTCTAACTCTAAACTTCCCTGAGTCCCTGGATCTCCAGCTCTTCCTTCTGTCTTCCGTTGTCTCCCGTCTATTGTGTGTCTCTCCCGTGTGAAATAAGCCTGCCTTTAAATAGCCTAGGCAATTACCCAATTAGGTCTGGGCTAAACCATTATAGGGAATGCGGGGGTGGTGGTGGTGGTCTGTACCATTAACCCAATCACAGTTAAAATCAACACCTTAATACAGACACATATGAAATAAACAGCCATAAACCTGGAATTGAGTGCAGGTGAGTGTTTGGCTGCAGTCCATGGAAGTGTGGCACAAGGCAGTTTTTCAAAAGTTTGTCATAGGGGAAAAGGAGAGGACTCCTTTTTCACAAGGATATATACCATGATTGGGCCTACATTTTTGGCACAGTGTGAGCTATCGTATCACACACAGTTGATTTTTGTTTTTGTCTTGTGGTGTGTTTGTTAATTTGTTTGTCTTTACTGTATGTTTTGTCTGCAGGAAACGAGATCGGATGAAGAAGGCCAATCAGGACAAAAAGTACGCTGATGGGGAACGTCTGCTCTTTCATGGCACAAACTCTCAGTACATTGATGCTATCTGCTTCCAGAATTTTGACTGCAGTAAGTGTGGTGCCAATGGAACAGTTTACGGAGAAGGTGAGCGCTGAAGATGGAATTCTTTGCTATAAAGCATGTCGTATAGTAGTTTAATTAATTAACTTTGCTATAAAGCATGTCGTATAGTAGTTTAATTCATTAACTTTGCTTCAAAGCATGTCGTATAGTAGTTTAATTAACTAACTTGCCTAAATCAACTTGCCTCTCTTTTTCCAAAAAATATCATATCAAAATGATTGTTCTGTGATCACTTTGGTTTCATTCATTTTTAGTGTGTAATTGTCTCAATTCAATCTATAAAAAAAAAACAGATGTTCTGATGGGTATTCCTTTTGTGATAATTCGTAGGATGTTACTTTGCCCGGGATGCCTCCTACTCCAACAACTACACCTCTGGCCATGGCAAGCGCTCCATGTTTGTGTGCCGTGTACTCGTAGGCTGCTACACCCGAGGGCAGTCTCAGTATCCACCCTCCAGGGATGGAGGCCTCATTCTGTATGACAGCTGCGTGAATGACGTGCGCGACCCTTCTATCTTTGTGGTCTTTGACAAGCAGCAGGTGTACCCCGAGTTCCTCATCACCTACACTGAGCACGTCTATCGTCCGCCAGTGACTCTGGATTCTTCTTCCGATTCTGATTCTGATTTTACTTTGTTGTCTCCCGTCAAGACGACTGTGACCTCCACAGAGTCTTTCTACAATTCTTCACACTACGGCTCCACTGTGCTCACAAGCATAACCAGTGCACCACAGCTCGTAACAATCGTGTCCACTTTGGCCTCGCATTCATCTGTGTCACCGTCGCCTGCCAGTCTGACCACAGGACAAAAGGTCCACTCTTCCAGCGGCACAGTTTCCGTTCAGCTCTCTAGCTCCGACGCATTGGCTCCGACTGTGGGTGCTTCTAGTCCGTTTTCTGTCTCGACAACACCCACCAAGCCGTCGACAGGGTCTCCCCAAAGCTCTGCCACAACACCCGTTACTCACTATTCGCCATTCAGGTCTTCACATCTGGATCCAGCCCAGGCTTCTGCCGTGTCCACAACACCCTCAGCTCCTGTTCCATCAGCAGCGAGATCCGTATCCACAACACCCTCAGCTCCTGTTCCGTCCGCATCGAGATCCGTGTCCACAACGCCATCCGCTCCTGTTCCGTCCGGATCGAGATCCTTGTCCACTTCTTCCAAGCAGCCAAGTAATCCTTTACAAGCAGCCCAAACAAGTAAGAGAGACTTCTTCAGTGATGACGGGGGATGGGAGTACGTAGATTCATCAAACATCTCCAGATCTAAGAGTGCATCAACAGGCCTCTTTGATCTACAAACATCCAGCAGTTCCACACTAACCTCCCATCAGTCGGGTCCCAGGCCAGCGTCCAGGCGATCGCTGTACTCGTCCCCAGACGCGTCTCTGGTCAGCTCCTCTGTGAGGTCCGCCGCCACAACGCCATCGGCTCCTGTGAGGTCCGCCGCCGCGGCAACATCAGCGAGTGCAAGGAGGGTATCTCCTTCATATCTGTCCACCTCAACGTCCTCTTACACCCGACAAGTGCCTCGTCCACAAAGCCAAGACATCTATTATGTTCCCACTCCTAGGAGACAGAGTAATGAACCAAAGAAGAAAGAAGAATGCATCTTGCTTTGATCTCATTGTCTTTTTGCCCATTATTTTATGATTTTGCTCAGATTTTTGTTTTTAATGGTTAAAACAAATTGTCCCACTTGTACTACTGCAATAATTAGCTTCTCTCTGCTACGTCTCACTACACTTTAGTAGTTCTTGTTGGATTGTAATGATTACAATTAACAACACTAGTGTTCATTTAGAATGTTCAATATTATGGTGTCTGTGATGGACATCAGAGCTATAGCTCAGGGCCTCTGTTTGCCAGTGTCTTGGCATGTGGATATAATTTAAAGATTAAATGTGATTTTGCGCAATATTTCCAGTGGTTAGTTATGGTTTTCACAATTTGTTTAACTCAATCATTGCACTTAACAAAAAAAGAATGTAATTCCTAATAAATTATGTAATCCAGCCACTGATTCAGTGTTCCAATGTTTGCCAGCATTTGGAAGATGAGTTGTTTCAATTGAGAGGGATATCTATGGCCTGAAAGTAATATGCAAAAAATAAATAAATAAAATTACTAGACACTAGATGTCACATGTGGTGGCATTAAACTGTGAGTGTTTGAATACAACATCTAGTGTGTGGACACTATCTGAACAGGCAATATGTTAGAAAAATACTAAATATGCTGCTCAAAGGAGGTAGTTAATGAGATAAATTCAACATAGATTTTCACCCATTTCACCCATTGTCTATACTGTAGTTTCCTAAGTTTTCCCAAATCCCTTTTGGGAATCTACTTTCATTTCTCCAAGCACACTTCAGTTTCATTTTCCACTATTGAATTTGGGAGAGTTTAAAAAAGACTTTCTATAGTAAAGTCATTGTAGGACATGTATATTGTCTATGTACTTTCCCTAATCCCTTATGAGTGTAGTAGTATAGCCTACTGACTTCCATCAAGTACAGTTAAGTTTCATTTCCCGTCTAGTGACCCGGTGTATATTTTATGATGAGCAAAGTCCAGTGTTACGTAGTGCCACATAGGCCCTACCCTGACAGCTGTGCAGCAGACCCACAGAGGGACTCTCAGCTGTCTACCATGCAGACCGCAGCGCTCGTGTATAAGGTGACGTGTGCCCAGACTGGGCGATCGGACCTCTGTCAACTGACGGACGATCTATCTGGTCAGATCCAGAGAAATGAGCTGGACCAAATTCTGGGGAATAAGCAGCTGTTTGTTATTTGCAGTCTGGATGGAAAGAAAACAGTCATCGCCAAGACACAGCTAAGGCTCTGCAGGGCCCGGGATTGCACTGGCTGTTCAAATATACACCTGTGTAAATTGTACCTGCTTGGTGAGGATTGCCCTCATAATCGTGGAAGGTAAGAATAGCAGTATTGACATTAGAGGGTAGTAATTTCGCTCAGAATGAATCTGTTTTTGTTTTTTTTGTCTATATCTGTTTTGCTCATCTAAGCTAAAATATTGACACTCAAAATATTACTGATCTCTAAAACATCTAACCAGTTGTTGACTTTGCTATACAGCTCTGGAAAAAATTAAGAGACCAGCACACTTTTTTTCTAAAGTCATCCTATGGTTGCTGAGTAACATTCGAATTAGTTGGCAGTCATATTCAAAATGAAGAGACCACTGCAAATTTGAATATTGCCGTCAACTCATTTGAATGTCACTCAGCAACCGTAGGATGACATCAGAAAAATGTGCAGTGGTCTCTTATTTTTTTCTAAAACTATACTACATTATATATTATAAAGTTTATACTGCTGTACTGTACCCATCAGACGTCCTGTTAATCTTGCTTATCAAATCTGCTGAGTTATCTCTGTGCCACGATATCGTTGTGTACATTGGCTGATCATACTCAAACAGGGTTCAAAAAGCTGCTCCATTCACACACATTGATTATTTACTTAGATTTAGGAATCTATCCAACAACCATAATAACCGTTTTACCATTGCATGGGGTCGTGTTGTGTGCTATGTTTCTAAGTAGACACTTTGGCCCAAATATACAACAGTAACAATAAACATTTACTTATTATGAAGTAATAATTTATATGACCTGAGCTTTTTTGGCCTTCTTTTGGGTGTGTGTATCATTCTTTGGCCTTCTCTTGGGTGTGTGTAGGCGAGTGTGTCGCTTCAGCCATGACCTGTACTCTGACCACAACAACCAGTTGCTGCGGCAACACTATCTGCAGGAGCTCAAGAGGGAGGAGCTGTGTACCCTGCTAATGCAGAATGACTACACTCTTCTGCCACCGGTGAGATACAAGACCCCATACATACACACACATACATACATACATACATACATACATACACACACACATATTGTGCATACATACATACATACATTCTGTAATTTCCCTTTGGGGATGGATAAAGTATATCTATCTATCTATACACACAACATGATAGTAAAGGTTCAGATTGCGGGACTTGGAGAATCTATTAGCAGAAATACATTCATAATAATGTAAGAATAATTTTCATAATAATGTTATATCTTGTCATGAAATAGTAGCTCCTAAGTGTTGTTTTTGTAGGCATGTAAACTGAATTCAAATTTCATGATTTCCATAATGTGCATAATTTCAAATACACATAAAGTGTTATCCGTGACTTCTGTCACCGGTGAGATACCTCAAGGCCCTACATGAGAGTACCTCAAGGCCCTACATGAGAGTACCTCAAGGCCCTACATGAGAGTACCTCAAGACCCTACATGAGAGTACCTCAAGACCCTACATGATAGTACCTCAAGACCCTACATGATAGTACCTCAAGGCCCTCTGTACATTAGGAACATGCAGAGTCAGTGGTAGTAATCTCCGTGTGAAACAGTTAGGAGAAGAAAGTTCAGAGAAGAGCACTTTGAAAAAGTAGTCCTGATAATAAAATAATACAATCACCTGAAATTATGAAGTGTTTATGTTACCACTATCATTTTAGATTAGTAATAATATTAAATGTTTTATAAGTAGTCCACAAAAAAATAACAACCCTTTGGACTGTTCTCTAACTGTCATTCCATTGATGTTTCTGTCTTCCTCAGGTGTGCTTCACCTACAACCGAGGTGCAGGTGAGTTTGGGTTTTGTCCCGACAAGGACACCTGCCGGAGGCTCCACATCTGTGAGAAGTACCTCAGGGGTACCTGTCACAGAGGTGACTGTGACAGGTCACATGACTTCTTTGAGCCCCACCCAAATAGAACATTGCAGTCCAGGGGCGTGTCCAGCGGAATGGTGGGATCCTTACTGTCCGTGTACCGGAACATTCTGGCCATATGGGATTCGAATAGTCCAGGCACTCACAGCAGAGGTACGTTTTGTGCACTGGATGTAAATAATAATATCTCACATAAAGAGTGATACCATTATGCAATTATAGCCTGTTGATTATTTTACAAATGCCATTAAACCATATCTACACTGTCTCCAAATTACATTTTGCAGGCACAGAAATATGCCTCTTTCATATCAAGAATTACTGCAAACAAGGAAGTAAGTTTCAAAGATTGTCTTTCTTTACATCTTCATCTTACATCTTAAGATTTGATGTTCAACATTTAGTAGTCTATGATAGATTCTTAAATGCAACTTTGTATCACGTTTCAGGGGTCTATGTCTTTTCCAAAGCAGACCAGTAAACAGAAAATTAACAAAGACAGAAACACACTTTTCTGTTATAATTTATTAGTAGTAACAACCAAGAAAACTGGTTATAGTTTCCTGCATTAGCCTACTTCTCACAAATACTTAGATAGTAATGGGGGAGTTAGACTTTTTGACCCCCTGGGTCAAATACATTAAACATGAAATCAATAAACATCAATAAATATGTCTGTCTGCTTGCTCAAAGACAGATGCGGTAAGGTCCATTTCCACTTGCCATACAGATGGGAGTTTAAAGATGGACAGGGCTGGTCGCAGCTCACAGACAACGAAGCCATAGAGCAGGACTACTGTGACCCGTCAAAATCATACAGGTCAGGGACTGGTTAGACACTCTACCTGTGTATATTAAATGTATTTTTCCTTTAAATTCATTAGTGTATTGACATGGTGTCTCAGTTCAGTTTTGGCTTGTAAACTGGGGGGGCTTTTCTAGTCAGTCGAACAATGAACATCCTTGTAAAATGCATAGCCTCATTCACACAAGATAGATGAATAGATAGATGGATGGATAGATAGATAATTACTGTATTGATCTTCTAGAAGAAACTGTGGTGTCCTGTCATCCTTTAATCTTCTGATATATACTGTATATATATATTTATTTTTTTTTTTCTTCTTCTTTTCATCCAAGTGGGGGAAATGTGCCTGTGCATTTTGACACCATGACCCGGAATTCGGTGGAGGTTCGGCGCATCTCCACGGTCTCCTCGGTGACCCAGCCCAACTTCATCCTCACCACCAGATGGGCGTGGTACTGGGAGGACGAGTTTGGGCACTGGACTCAGTACGCATCATCAGTAAGGGACCATAGTTTTGCACTGGACTCAGTACGCATTATCAGTTAGGGACCATAGTTTTGCACTGGACTCAGTATGCATATCAGTAAGGGACCATAGTTTTGCACTGGACTCAGTACGCATCATCAATAAGGGACTGTTGCTTTGGCTTTGCCTGTAAAACAGACAACCAGTGCCACTGATTAATATACACTTCTACAGTCGTATTTATGCTGATTTGGGCCCATGACCCATTTGCACACCACAATAGCAATAAATCACCTCTAGGCTACATTTAGGTGTGTAGTCTACTTTTATAAGTCTAAGTATGTGCGTTTAGATGTATTTACTAGCCTATGAACTATTTACTATTTACCATAAACTATTCACTATTTATAAACTATTCACATATACTTTATTTAAGCCTATCTATCATAAAGACTCTATCTATATTTACATGTATTCATTTAGCAGACACTGGGGGGAGGATTAGGGGGGCAGATTGAATGAGCCAGTTACACTGGAGGATTATTAGAGGGCCAGATTGAATGAGCCAGTTACACTGGGGGGATTATTAGGGGGCCAGATTGAATGAGCCATCTTGGGAGTTTACCCAGGACACTGGGGAAGCCTCTACTCTTTTATCCATTATATTACAAGGGACTACATTGTCCTCGAAGCAATTTAGGGTCAAGTGCCTTGCTCAAGGGCACAGCGATGGAAGAGGGGAAATGAACCCACAACTTTTCAGGCTACTGCATGCTAGCCCAGTTCCTTAGCCACTACACTACTACTGCATACTAGCCCAGCTCCTTAGCCACTACGCTACTACTGCATGCTAGCCCTGTCCTTTCATTCATTCATTTATTTTGTGCTGTTAACAAAATCCCTGTTTTAAAAATAACAGGAGGGCACTGACACTTCAGCCACCATCACTAGCGAGGAACTGGAGAAGAAGTACCAGGAGGACAACAGCGGCGTCATCGAGTTCACCGCTGGAAGACACACCTATGAACTCAGCATGCAAGGTCTGTTTGGTTTGGACAGAGTAAACACTAACTGCACCATGTACTCATTTTTATAGACACCTAATAAGGGTCATAACAGGGCTGACGTGTACAGTTACATCAGTGTTTTTCTCACATACTCATAACAGGGCTGACGTGTTACAGTAACAGTGCAGTGTTTTTCCTCACATGTTCTCTGGGCTTGCAGTTCCCAGGCACTGTGCCCTAATTCAGACATAATGGGCCGAGTTAAGCTTAGAAAGTGTCTGAACTTCAGGCACAGACATTTTCCTTACTTCATGACTAGCTTAATACAAAAGCAGTGTTTCCCATGAATTGACTTATTTGTGGCGACCCACCACAATATCAACACTGACCACCACACAATGATTTTCCAGGTTGTACTAAATTGTGCTTAAATTTGGTTAGCATCATAACCACACTGCGCTAATCTGTTAAAAAACTGTTGCATTCAAGTTAATTCTGCAAACCTACCACCACAAATAGAATCTAATTCTGTGGGAAACACTTCAAAAGGCTGTGCTTACTTATGTGTTTTTTGTTTTTACAAAAATGAACAATGCTCCAATTGCAGTGAGTGGCGCACTATCCACATCTTCTAGAGTGAATCAGCCACTCAACCTGCTAAAGCTGAATAGTTAGATTCAAGCGGAAAAAGAGTTATCAAACAAAATTCAATCTTTGATTAAGCTGTGTTAAAAACCTGAGGTTATAGAGGACAGATAGATGTTCTTTTCTTCATCATTACTCAGACATGATTCAGTCAAACCAGCGGTTTGGCACCAAAAGACTTGTGAGAAGACGACCTGTCTTTGTCTCAGCAGCAGAGGTTCGAAAGATTAAATCAAGGTAAACTAGCCTACCAATGATTCTCTTTATAGTATATTTCTCTGCAAAGTTTTCCCACCTCCTCCCTGAGTAGAAAACAATGTGTGAAAATTCATGATCATGCCCAATATGGGGTATGTATTTTTGTATTTTTGAAAATATTGAATTGTTTGTTGATAATTAAAATTCAAAAACAGATTTGACTCTCTCTCTCTCCAGTTCAGTCCAGACACATAAGAGTATACCTCACCACTGGGATAAATTGAACATGCCAGAGACAGGATTTAAGGTGAGAGTCTGGTGTTGATCATCCTAAATTGAACATGCCAGAGACAAGATTTAAGGTGAGAGTCTGGTGTTGATAATCCTAAATTGAACATGCCAGAGACAGGATTTAAGGTGAGAGTCTGGTGTTGATCATCCTAAATTTGTCTTATCATATTGTGTTTTTACGGTCCTCCAAATCATACGAATCATGACTGTAAGATAGATAGATGGATAGATACTTTATTGATCCCCAGGGGATTCAAGAAAATCAAGAACTACTGTAAAATGATGTGGTAGTTGTAAGATGAATTTAGGTTTCCTTTAGACAGTCATATTTTTTACACACATATCCTGTTTGCTGATATTTTTAATATATAAGCTTTGTTTCATAGGATAAGTTAGTGTAATTACTTACATGGTGTGATTATCTTTTAGGTGGTGAAATCATACCAATGGGTTTTTTTTACAACAAAAAATATATACTGTATTTCAGGAAGGAGGACATTTTTGTTGATAATGTGGTCTTCGAGAAGTATTTATCACTTTGTCACAAAAGTGCACATTTTATTTTCAGAGGGTTACACTTGAAAGTTCCTCAAAGGAGTACACAGCAATTGCTGACCTCTTCAGGCAAACAATGACTGGATTTAGAGTGACCAGCATGGAAAGGGTCCAGAACCGTGGTTTGTGGGAGGTTTTTCAATGGTACGTCCTCACAAAAGACAGTATACAGTAGCTGAGGAATGATTATATTGGTGTTTACATTTTGTTTTGCCTTCCTCAATCTGAGACTTTAAACCGGGGTCCTGGTCATTAAAGACCCCATGGCACCTACTGCAAAGAGTAGAGGCTTCCCCAGTGTCCTGGGTAAACTCCCAAGATGGCTCATTCAATCTGGCCCCCTAATAATCCCCCCAGTGTAACTGGCTCATTCAATCTGGCCCTCTAATAATCCTCCAGTGTAACTGGCTCATTCAATCTGCCCCCCTAATCCTCCCCCCAGTGTAATCTGCCCCCCTAATCCTCCCCCCAGTGTAATCTGCCCCCCTAATCCTCCCCCCCAGTGTAATCTGGCCCCCTAAACATCCCCCTGTGTAACTGGCTCATTCTATCTGGCCCCCTAATCATCCCCCCAGTGTAACTGGCTCATTCATTCATTCATTCCCTCACTCTTTACCGCAAGCTGATGTGTGGTGAATGTTCTGGCACATAATGGATGCTGTACATCACCCAGGTGGGGTGAGGTTCCCCCTTCATGGTAAAGGGCTTTGGGTGCCTCAAAAAGTGCTATATAAGTGCAATCTGTTGTTGTTGTTGTTGTTGTTGTTGTTGTGTTGTTTGTCTTTTAAGCGATCTGTGCTAATTTCTCAAATGTCTGAATTGAAGCACAGTTTGTAGTCTATTTGAGTAGCATAATTTATAAGTATAAGTATATATACTTTTGATCCCGTGTGGGAAATATGGTCTCTGCATTTATCCCAATCTGTGAATTCGTGAAACACAATCAGCACTCAGTGAACACACAGTGAGGTGAAGCACACACTAATCCCGACGCAGTGAGCTGCCTGCAACAGCAGGCACTCGGGGAGCAGTGAGGGGTTAGGTGCCTTCAGCCGTTCCTACTGGTCGGGGTTCGAACCGGAAACCCTCCGGTTACAAGTCCGAAGCGCTAACCAGTAGGCCATGGCTGCCCCCACAAATTTCATAATAATTTCATATCATATTAAATAATTTGATAGCAAATCAGTTATCATCTTCTGGAACCCAGAATGATCACATACCTCGGCTCCTTTTAATTCAAGTCTGAGTGTGCAGTCATTTGTGTTTTATTCACCATCTGTATTTCACATTTTACTTGTACTATGTTAATATTGAAAGAGCAAAGCTTTGTGGAAATACAGAATGTGTTTAACCTAGACTCTGTTTATGGAAATGTAACCGGTGTTGGCTGATTAGATGGCAAATAATTTATTGCAGCACAGGAAATCAGTTATTGCCCTGGTATTGATGTTTTTATTTACACTCTAGGCAAGCAGATCAGATGAGAAAAAATAATTCTGGAAGAACAAATGAAAAAATCCTCTTCCACGGTACTGACTCCAAGCACATTGATGCCATCTGTCAGCAGAACTTTGACTGGCGCATTTGTGGAACTCACGGAACCGCTTATGGCAAAGGTGGGTGTTTAACTTTAATCAGACGAGAACAAGTGTGAGGTTGCTGTGCCTGTGGGGTTTAAACCTTATCCAGTACACTGAGGATGCTCTGCCATCAGCTGTGCACGTCTCGCAAAACATCTCATCTCAGGGGCCCTCCACCTCTCAAGGCTTCTCTAAGGCCACCTCGTCCACACGAGGCAGTGACGGGACAACCGTTACCATAGACACACCTTTAATCTCAAATGCCAGAGTTCTACAGGCTAGAGCCACACAGGTGGTTCCCTGTCAGGCTGGACCTACTCGGCACACTCCCCAGTCTATCACAGCCACCTCAGCCAAGCCAGCGACAAACATAGACTTGAGGTTCAGTTCAAGTTCTCAAGCCAGAGTCCCAGTCTTCAAAAATGCCCCTACAGTCGTGCTGAAGTCACACGCTTTACCTGGTGCAACCTTGACCTCAGCAAGTTCATCAGATGGCTTTGTGATGTCTGTGCCAGAGAATACACTAGGCAGCTATGTTCTCCCAACTAGCGCCCTCTCAACTTCGATGCCAGTGAGGCCTAGCCTAGCGCCCAAACCAGCAAGTCTCACTAAGCACTCTGTTACCCCCAGAAAAGAAATCTCAGATGCCACCCATGCTCATTCAGCTGTTTCTGAGGTGACACACACCCCGATCTCTCACCTGACTCCCCAGAGTTTTCTCTCATCCGGATGTGTGACCATCTCTGAACTTGAAGCAGCTGCTAGAGGTGCTAGAGATAGAACTCGTGTTAAGAACCTCAAGGTCAAAAAAAAAGAAAAAAGAAAACGTGGCCGAAGTTCTACAGTCACACAGGCAAGCTTTGGCTGACAGCACAGGTGGAAAGGCTTTGTCCGGAACACCTATCTCTCCATCTTTCTCAAAATATGTCACACCCTTGAGGGATGATGATTTCAGGGAGTTGCTGAGGGATGATGATTTCAGGGAGTTGCATGCGACTGCCGTGTACCATGTTCCTCAAACTGCGGCCACACGAGATTCTGGGCTTATCTCCGACCTCAACAGGGTGTACCAAAGCACTTGTGAAAAGCGCGAGGTTCCAGGCTCCATAAGCAGAACCTTAAGTTCTCCGAGTTCTGACGCTCACCCATCAGCGACAAGCTTGTCTTCAACTTCACTGACAAACATCATATCTCGTACGGCTCTTTTGCGTTCAGGGGTGAATGACCCACTGTCACCATCACCCCTGCCCAGACGGTATGCCTCCGGGGTTGCATCTGATGCTATGACCCAGTCTCCACTGTCCCATGTGGAAGCGGTTTCAGATTTAATTGATTAATTGATTACTTCCAGAAACTCTCTAATCAGAAATAAGATTCTGTTTTTATTTCCCTCTTGGCGATTTTCTCTGTTGTTTCATAGGTTTATAGGATTTGCTGAGATGACATATTGCATATTGTAATCATGAAAAAAGGAATTTAAACTAAACTGTCACTGCCAAGACACAGAAACACAGAACTGTCTCTCTGTCTGTAATACTACTGATTCTGATGAATACATCTGTAAAGTGTATATGAAAATAAATAATAAAAACATGTGTTTGATCACTTTATTTGCTTTTATATGTGTGGATTTTTTCATTTTGAAAACTCCATATAAGCATCATATTTCACTTAAAGGAACACACCAAATTATTTAGTGGAAGTGGGTTACACCAGTTAGCCTATAGCTCACTTTTAGCTATAGGCTGGCTACAGGCTAACTGGTCTAACCCACTTCAGTGAATTATGCTAAGCTAGGCTAACTGAAGGGAAGAGAAAAGAAGGGTACTGTATGTAACCTCTTATCTAATTCTGGAGTAGAGGGCAAAAATAAGCTTATTTCCAATCAAGTTGATGTGTTCCTTTAAGAGTCTAAAAAAATACTCCATGTATGAAATGTGTTCATAAGCTTGTTTTGGGGGGTAAAGAAGATCCTTCTTTGTTTTATTCCAGGGAGTTACTTTGCCAGAGATGCCTCATACTCTCACAGATACACCAGCTGTGAGGGAACCAGGGCCATGTTTGTCTGTCGGGTTCTGGTAGGGGAACCTACTCAAGGCAGCTCCAGCCTCCTCCGACCACCGGCAAAAGATGGAGAAGACACGCGTCTGTACGACAGCTGTGTGGACGATGTCTGCAACCCCTCCATCTTCGTGATATTTGAGAAGCACCAGGTGTACCCCGAGTACCTCCTCCAGTACGAGGAAGGGTCGGGGACGGAGGCTGCAGACGCCTCCGTATCTCGCCCAGGTCGCCCCAGGACCAAAACTCTTTCCTCCTCATCAGGCAATTTGTTCTCTCCCCTGAGTCAGCCCACCATTGTGACCTCGCACGTCGTCCGTCGCCGTGAACAATCCATGGAGCGCGTGCCAACGTCCTATCTCACCAAGTCCAGAGGCTTCGGATCCATGACATCTTTGAATAATCTACACCAGATCAACTCCTCGTCTGCGTTCTCAGTTCAACGTCCCCAGCCCAGGATGACTTTGTATCAGTCCCCCGCCAGGTTGAGGCCATTCGTGACAAACCCCCCGCGGCTACGGTACACACAGCCAATGACCAGGAGGACCACCTCAATGGCGGCCCTCGATCAGCCTTGGTTGTTGTAGATATACGGGCTGTTAGTTTACCCTTGTCTTGAGACTCAGTCATGTTTTGACATTATGAATGGGTAACTTTGAAAGGTTTATTTAACAATGTGAGGGATTACAACATTTGTCTTCTTTGCATTTATTCATAGAATGACAAGTGCAAATATTATGGGGAATAAATTGTATTCATTAGGTATTGTATTGTGTCCATTCTATGCCATCCCTCAATCACTCCTGCATGTTTTTGCCCTGGGTTTGTGTTCCCAGGAATTGTACCAGAGAATTTGATTGTTTAGTGACAATGATAATAACAAGATCTGTAATGAACCAGAAATAAACACAGTTGGCAAGAACCATGACTTTTCTCTTTGTAAGCTTGCTTATTGGACATTACACCCATTACAATATTTTTTTTAGAAAAAGTAGGCTACATTAAAATGCTTTTGCTATAACTTTTATTTTTCTATATTATTATTATTATCATTATTATTATTATTATTACTATGATTAATAATAATAATAACAAAAATAAAGCCTAATTAAGATCATTTCATTTTATGCATAGGAGCTGGAGTCTTTTTGGTTTGTAAATTAACATTTTAATACATTTTCCCTTTTTAACTACCAGAGCGCCATCTACTGTTATTAGCTTCGTAGGCTACTACGCACATGAGAGATTACATCATGCCAACCTCGAGTAGCCATCACGCTGTGTAGCCTTCATGGGCTTCGGAAAAAACTTTTTCCTGTTGAAAACATCATTCCGCGTCATTCCCGTCACGTAATGTGAGTCAGAGGTCGGAAACTGGGGCTAGATTTTGCCCAGTTAGATAGATAGATAGATTCTTTATTGATCCCCAGGGGAAATTCAAGGTCAAAAGTTAGGGGCTCGTCATCACTTTTGTCATCACCTTGTAGTTTGTTTATAGTCCATGTCCAACAGTTTTAATGTGAACTTGGGAATTTGCTCTTTTTTCACTTGAAGGCTGCATATCTTTCTTTCACAGGCGTCTTACACTATATTTTAAGCAAATACATTTGTTTATTTAGGATTAGCGAGTGTATGTTTTAACCTTTGTTGTGGCATCCGTGTTTGTCACACATTCCTACGGCAAAGCACATGAACACTGTCAGAAAAACAAAGTAGCCACAGGGGCGGTCCATGTCATTCCGAAGTGCCCTGAATGCAACTGAGTAACGAGTTATACTAAGGACACATGTAACTGAAGTGAAAACATTCAGTTAAAAAATCGAGTAGCTTAAACAAAATGGTAATGCAGACATTTGGCATGGGTAAAGCTGGTAAAGCATAGACAGTAAAACAAAGGGTAAAGCGATGACGCAACAAATGCCGCGGCTTGTGACGTCACCCCTAGCTGGGTCTATAAAATGCGCGTCAGCAAAACATTTTCATAGTGTGTCCTGCTCTACCTCAGCAGCAAGCCTTCCGTGACCTTCCGGTAAGTTGGTAATAAAATATGGTTATAGTTAATGTAATTAGCATTATAATAATGGTAATAGTGATGATAAGAATAACTAGACTGCATTTCCGGCGGGAACTGCGAAAGTGTGCTTGCCCTGGTCCGGTCAGCAACGTGAGCAGACAGTGGCATACGCTATGCTGAACCTGGCTTGATCCAGGCATTGTAACGGTGCCTTTCAGTGTTGGAGCAGTGGCAATATCCCAAAAGCTCTAGGAGAGGGCTATTCAACTATTGGCTTGCGGGTTGAATGTGATTCGTTGGATTTTACCTTTGGCCTGCCTTCGAATTTAGCTTCTATGACTGAGATCAAATCAATAAAATAAAATGACAGCAGTGATTGGCTGCAAAAATAAATAATGTCACGCGGTTTAGCCTCTCAAACTGGGCTATCAGGTAACCTACAGAGGAATTGAAATTATGAAATATGACCAAGGCATTAAAAAGCTACTTGTTTGTCAGGATACTTTTTCACTGATTTATTTAAAAAAAAATATGAGCTATGAGTGTGAATGTTATATATTCCATCCCACAAATTATGTTTTACTGGTTTATTTGACAAATACTCTATATGGATTTGCTCTATAAAGACCGTGATGTCTGTTTGGGATTGTTTTGTGAGCCTGGGGTTGTTTTGAGAGCCTATTGATGTAGCCTATCTCAGAATAAAGGAATACTTCATATTACTCTAAACCACCGTCTGTAAATCAACTGTATACTACTGTCTACATTGCACTATATTTCTTGACCTGTCTCTGTATGTTTCATCACCTTTCTATACTTTTGCCTCACATTGCAACACAGCTCAGATCTTTGGTTGCTATGAAGGCCAGTCGCTCTAAATGGATGGTTGCTATGGCCAAAGGCCAGTTCTATCTCTGCCGTTGTCAAGCGGGCATATAGTAGAAATTCTGATTAACCTTATCTTATTTAAAACATCTCTATTTTACTTATCCCACTTCCATACAGTGGGTCCCATTAAGAAGTGGCCACTTCATTCAAGGGGCTTACCGTGATTCACACAGCAGCATTAATAAATTAATCTGTCACCATATGCCTATGCTTACGTTTGCAAAGAAAACATTTTAATTTGATCCACATGAAACGTTACATTTCATGTACATGTTGACAATGAGTAGGCTAGTTTTGGTTGTTGGTGGTGTTATTGCATCCCTTAGTTATGCCTACAATGCAAGTTCCCTCGCGATTGGAAGCTCCTGTAGACAATAGTAGATGCATTTCAAAATATCGCGTTAGGAGTCCTTGCCACTTCTTTTAAGCCGTCACAGACGTAGGTGCTACTTTTAGGGCTAAAGTGCTTCGTGAATTACTGTTAGTAAAAAAAAAAATAGCAGTCCTAAAGTTACACGTGACGAAGTTACGAGTGCAAGCATCTCATGTCAAACTAGAAAAGCATTTCCTGAAGGAAATACAGTGCATGAAAATGCAAAAATATGATGTAAAATATCATACAGAGTAAAAACAAACTATATTGGTTGCTAGGTAGATGAGGTTTAATATAGTTGGAATGACTGAACAGTTAAATAGGTGGATAGTTTATATAGTTAAATGATTTACTTGGTAGATAAGGTATAATATAGTTGGAATGATTGAACGGTTAAATAAGTGGATAGTTTAAATGGTTAAATTATTTAGGTAGATAGTTGACGATAACTGACACTTGGAATGGCTCTAATGTTTGCTAGCAGTTATGCTAACTATATTAACAAAGATAATAATGTTAACCAAGTTACTATGCTAACTAGCATGCTAACAATGTTAAAATGCTAAGTATGCTAACCATGTGACTTAGCTAATTATTTTTAGCAGTTATGCTAACTAGCATGCTAACATGCTAATTATGTTAACTATGCTAACCATGTTACTTAGCTGACTTAGCTAATCATTTTAAGCAGTTTTGCTAAAAATGCTAACTAGCATGCTAACATGCTAACTATCTTAACCATGTTACTTTATTAACTTAGCTAATCATTTTAGCAGTTTTACTAAAAATCTTAATCCGAAGATGTTAACATGCTAGCATGCTAACTATCTTAACCATGTTACTTAGCTAACTTAGCTAATCATTTTTAGCAGTTTTGCTAAAAATGCTAACTAGCATGCTAACATGCTAGCATGTTAACTATGCTAACCATGTTACTTAGCTAACTTAGCTAACTTAGCTAACTAGCTACAGTGGGTAGGAGTCATAGTTGATGACAAGCAGACAAACAGTTACAATGGCTGAACAGTTGAAAAGTTCAGTAGTTTAAAGGGTTAAATTGTTTAACAGTGAAATATTGTAGTGAGGACTTTTATTTTGAAACAGTTTTTGGCAGAGGAAGCAGTTGAATAGGGTGTGTAGTCTTAATAGGGCCAGTTTGTATGCTTAAAGCCTGAGACTGGCAGTTGATGCAGGTGGCCCGAACACCTGCCATAGGATTCTAATTGCTTAACGGCTCTATTGTGATGTCATCAGCCCATGTTAAGTCTATGGGGAAATTTTGACTAGTTTTTTAATTAATAGTTTAAAAGTATAAAAAGTTACAAAGTTGAAAAATACAAAGCCCACATGTCCTAAGTAAGACCTACGTAACATAGTTTGAATGAAGTTTCTACGTTAAACGGTTTAAGCTGCATTAACTGCGTTAGAAGAAGAAGAATAAGAAGAACTAGAAAAGCATTTCCTGAAGGAAATACAGTGCATGAAAATGCAAAAATATACAGAGTAAAAACAAACTATATTGGTTGCTAAGTAGATGAGGTTTAATATAGTTGGAATGACTGAACAGTTAAATAGGTGGATAGTTTAAATGGTTAAATTATTTAGGTAGATAGTTGACGATAACTGACAGTTGGAATGGCTCTAATGTTTGCTAGTAGTTATGCTAACTATGTTAACAAAGATAATAATATTAACAAAGTTACTATGCTAACTGGCATACTAACACGCTTAGCACGAAACTATGCTAACCACGCTATTTAACTAACTTAGCTAATCATTTTAGCAGTTTTTTAAAAATGTTAACTATGCTAATAACCACATCTAATCTATCTTAACCAGCTAACTTAACTTAGCTAATCATTTTAAGCAGTTTTGCTTAAAATGTTAATTAACATGCTTGCATGCTAACTATGCTAACCATGTGACTTAGCTAATCATTTTAAGCAGTTTTGCTAAAAATGCTAACTAGCATGTTAGCATGTTAACCACGTTACTTAGCTAATTGTTTTTAGCAGTTTTGCTAAAAAATGCTAACTAGCATGCTAACATGCTAACCATGCTAACCACGTTACTTAGCTAATCATTTTAAGCAGTTTTGCTTAAAATGTTAATTAGCATGCTAACATGTTAGCATGCTAACTATGCTAACCATGTGACTTAGCTAACTTAGCTAATCATTTTTAGCAGTTTTGCTTAAAATGCTAACTAAAATGCTAACATGCTAGCATGCTAACTATGTTAACCATGTTACTTAGCTAACTAGCTACAGTGGGTAGGAGTCATAGTTGATGATAAGTAACAGTTACAATGGCTGAACAGTTAAAAGGGTCAGTAGTTTAAACGGTTAAATTGTTTAACAGTGAAATATTGTAGTGAGGACTTTTATTTTGAAACAGATTTTGGCAGAGGAAGCAGTTGAACAGGATGTGTAGTCTTAATAGGGCCAGTTTGTATGCTTAAAGCCTGAGACTGGCAGCTGGTCCAGGTGGCCCGAACACCTGCCATAGGATTCTAATTGCTTAACGGCTCTATTGTGATGTCATCAGCCCATGTTAAGTCTATGGGGAAATTTTGACTAGTTTTTAATTAATAGTTTAAAAAGTATGAAAGTTACAAAGTTGAAAAATACAAAGCCCACATGTCCTAAGTAAGACCTACGTAACATAGTTTGAATGAAGTTTCTTTGTTAAACGGTTTAAGCTGCATTAACTGCGTTAGAAGAAGAAGAATAAGAAGAAGAACTAGAAAAGCATTTCCTGAAGGAAATACAGTGCATGAAAATGCAAAAATATGATGTAAAATATCATACAGAGTAAAAACAAACTATATTGGTTGCTAGGTAGATGAGGTTTAATATAGTTGGAATGACTGAACAGTTAAATAGGTGGATAGTTTATATAGTTAAATGATTTACTTGGTAGATAAGGTTTAATATAGTTGGAATGATTGAATGGTTAAATAAGTGGATAGTTTAAATGGTTAAATTATTTAGGTAGATAACTGACACTTGAATGGCTCTAATGTTTGCTAGCAGTTATGCTAACTATGTTAACAAAGATAATAATGTTAACCAAGTTACTATGCTAACTAAAGATGCTAACAATGTTAAAATGCTAAGTATGCTAACCATGTGACTTAGCTAATTATTTTAGCAGTTAACTAGCATGCTAACATGCTAATTATGTTAACTATGCTAACCATGTTACTTAGCTGACTTAGCTAATCATTTTAAGCAGTTTTGCTAAAAATGCTAACTAACATGCTAACATGCTAACTATGCTAACCATGTTACTTAGCTAACTTAGCTAATCATTTTTAGCAGTTTTACTAAAAATGCTAACTAGCATGTTAACATGCTAGCATGCTAACTATGCTAACCATGTTACTTAGCTAACTTAGCTAATCATTTTTTAGCAGTTTTGCTGTAAAATGTTAACTAGCATGCTAACATGCTAGCATGTTAACTATCTTTAACCATGTTACTTAGCTAACTTTAGCTAACTTAGCTAACTAGCTACAGTGGGTAGGAGTCATAGTTGATGACAAGCAGACAAACAGTTACAATGGCTGAACAGTTGAAAAGTTCAGTAGTTTAAAGGGTTAAATTGTTTAACAGTGAAATATTGTAGTGAGGACTTTTTTTTATTTTGAAACAGTTTTTGGCAGAGGAAGCAGTTGAATAGGGGTGTGTAGTCTTAATAGGGCCAGTTTGTATGCTTAAAGCCTGAGACTGGCAGTTGATGCAGGTGGTCCGGAACACCTGCCATAGGATTCTAATTGCTTAACGGCTCTATTGTGATGTCATCAGCCCATGTTAAGTCTATGGGGAAATTTTGACTAGTTTTTAATTAATAGTTTAAAAAGTATAAAAGTTACAAAGTTGAAAAATACAAAGCCCACATGTCCTAAGTAAGACCTAATTAACATAGTTTGAATGAAGTTTCTAATGTTAAACGGTTTAAGCTGCATTAACTGCGTTAGAAGAAGAAGAATAAGAAGAACTAGAAAAGCATTTCCTGAAGGAAATACAGTGCATGAAAATGCAAAAAATATACAGAGTAAAAAAACAAACTATATTGGTTGCTAAGTAGATGAGGTTTAATATAGTTGGAATGACTGAACAGTTAAATAGGTGGATAGTTTAAAATGGTTAAATTATTTAGGTAGATAGTTGACGATAACTGACAGTTGGAATGGCTCTAATGTTTGCTAGTAGTTATGCTAACTATGTTAACAAAGATAATAATATTAACAAAGTTACTATGCTAACTGGCATACTAACACGCTAGCATGTAAACTATGCTAACCACGTTACTTAACTAACTTAGCTAATCATTTTAAGCAGTTTTGCTTAAAAGTTAACTAGCATGCTAACATCTTTGCATGCTAAACTATGCTAACCATGTGACTTAGCTAATCATTTTAAGCAGTTTTCTTAAAATCTAATTAACATGTTAGCATGTTAATGCTTATTGACTTAGCTAATCATTTTAATTGTTTTTTTTAGCAGTGTTTTTGCTAACCAAAAAAAAAAAGCAGTTTTGCTAAAAATGCTAACCATGCTAACCTAACCATGCTAACCACGTTACTTAGCTAATCATTTTAAGCAGTTTTGCTTAAAATGTTAATTAGCATGCTAACATGTTAGCATGCTAACTATGCTAACCATGTGACTTAGCTAACTTAGCTAATCATTTTTAGCAGTTTTGCTTAAAATGCTAACTAAAATGCTAACATGCTAGCATCTTAACTATGTTAACCATGTTACTTAGCTAACTAGCTACAGTGGGTAGGAGTCATAGTTGATGATAAGTAACAGTTACAATGGCTGAACAGTTAAAAGGGTCAGTAGTTTAAACGGTTAAATTGTTTAACAGTGAAATATTGTAGTGAGGACTTTTATTTTGAAACAGATTTTGGCAGAGGAAGCAGTTGAACAGGATGTGTAGTCTTAATAGGGCCAGTTTGTATGCTTAAAGCCTGAGACTGGCAGCTGGTCCAGGTGGGTCCAACACCTGCCATAGGATTCTAATTGCTTAACGGCTCTATTGTGATGTCATCAGCCCATGTTAAGTCTATGGGGAAATTTTGACTAGTTTTAATTAATAGTTTTAAAAAGTATGAAAGTTACAAAGTTGAAAAATACAAAAAGCCCACATGTCCTAAGTAAGACCTACGTAACATAGTTTGAATGAAGTTTCTTTGTTAAACGGTTTAAGCTGCATTAACTGCGTTAGAAGAAGAAGAATAAGAAGAAGAACTAGAAAAGCATTTCCTGAAGGAAATACAGTGCATGAAAATGCAAAAAATATGATGTCAAATATCATACAGAGTAAAAACAAACTATATTGGTTGCTATGTAGATGAGGTTTAATATAGTTGGAATGACTGAACAGTTAAATAGGTGGATAGTTTATATAGGTAAATGATTTACTTGGTAGATAAGGTTTAATATAGTTGGAATGATTGAATGGTTAAATAAGTGGATAGTTTAAATTGTTAAATTATTTAGGTAGATAACTGACACTTGGAATGGCTCTAATGTTTGCTAGCAGTTATGCTAACTATGTTAACAAAGATAATAATGTTAACCAAGTTACTATGCTAACTAGCATGCTAACAATGTTAAAATGCTAAGTATGTTAACCATGTTACTTAGCTAATTATTTTTAGCAGTTATGCTAACTATGCTAACCATGTTACTTAGCTGACTTAGCTAATCATTTTAAGCAGTTTTGCTAAAATCTTTAACTAACATGTTAGCATGCTAACTATCTTAAGCATGTGACTTAGCTAACTTAGCTAATCATTTTAAGCAGTTTTGCTAAAAATCTTAACTAGCATGTTAACATGCTAGCATGCTAACTATCTTAACCATGTTACTTAGCTAACTTAGCTAATCATTTTTTAGCAGTTTTTTTAAAATGCTTAACTAAAGATCTTAACATGCTAGCATGCTAACTATGTTAACCATGTTATTTAGCTAACTTAGCTAACTAGCTACAGTGGGTAGGAGTCATAGTTGATGACAAGTAACAGTTACAATGGCTGAACAGTTAAAAAGTTCAGTAGTTTAAAGGGTTAAATTGTTTAACAGTGAAATATTGTAGTGAGGACTTTTATTTTGAAACAGTTTTTTTGGCAGAGGAAGCAGTTGAACAGGATGTGTAGTCTTAATAGGGCCAGTTTGTATGCTTAAAGCTTGAGACTGGCAGTTGATCCAGGTGGCCGAACACCTGCCATAGGATTCTAATTGCTTAACGATTATTGTTGTGATGTCATAATCATAATGTTAAGTCAATGGGGAAATTTTGATTAGTTTTTTTAATTAATAGTTTTAAAAAGTATAAAAGTTACAAAGATGAAAAAATACAAAGCCCACATGTCCTAAGTAAGACCTACATAACATAGTTTGAATGAAGTTTCTCGTTAAACGGTTTTAAGCTGCATTAACTGGGCGTTAGAAGAAGAAGAATAAGAAGAAGAAGAAGAAGAAAAAAGCCTTGGAATAACAGTACAGTGCATTTTTATGCACTGTAAAAAGCCTTGGAATAACAGTACAGTGCATTTTCATGCACTGTAAAAAGCCTTGGAATAACAGTACAGTGCATTTTCATGCACTGTAATGACCATGGCATTACGCTAAACAACATAAATCCCAATTAGCAACATAGCACTACATCTCCTCCTCCCTATAGCTAGCCACACAAGAAATTAATGATACTAAATCTCTGCTTAGCATGCTTCTCCGCTTAGCATTCTAATAACAGAAGGGGCACATTTATGTTGACCACTACAACATGACTCATTATGTCTGTAACGTTAACTGTAACACTTACTTTCATAAAGGACGCACACCATCCAGCACATGGAAACCGATATTTTAGGTTCTTGGCCACAAACTCAAAACGTGTCTCTCTGACTCCCTGTTCTAGAATCTTTGCTCTGAAGGCTGTGTTGCTAAGGCAACATCAAATAAACGAAATGATAGTCTTTCAGTATTAAATGTGTACGTGTGATTCCGAATGGATGTGTGTGGTTTGCAATTAGAATAAACAAGAAATAACATTTCCAATAATTTCCCATGATAAATTACATAATATTTGCACCTTCCTTACTTGGGAATCTCACACCGTATTTCAAGTAGGCTACACTAGTGAAATGTAATACAACGTTGCCACCTAGCGTTCAGATAGTTCTAGGCTATTTAACATTAACGTGACATTGATTGTTTATTCTTTCGTCAACTCCATGCTTTTAGGAAAACAATCTTTTTATCATAGTACCCTCTTCAATGAGCGATTACCAGCTCGTTTTTGTAACAGAGATAGCTGTTTATTATCCCTAGGTTTACAGAAACACCTATTCATATTAATACGTAGCCTATGGAGTGCTGCCGACCACTGTTCATTACGGCCCAGAATCCCTTGCATGTCTTTACAACAAAACAACACAGTAAAACCTAAATGCCCGTAAACATATGCATTTGCATACTTGTAACATTTTTAATAATACTCTCCCATCATGATATTTAACAATAATGAAAAATGTAATTTGAATACCGTCAATGTGAAAACAACTCTATTATGTAAGCTATATATGGTTACTGTTCTTATTGTTATTTAAGTTCGTAAGTCCATACTATCCCATGGCAGAGCAAGGACTTCATGATTTGGCAAGGTTTCCTGGAGACATTGTGCATACATGGAAGGCATTGTGATAGAAGGTGAATGGTGTGAGTTACCAAATACCCGTGGGCGGTTTGCCAAATGATGGAAACTTTTGGAATATTTCTTTTTTTTATTTTGCCTATGCACCCTCACACTGGAGTCCCCAGTTCATATACAAAATTTGGTATCGATATGTGACAGTGTTCCTGAGATATGGACGACTTCCTGTTTCGGAGCTTCACCGCCGATTTCGTTTGGCTGTGATGGGCAAACGCTTTCGAAAATCAAAAATCCTTCCGCTAACATTTGTGAGGCTTGGTCCAAGGAAAATGTACGTCAAGTTTCGTGGCGTTCGGACCAAATTTGTGACCTGTGAAAATTTAATTTCGCTTTCTGTTCAATCCAATATGGCGGACGAACGGCACGCCCACCTGACGTCATCTTCGCGACCAACTTACACCGGTACTGACCGGACGTTTTAAAGTTGGAACGGTGTCTCTGTCTCAAAGGGCCTAGGCGCTAGGGCTGACAAAAAATTAGGGAGACGGGAAAAATAACAATAAAACTTAAGAAGAACAATAAGTGTGCTGCTTTGCAAGCACACTTAATAATAAAACTTAAGAAGAACAATAAGTGTGCTGCTTTGCAAGCACACTTAATAATAATAATAAAACTTAAGAAGAACAATAAGTGTGCTGCTTTGCAAGCACACTTAATAATAGTGGATAATGCTGCTATAATGCTGCTAGCCTACTACTGATACTAGGCCTACTACTAGTTTATCAGTTAATTTGTCAGGGGTCTTGCACATGTCAAGCCAGAGTTATACAGCTAATTTACATCTGTGCTCCCTGGGAAAGGGGATATAAAGACATCTAGTATGACTACTACTCTTACTACAAGTAATAACAACAACAATAATGATGATGATGATGATGATGATAATAATAGTCTAATAATAATACAAGGAACTTTCTTCATATAAACAACAAAACAGAATGGTAGCACTTGCACTAATGCTGTCTTGCTACAAATAATCACACTTAGTTTGTGTAGATGTATGGTGTTATTGTTAGGACTTATTAGCAAACCTTTTCTTTGTTCAGCACTTTGGCTCAACCCCTGTTGTTTTAAATGTGCTATATAAATAAATGACTTGACTTGACTTGACTACTCACTAATCATATGTGTGTGTGTTTACTTACTCCTTTATCTAGCCTACATGTAGCTATGGCTGTCAAACAAGTAGTGGGGAATATGGAGAAGCAGCTCAATCCATCAGCCTTTCCTCATCCATGTTCCCTAGACTCCTCACCCGAGGTTGACAGGCATGGCCTCTTATATGAGATCCTGCAGCTTACCTCAAGGTATGTTCTGACAACAGTTTATCTAATTCTCAGTCATTATGGTGCATTTCTCAAAGATCTCAAGATACCTTTTACCATACCATTATATTTTACATTTACATTTAAGTTTAAAAGCATGGGTATGAAACTGAAATATTTTATAAATTAAACTTCATCTCTCTGCTCACAGGCCTAAAGATCTTGATAACACCACAGTGGAGCAATTTTCCTGCGAGCAGACAGCAGATTATATCAGCTGTCCAGGAGATGGAGATGGCAGCAGTGGTCCTGATGCTGCCTTACAAGCATCCAAGACACCTGTAGACCAGTCCATCTCATCTTCACCAACTTTTGCACAGCAGGATGAGAGCATACCCTCTGACGGAACAGCTGCCTTGAGAAAGCAGATGACAATAGTCCGTCATCATCTGGAGGAAGAAGGCACAGCGGCAAACAAGATCAATGTCCTGATGTCGGACAGAGTCCTCGGCCCACTAGTGAAACCCTTGGTGGATCAGGTGATGGACCACACGAGCAACAACAGCAGCTCACCAGCCTGCAGTGCCCCCTGCAGGTTGTCACCGGAACCCTGTCTTTCTGAGACGCAGGGGAGTGGACTCGTGGAGGGCAACTTAGAGCCTTATGCCTTAGCAGCAGAGGTGGAAAGTAACGAAATACATTGACTCACGTTACTGTATTGAGTAGTTTTTCTGTGTATTTTGTATTTTTTAAGTAGTTTATACAATCGGTATTTTAAATTTTACTTGATTACATTTTGAGTGAAGTATTGTACTTCGCTACATCAAAAATCGCATCCGTTACTTGAGTAAAAAAAAAAAAGTTAAGACTAACGAAAACAGAAAGGGAGAGAAAAGAAATTGCGCCCTAAACCACTAGCCTAGTGATAATGATCAGCATGTAGGCTAGCCTACAACAGGACATGAATCAAGCTGGCGCCATGCAGTCTTTCTGAAAGTGATGGAGATGGAGCTGGATCACGAGATGCATCAGATTACATGTGTATGTATTTTCCGCTATTTCAATGAGTTGTCTCAGTTCGTTTTAGCACTAATGATTGCGGAGATATTCAAGCAAACACCATGGAATTTCGTGTTTTGACGTTTGTGCTCACCTTTCTTTGGAAATAAGTTTATTACCAGTTGTTTCCCCTCATTTTAATGTCTCTCTCTTTTTCCTGTTATGGCCTTTGTTTTTGGTAACCTGACTTGGCTTTCTTGGAGAAAGGCATTGCACCAGCAGCACAACAATTAGCGGTCCACTAGGCCTACTAGCGATGCTCAACTTAATAAACAAAAGATAGACTACCTTATGAATCGTGCAGGCGGACTAAACCATTTAGCTCTTTAGCAAGGAAGAGTGAGTGACCGTAGACAGTTTTCACTATGTTGTATTCAAAATCCAGTCAGTCAAACTTTAAATTTCGTCTGACATTCATTTTGACATTTAATTTGGAAGTTAAAATATTCAGGTAAAATAAATATAGGTGGAAATAAGTATTGAACGCTTAAATGTTTTTTCAATAATTAGCCTAAACTTCCAGTGAGTCTATTTGAAATTTTCACCACACATTATATCAACACATATAAAAAATCCAAACATAAGAGTTATGTGTAATAAAAGTGGAATGACACAGGAAAAAAGTATTGAACATGCCTAGTGAAATTTCTTCAATACTTTGTGGAAAAGCCTTTGTTTGTAATGACAGCTTCAAGACATTTCCTGTATGACAAAACGTATTAGTCGCAGTATCAGGTGTGATTTTGGCCCATTGTTCTAAACAGATTCCAGGGGTCCCTCTTGTGAATCCTGATCTTTAGTTTTTTTCCAGAACTGTTTAATTGAATTGAATTGGCTGCCTTCAAGTCTTTCTGGAGCTTTCTCTGAGTGGTCCTTGGCTCTTGGAATTGACTATTCTTCTGACTCCCTGGTCAGAAATATTGCGAGGAGATCCTATGCATGGCCGGTTGATGATGCAATGATGTTCCTTCCACTTGCAGATAATGGCTCCCATGCTGCTTACTGGAAGATTCTGAAGTTTTGAAATGCATCTGTAACCAGTTTTCTTGATATGTTTTGCAACAATAAGGTTGCAAAGGTCTTGGGAGAGCTTTTTGCTTTTATCCATCATGAAATGTTTCTTGTGTGACACCTTGGTAATGAAAAACCTTTTTATAGCCCATCAATATGTAGGCTACTAACCAAGCTTATATTAATTTGCACAGATAGAAAGGATAACTACTCTCTAACTACTTACAGATTCCAGCTCATTCCTTCCCTTTCCTTGCCTTAGTGCTTTTTCTTAGTGTGTTCAATACTTTTTCCCTGTGTTATTCCACTTAATTACACATGACTCTACTTATGGAGTTGTTTGGATTTTTTATGTGTGGATTACCTATTATTGGGGCCCTATACTTCCCACTTTCCCCGCCAGTTGGATGGCCTTTAATCTGCTGAACCTTCTGCTCGTTTCCAAATATAAAAAAACTCAACTCAACATTGGCCTGCCTGCCTCAGCTGCCTGTGAGGGGCTTTTCAGTTGTGCTGGATTACTGTTCACTGCAAAGTGACCAAGGATGACTGCAACTAACTTTGAAAATCAACTACTGCTCAAACTTAAAGGAGAATTCCGGTGATTTTTCACATTTCTGACATTTTTCAACGTCACCGAGTACTGTCGGTATGAACAAAACTGAAACAATCGGTTTTACCTAGCTGGAGTTGTTGCAGCTACAGCGCTACACACTGGGAGCATGAACATGGCTGCCGTAGCTGTTGGTTGCAGCAACTTGAGCTAGGACCAAAGTCCTTTTAGGCAAGTACTTCCACTCGGCGGCCATATTGCACCGCTTTTTGAGCACTTATCGGGCATCTATTTCGGCAGAAATGCGTGTGCGTAAGGCTTCACAACACCAATCTTGCTCCAGCGGCGAGATCACAACAGATGATTGTCACGATGTCTTCACAGCACACCACATGATTGGCTCAATGTATTCACAAAACACCACATGATTGGCTCAATGTAGTCACATGTCGACGTTTGGCCGCGGAAGGGTTGTGATATGTGTAGACAAACCAACCCCATGCATTACTATGGAGGATTTTTTGAGTGCTGCATCTCCTCATTAGAAAGTCTCTGGTAAAACTGGTTGTTCTGGTACCCCCATCCCCAAAAAAAAAAAAAAAAAACTTTTATTTTTGTATTAAATACTTTTACTTAAAGTACATTTTAAATAAACTACTTTTTACTTTTACTTGAGTGCATTTTCAGATCGGTATTTTAACTTGTACTTGAGTAATATTTCATCAAAGTATTGGTACTTTGACTTGAGTACAATATTTTCGTACTTTTTCCACCTCTGCTTAGCAGAAAGGCTTGTGGAGTATCTGGTTCTACAGTTGCTGGGGATCCTCCTCCCTTTGTCAGGGCCAGCTGCTGATGCCTCTGAACGTCACGGAAAGGACATGGCCACCAACATCGTACTGTACCAACAGAGGCCATCGAGAGAGTGTCAGCCAACACCAGGCACTCTGCTGTGGAAGACAGCACCACCAGTAAGTCTAAACTGCTGATATTTTGTTGGAAGTTGGATGAATGGTTATGTGTCTTATACTGGATGTGCACACACACAAACACTTTCACATGAGTATGCTGTGTGTGCATGTGCCTTTGGTTAATATATAGATTATCCATTTATATATGTCTGTATATTGTGTAATACATATTATAGCACTTGAATGAATTAATGTTATGTAAAATACAGTATTACAGTATGGATATATGTACAGAGTGTGTAAGATAACGTTAAGAGAGCTGGTGGACCTGCCTGCTTTTTCTATAGGCACGACCAAAAATCGCATGCCTGTGGACAGGGATGACGTCCCAACAGTGAGCTGTTTCACAGGTGTGTCGAAAATCTTCAGAAGAGCGTTCAGCAAATGGCGAAAAAAATCTAAGGTGGGCCCATCCAGTTGAGAGGTGAGCTCCTGTAGATCTGCACTACAGTTGAGACATGAGCTCCTGTAGCACCTTGGAAATCTGCCAAACAGCTGAGACGTGCGCTCTTGTAGAGCTTTAGAAATCTGCTCTACAGTCGAGACATGCGCTCCTGGAGAATTTTGGGAATTGGCCTAATTGAGACATGCGCTCTTGTAGAGCATTATAAATCTGCTCTACAGTTGAGACATGCATAATTGGATAATTTTAGAGATCTGCTGAACAGTTGAGACATGCGCTCTTGTAGAGCTTTAAACTGCTCTACAGTCGAGACATGCGCTCCTGGAGAATTTTATAGTAATACATACAGTTGAGACTTGCGTCTAAGAAACCTCTGCCACATTTGAAGCTCACGCTTGCGCTCCTGCAAAATTAGGAAAAGATTGGATTGGTCTGTATGTGTGTGCATACACATCTCAAACACACAGCAAATAAAAACTTCTAAATGACCAGATGGACTGTTTTTAAAAATGTTCTCAGTAGCTTTGGTGCATTTCTCAAATCTTTATTAACGTTTGCCCAACAGTTAGTATCTCAAAACAATTAGCGCAAACGTCACCACATAGTGGATACAAAACTAGACAGTTACACATTACTGTGTGTGGGTTGATGCAAGAGAGTGGATTTGTTTCAAAGTTTTTACTGTTGACAGACTTTATGACAGTATAAAGAAGGCTTTTACAGCATTGTGAAAATGAATGTTGTTCCTCTCTGTCAGATGATATGTAGGCCTATATATGATAGACTTACTATGACAGCTAGTTATGATAGGTAGTTCAACACTTTTGGATGCAACGACTCAAGCTATGAATTAATGGCAGTTTTTTTTCTGGGGTAGGACTATTCAGCATGAAACAAGTATAGTGCATTTTGTACAAACTCAGTTGCATGGATGTATTAACGCAGTGCTGTTTGCTCAAGATGGGGAGAAACTGCGTCAGTGATGTGCATGATTAATAATGGTAAGAGTGGTAAAATGATGGAGTTTGAACAACCAGTTTTGAGAATTTCAAATTCTGATCCGAGAAATGTGCCAAAGCGACTTTGAAAACTGTAGGCATAACGTAATGTCTGTCCCATAGCAAACAAACACAGCCAACTAGCTTCAGATGCAGAGCGGGAAAAAGCCATGTCTGTCATTGGTTAACAAAGTGTGGGGAAGTGCTTTATATGCTGCAGGAATCTGGCTGTATCTCAAGCCTCTTTGGGGGAGAAAGACAGCGTCATCCACAAGCAGATGAGCGAGTGAGAACCGGATGGTGAACCGACGACGAAGCGACCGGCATTCTGCCAGAAAAGATATAAGCACACACACACACACAAATATAACACGCCTACGCCTACACAGTGTTATGACTCACATGTGTTAGTGTTAGAAGCCCCTCCCTCAATACGCAGGTTACTAATGTAATTCGGTTACATTAGTAACCTGTAGTGAATACCCCCACTATTTTGAGCCGTTGAGGAAATTTTAACCACAACACTGACTAACCACCACCCTCCCAATCCCCCACCCAGCTGGAGAAATGGAGGAAATGTTTAACTGAACCCCGACTAGCTACTGTCCTTCCCCCTTGTTCCCAGCTGTGCCCCGGAGAGGCGGGAAGGAGCATCCACCACCTCAGATTATCGGAGGACTGACCTACACCACACCCTGGTGGAGAGAGTGAGGCCCTGCACCACCCCCTGGTGGAGAGACTGAGGCCCTACACCACCCCCTGGTGGAGAGACTGCTCTCCCTCGTGGAAGCTGAGACGTCAACCCCCTGGATTACGTTTTTTACTTTTATGCACTGCAAAGACACTTCTACAGACTTTATTCAATACATATAATTGTTTAACTCCATATTGGCATCCTGGCATATTTGGAGGTTGCAGTTGCTCCTCAGTGTAGTTGGTAAAAGAGGCGGTGGCACATGCAATTGCCTTCATGGAATCATATGGTCATTAAAATGCTATGAATTTCAATCCCACAGAATTAGCTTGACCATACATGAACCAAGATGTATGAAATAGGCTGCTTTTAAGTGCATCATTGGCACAGCTTCTTAAAGGGGAACTTGGCAACTATTTCAACTTAATAAACCCGTTTAGAAATCATTTGGATGGTTAAATGACCTGTTCCGGTGAAAATGGTGACTTTCCCCGCTGCGCCTAGCGTCCCCAGGCGGAAAACCAACCTTGCAACATTGAGACTACCGTCCCGGAAAGAGAAGTGAGAAACAAGAACTGGATTTTTAAATCGTGTTTTTACCTTGTAACATCCACATAGTTCTGCCAAACTTATGCTAACAGTTCGCTAGCTTGTAAACAAATCCATGTGCTTTATCATTACCTTTTCACACAGTTTGAAATAGCATAATGTGCAATTTCTCCAGCAGAGGGGGGAATCCTGCCAAGTTTCCTTTTAAATTAAAAAGCTCAGTCAACATCATGTGAGCATACTGTGTCCTCCAGAGTTATTGACACTCCTGGTAAAGTTGATGAAAAACAGCTATCAAAAATCTTTTGGTGATTTATTGTAATCTCACAATGGAAAAAATCCAACCTTAAAGGGAAGCATATATATTCTGAGAAACAGAAATGTCTGAAACTGGAAATATTTTTTAACAGAAAGACAATGACACAATTGTTGTCTCCGCTCCATGTTATACCTTATTACGCCCTCCTTTGCCAATAAAACAGTTCATAATATTCTCCTATGACATCTCATAAAGTTGAAGAATACAAATGAAGGGGTTTGACCATTCCTCTTTCATAAATCTCTCCAGATTGTGCATGTTCCTAGGTCTTCACTTGCGCATTCTCCTCAATGACTCACGCCACTGTTTTTCTAGTTAAGATTAAGGGATTGAGATGGGGGGCGGGGCTTAGCGACAGGTCAATATTCCTGAAGCATATATTCTACTAGTTATACCAGGGGTCTCCAACCTTTTTGGTAATGAGGGCTACCTGAAGGACCCAAAATTATATGGAGGGCCACTCATTTGAAACAAACAGACCCTCACTCCTTTTTTGTGAGGGTAATCCTCCTAAATAATAGGCCTATGTGATTTTTACATTTAAGTTATCAATATTATGTAGACCTATGAGCCTTCATATACTAAAGGTTGTATCAGCGTTAGATGAATGTGATCATTTATGTTTGGGTAGCCTAGAAATTTAGACGCACCTTAGCGGCAGCAAATTACATTTGCTTCCAGGGCTAGTCTAGCAACTCTCCGTTGGCTTGTGAGTTCGAAAAATTAAACTTTTATCAGGCCAATCAAATCGTGTAGTCGTTAGGTGGGCTTAACATAGTGATTGATGGCAGAGTTGCAACGGTTTGGCTTGAACTCTTCTAAAAATCACTTTAATAAGAAAATATTGCACAACCTTACAACAGGCCTTTAATAAAGAGATAAATTATGAATATAATAACATAAATAATAAATTGATAACATGAGAAATATTCTGTTAAAACAGATACAAAGCACCCCCCCCCCCCCTCAATACAGAGGTACTGGTATTAAATGCCCATAGAATTATCATACATTTCCCTACTGCTGTGATATAATCAGAATCTATATCAGGTATTTTTTTCTTATCTGTATAATGATATCAATATATATCACATTTGATGTAAATACAGCACAATTAAGACATTCTTCAAATAGCACAATGTGTGTACATAAAAAAAAAATCATCAGAGATGGGTGGTACCTAACAAGTATAAAGGTCAAAGGTGAAGTAAATACATTCCTAACGAGTACTACACTGCTATTGAAAATCAAATGGTATGATTCTACCTCCATTAGTACGAAGTGAATTAGGTGGAAATGAATTAGGTGGAAGTAAATATATCAAAGGGATATTTGACATCACAGGCCCAATGAAGTGTTTAGGTTTTTAATGATGTGGGATCAAAGTTAAAGGTGCATGACATCTCTCAATGTTCATCATTTGGCTTCTACCATTAAAAGTTTGATCTCTTCACATAAACATCAATAGAGTAGGTCCTGAGCAACAATAGTCCAGCAGCTTTGAATAATGTAAAGGTGACACTTGTTAAACTTACATCAGCATGACATTTACTGAAGGTAGAAAAATTAAAATACACCCAAAGCTGAAAACCCTTGACAGTGTCAGACCTACCTACGTGACTACATGCACAGACGTGTGACGGTATGCACAAAATGAAAGCAGTCATATAACCACAGCCTTTATATTTGTGTGTGTGTGGTGTGAAAGAGACCTTGTCACTCACTATTCCTCTAACTCCTCTAACTTAAAGCTACGTGACTACATGGAGAGACTATGACGTTATGCACAAATTCAAATGAAAGTAGACATTAGTAGACCACAGCCTTCCTATCTGTGTTGAAATATGCTGGACTAGTTCACTGAAATCTTTCCACACTATTAAAAAAATCTGTACAGTTTTTATAATTCTCACCACATTTACATTGATTCATTTAGCACACACTTTTATCCAAAGCGACATACAAGGGCCATTCTCATCAGAGCAACTCAGTACAGTGGCCGACAGGTGCAATAACCTGCAATTTATGACAACACAGGCAAACAACAAAACCCTTACAAATTGACAAAACCCAAACAACTTAGGCAAACATCATCAATTTGACAACTACAAAAAGTGCATAGTCTGCCTACTGCCCTGCAGGCAGGTTAAACCATTTTGCGCTTTAGCAAGGGTTGAGTGTATCATTACTATTTTTTATATACAAATTTCAGTCAGTCATATATTCAACCAAGTTATGCAGCATAGGGTGCAGATGAGAGGGATTTGAAACCAGACTTTTTAACAGATTGGGAAGGCACATAATATATTATTTACTTAAAGCAGGAACTGCAAAACATATCTGGAAGAAATCATCTTGAGGCAAATGTAAGAAAGTCTTACCCCAGAGAACTATGAGAGCTGGCGAAACTGTGGCACTGGACAGTGGCGCCGCCAGCCGTAATCCAGTACGCACTGTGCATACAATTTGTCAACGCTTTATTCATGAAATTATTAAATATTACAACAACAAAAATAGCTTGTGTACTGTCTTAATTGAAACATGCTTCGGGCACAAATGATGTTTAGGGCAAAGAGAATGGACATCTCAACATAAGGATACATTAGAAGATGATTGGTAAACTTTGTCACGACATGATAAGCAGTTCTGGCGCTTAAAAACGCAACGTTCCATTCAGTCATAAATCATTCAAGCGTAGTGCTCGTCATGAAAAGAAAACAGCAGCTTAATATTTTTCAGGTGTTTAACAGTAATAGGAGCACTGTTCTTAGCAGGTATGCCGAAGGCAGTGAGATTAGGCATTGCATCCTACAGTCACGCTGTTTGGAACATATCAGTTCGGGTTTCAAGATAAGATTCAGTTAATGCGGAGTATGGATCATCTCAAAGTTTGGGAAAACCAAACAGCAGTGTAAGCAAATCATTATTGTTAGGTTACCATAGCTGTCCTTTCTCTAGGCCTATCGCAAATTGCGACATAGGCCTAAGCTTATATTGGTTTCTTTTTTCTTTTCTTTCCCTTGTTCGCGTGTTAGTGAAGCGATAGTTAGTGGGTAGTGAAGCGATAATGCATTTAAAGCAATGTTCACGTCATGTGAGCCAGAGCCGATATGGCCAGAGCTGCTTGCTCTGTAAAGGTATTAGGTATTTCTGTCCCACCCAAATTGCGTTAAAATGGTGTGTTTAGCAGCCAGAATCTAAAAGAAAATTCCCGGGGGTGAAATCTCCCTCATCCCATAAAAAGCTTGAAACACCTCTACGTGTAGGGTATCCACCGTTCTTTTTTTTTGGGGTGATTAGCCTAGCGCCTTTGGCCATGGTGCGTACTATGGAATACAACCCTAGCGGCGGCCCTGTCACTGGAGACCCATGCATTGTAGCTTAATGATGCATCGGACTGTAAGTTGCACCACCATAGTTCAAACTATTGTTTTGGGAAACATTTGTGTTATAGCCTACATATATTCAACCATGTTAGTTGCTACAGTAACTATGCTTTTGGGAAACGCCCCCCTGGTCCCCATGCTTACCCCAACGTGGAAGCGGTAACCTTTATGCAGACTGTGCCACCTGTCAGTATATCGACTGTATCTACAGTATACGGCAGTGGTGTTGGTATGTTTGGAGACACATGGAGTAGCCTACGAATATGGCCAACGCGGAGAGCTCCGAACGAGACAAAAGCATCGCGCCCTACAACATCGGGGCGATGATTTTTGTTGTGATCTGTTGCGGAGCAGCGGCGCTAATTTACTTAATCTTAGAGGCGTTCCTTCGTCCACTGTTTTGGGCTGTGCTGTGCGGGACTTTATTGCACCCGTTTAAAGTCTCTCTTGCCCATGTCTGCCGCTCTGGGCTTGATGGACTGAAGAAGACGAAAACCCCGCTGGTACTGGGGACGTTGTTAGTTCCAGTTTGGTGTGTCAATTATGTTGTTGACATGTTGGAACCACGCTGGGTGCTGGAATGGTTGAAAGTACCGATGGTCGCGGCAGTAGCTTCGTTACTTGCACTATACCCGCCCTGGAGCCTCAATGGAATGCAGGTGATCCTCGGGCACGTCTCGACTGCCATCTCTCTTGGGCTGGATTGCTTCAGCGCCGTGTGGGTAAGAGTTTACAAAGTGACTGCTAGCATGGCACACACAATTACAGGTGGGTTTCAAAATAATACAATATCGTGGAAAAAGCTATAGTAGCATAGTAATCTATTTCAAAAAGTGAATCTTTCATATTCATTGGATATAAAGTGAAACAAGGCATTTAAATTTTGTAGATTACGCTTATAACTCATGAAAACCAAAAATCAGTTTCTAAAAATATTAGAATAAAAATGTTATAATACAGAAAAGTTGGTGTCCTGAGCCTTTAATGTCAGTCTGGTTCAGTAAACACCACCACAATTGTGGGAAACACTGCTGACTTGATAGTTGTCCATGAAGACACTCATTGACACCTGGGGCGCTGCTAGAAAATGTGGGCCCTATGACAGAAAAATGGTTCTGGGCCCCCCAAAATGCTAAGGGATCCAGGGGCAATTATTATATGATAGCATATTACAGCCTATAAAAACCTACACTGGTATTTAACATTTTGAATTTTCCTAACACCATTTTAGGCGAGTCTATTGGGAGTTTGATCTCTTCACATAGACATCATCAATAGAGTTCTTGAGTATAGTCTAGCAGCTTTGAGTAATGTGAAGGTGACACCTCAGCATGACATTTACTGAGGGTAGAAAAATGAAAATACACCCAAAGCTGAAAGCCCTTGACAGGAGGGGACATAAAACTAGCTGTCAGAGCTATGTGACTACATTCACAGACTATGTGACAATATGCACAAAAAGAAAGCAGTCAGAGAACCACAGCCTTCCTGTGTGTGTGTTTGTGTGTGTGTGTGTATGTGTGTGTGTGTGTACAGTATGTGTGTGAGAACAAGAGACTATATATCACTATTCCTTTATTCCTCTAACTGACTACAAATTCAAATGTAAGTAGACATAACCAAAGCCTTCCTATTTGTATGGAAATATGCTGGACTAGTCCACTGAAATCTTTTCACACTGTTAAAATGTACAGTATCCAACACGTTTATGTATTCACTTAGAGGTACATTTTTATCCAAAGTGACTTACAAGGGCCATTCTCATCAGAACAACTCGAGTACGGTGGCTAACGGGTGCAAACGATTGGCAATTTATGACAACACGCAAATCGACAAAACACAAGCAACTTACAGCGATGGTTCGGAGTAATTTCACCCTAGGGTCCTTTGCACCATGACCCCGAGCCAAACACCCTCCCAGAACCTGTTTTCCCTTGGTCGAACCCTGGTCGAGTAGCGCTGCAGTCGTAATGGTACCAACTTTTATCTCGTAAATTACCCCACTAATAATGCCCAGGAGTTTATTTAAATAACACTTGCCTGATGGATGCTACTATCTGCTACTATACCGCTGAGTCAACGTTACTTCCGTGATTTGGGAAAAGCACGTAAAAGAAAAAAATCCAGGAATGCACTAATATTTTGTTCGTAGTACCAGTTTGCAACAATTATTAGTTAACACTAAGTTGTTAAAGGGGAACTTGGCAACTATTTCAACTTAATAAACCCGTTTAGAAATCATTTGGATGGTTAAATGACCTGTTCCGGTGAAAATGGTGACTTTCCCCGCTGTGCCTAGCCCCCCCAGGCGAAAACCAACCTTGCAACATTGAGACTACCGGCCCCGAAAGAGAAGTGAGAAACAAGAAACTCGCTTTAAATCGTGGTTTCTTACCTTGTAACATCCACATAGTTCTGCCAAACTTATGCTAACAGTTCGCTAGCTTGTAAACAAATCCATGTGCTTTACCATTACCTTTTCACACAGTTTGAAATTGCATAATGTGCAATTTCTCCAGCAGAGGGGGAAATCCTGCCAAGTTTCCCTTTAACACTTCGGAAAAAACGTTGATGTAATCACTTCCTGCCAGGACTTTTACAGGCTTTTCCCAAATCACGGAAGTAACGCCATATCATTAAGGTACGTTTTGAATACACGGGTTTCCCGTTTACCAACAAAACTAGATGCGCGACGCAGCCGTGGGGCAGAAGACGCTTTGGTGGCGCCCACAACGCTATAAACTTAACCTAAATAGTCGGCTGCTGTAAGCTACAATCAGATTTTTTTGTATACCCCTGTTGTCTCAATGATAAAAACATCTCATTTCAGACTATATTTCAAAGTTTGCCGTTCATTTGCATTATTAATACAACATCGTATTTTGTCATTTTTGGCGAAGACATGCATTCCGTTAGGGATATTGAACATATTTAACATTCTCTAACCATCGTGATTTCGAATTGGTGCAGTTTTCAGCACAAAAACTAATTTTATTCTTTTGCTCTTTTGCATCGCTCTATGCTGTTCTATGGTGCTTTCTGCCTCTTGGTTGCGCACGCATGTTTTCGTGACGTTGAATAGAAATCCATGTATATCAAAAAATTTAAATATCAAAATATCAATAACATTACTCATGCTATTATTTTTGTTTGATCGTGTGTACTTACCTTGTGCTATCAGCGGAATCAACACATGGTTAATTTACGCCAGTTAAGGTGAAGCACACACTAAACCAGAGCAGTAAGCTGCCTGCTACAGCGGCACACAGGGAGCAGTGAGGGGTTAAAGGGACACCAGGCAAAGTTTTCGTAAGTCGGTATATGGTTAAATGACTCATTACGGGGCGAATGAAGGCTCTCTCGCCCGCCCCTACTGCCTGTAGGAAGAATATCCCACTTGCAAGTTCGGTGTATCCTACCCGCCGACTGAAGCAGGATCAGTTTACAGCACAGAGGCAGGCTAACGTAACGCTAGAGATTGTTGCAAACGTGTATAATGGCAGAGCCGATTTAAGAAGCAGCTTAAAACCCTTTGACGGAAGACGCAAAGAAAAAGAAAAGAGCTTCAGACCGAGCGAGGGGGAGTTTCGTAGAGAAAAAGTATCAGGCTTGCCTGGTGTCCCTTTAAGTGCCTTGCTCAAGGGCACTTCAGCCGTGGATGTGGGCATAGGACAGCAGTGCTCAACCAATTTCCCCGCCCTCATTTTTTAAAATTAAGGCATTAAGAACAATTTCTAACAGATGATTTTATATTCTTCTTTTTAGTCAACTTTAGCATGGGTTCAAATACTTTTTCTCCCCACTCTACGTAAAAAGGTTACATCTGTAAACATATAAATATATAATATAACAATGGTGTTCTCTGTGACTCAATCAGGTGGGCACCTTAGTGGTTGGCTATGTTCTTGCAGTGGCCTTCAAGTGGACTCCAGGGACGGAGGGTTACCTGTGGAAAATTTATTTTCCTGTGTGGATTGTTCTCATATTCTACCTTGGTGAGAAGCGAACCATTATCACGCACAATTATACACATTCCCATTCACACACAAACATATACTCGTTAGTAGTACAACATTAGTGCACTACTATGTGACTTTCAGCTTAGGCTTCTTTCTCTTCTTTGTCAACTTCACCCCTGGTCACACACCATCATGCAGAGCACATGTATTCAGCCTGGGCCTTGGCTTTGATTTGTCAGTTGCCACACGTTTGGAGAGTTCTAGAACACAGCCGTGTCTTTCTCAAATACTGTCCCTGTAAACGGCATTACACAATACACACAACTGCTCACATTTCTGTCACAGTCATTCTGGCATTGAGCTGGCCCAGTTCTACCGCATTCCTCTCCCTATATTTTACATCTCTTCCTCTTATCTATATCCCCTCAATATCCCCTTCCCCACACACACACCTCTATCTCAGTGTCTTTGGCAGGGTCGTGGAGAGTTCCTGTGTTTGTATTAGCAGTGGTACTGCTCTTCATTTGGTCCCAACCTGGTAGAAGTAAGCAGCCTCGAGATTCAAGTGTTCAAGTTCAAACACTTCAGATGCATACCTTGTGAAATTGAATGGTTGAATCTGTCCCAGACTCCCTCAATGTGTCGTTCTCTCTCTCTCTCAGAGTCATTTGATGCCATTTATGGCCTTTACACGGCCATGTCCAACAACATACTGGGCTCCATGTGTCAGCAGAAACGGGCCAGTGACATCTACTTTGTGCTGCTGGGATGGGCCTTCGTTGTGGTACAGATATTCCTCAACCTATGGATCAGACAGCTGCTCCTCATACTTGTAGTTGGTACAGTCTGTTTCTGTTTCTCTCTCTGTCCCTCTGTGTGTGTGTGTTTGCAAGCTTTTGTTAGGGCCGGGACACACCAAGCTGAAAGGCTGACCGTCGAAAAGCAGTCGCACTGATCAGTCAGCTCCCGACTCCCCGAGTCAGTCAAAAAAGTGCCTTGGAACACACTGAAGCAACGTCGCCGAGCGTACGTTCTGCGCGTGCACAAGATGTAATACATTTCCATAACAGCAGGTGGCGCTAAAAGATTCATAGCCGGAAAGATTGTCGAGTTAGTACCAAGATTAATCTTGGTAAGGATTCGCCAATGGAACGAAATGGCACTAGTTTCGGACTTCTCTGATTAAGCAATAAGAAAATATAAATATATATTGTGTACTATTTTATTGTCATTGCTTGTGTGTGATGCCAATGAAACGTTCGGACACAGAATAAATAATTGATTTTTACACGTTAACCAAGCTAGCTAGCTAGCTATATAATGAATATAATGAATTTAACACGATAAGCCCGGCGGCAGTAAGAATAAACAGGTATGATAAGGGTGATTCCAAAATAATTCAGTAGGGGAAATGCATGGATTCCAGTTTCTTCCAGTAGCAGCAACTGGAATCCATGCATTTCCATGGAATTATTTTTGGAATCTGATCGCTTATCATACCTGTTCATTCTTACTCGTCGTTCGACTTATCGTGACTAAATTCAAGATGGGCTGCAAACGCTAAACTTCGTGAAGATACTGTCTGTATAAATCGTCTTGTAAGTAAACTACCAGTGTTTTTTCAAAGTTCTCAATGTCTCGTTTTAAATGTCAGGGCCCTCGGAAGTCTACCAATGAAGTGTGGAGATACATTGAGCCTCGTAAATGGTGTAAAACAGTTATTTATTTGCATGGCTAGCCCGATGCGAAGCACCACTATTGAAAAAGCTGTTGGTAGCATCGGCTAACTAGCGCCAGATTTTGGAGTGCAGGGGACAAGCCGAGATGGGCTATGAGACATACGTTCACACTCGGTATCATGTTTCAACACACTTTATGTCAATATCACCTTTAAGTTTGCGTTACATTGAATGGTTTCAGCAAAATCCTAATGGACAGTCTGTGATGAACTGTATGTGTATGTTTGACACCAAATATTAATGTTATGTATATAACCACAGTTCTCTGAATGAGAACACAAGGCGTTAACCAATGGGAATGCATTCCCCGATCATATGATCGACACTGAAGAAGTCCTCTCACAGGTTCTGCTAAGGCTTTCTGGGGCGAAACAGCCTGGCTATATAAACGGGCACAACCAGCAGCCTTTACTCTAGTCATTCTGAAGCGAAGTCATGACATAATTTCAACAAACATTACATGCCACAAAGACTAGGTGGCCACAAAGGGTTAACACATCGTTTTCTCAACCTTGGGGTTGGGACCCATGTGTGGGCACCTACAATTTAAATGGGGTCAGCTGAGATACTGCATCTCTCAAAATTGACCAGTACATTACATAAAAATAAACAAATCAATTAAACAAATCCATATCCAAGTTAAGTAACAAATCCTTCATTACAATCTAGCTAAGTAAAATTTCACGTAGACAACCCGCATGAGATGTTTGATCGACGGAATTATGCTTGATCAATGTTTGGAACAAAGTAGCAAAACAACCAGGCACGCAAGGACATTTGGGGAAAATCAAAGTACATGTGAATGATTGGGGTCGTCAACATCAAACCTGCCAAATTAAGGTTGGGAACCCCTGGGATAAGGCCTTGTCTTCTCTTTCAGAGAACTGTGGTTATGTACATAATAGGGCTCTCAAACGATTAAAAAAAATGAACTAATTAATCTCATATTTTGAAATGATTTAATCTAGATTAATCACAATTTAAAGGGACACCAGGCAACGTTTTCGTGTTAATTAATCATCTTCGTAAGTCGGTATATGGTTAAATGACTCATTACGGGGCGAATGAAGGCTCTCTCGCCTCGCCTCTACTGCCTGTAGGAAGAATATCCCACTTGCAAGTTGGTGTATCCTACCCAACACCGAAGCAGGATCAGTTTACAGCACAGAGGCAGGCTAACTAAACGCTAGAGATTGTTGCAAACGCGGTGTATAATGGCAGAGCCAGCTTAAGAAGCAGCTTAAAACCCTTGGACGGAAGACGAAAAAAAGGAAAAGAGCTTCAGACCGACGAGGGGAGTTTTGTTGAGAAAAAGCATCAGGCTTGCCTGGTGTCCCTTTAAAAGTATATTTCCTCCCTAAAGACTAAAGCTTCTTAAATGACATTAAATACAACATTAATATACAAAATTAAAGAATAACCACAGAGGTAAAAGTAAAACACTTTTATATTATTTAAATGATAATAATGTCACAGTAATTTTGTTTTAAAGTATTAATTTCTTAAGAAATACTACTCATTTGATGCTGTTTAACTCATTTGTAAATGGTGCACTGTCACTTTAAGCCCATTGTGTCCACACATCTTTGTGTTCTCATAATGATTTTTTTTTTTACCAGCTCCATTCAAGTATAGTCTATGGCTAGTCCACAAACTCTAACATTGTTTGTGCCACATGTATAGCACCCACAAACGAAATAGGTAAACACAATGTGTTAATTGCGTTAATATTTTGTAACGCATTATGTATTTCAAAATTAATTGTGGCGAAAAAAATAATTGTGGCATTAGTTTTGACAGAGAACGTTAAGGTTATGTACTAATGCTATCAGTTGAACGACTTACTTCAACCGACTAGGCTGTCAGAGGTGTTCCAGGGCATGCACGGACACTCCTCCATGCCACCGCTTTGGCCATTGCCCACAACGGCACACTCAGTGTTCCCGGGGGGCGTCCGTAAGAAACACGGTCACATTCAGGCATTCACCAGTCCCTGCCCACGAGTCGTGGGGAGGGCGATGCACAGTCACAATGCACACAGTTCTAAGCACCTCGGCTAGACACATGAGCTCGCCCCATGCACTACATTATGGGCAGTTAGCCCTGGCGCGCCGAGGACACACATACCGGCTGGGGGCGTCAAAAAGGTGCTGCAGAAAAATCAGTATTTTCCATTGAGCACGTAAATGCATCGTGAGCATGCTCTTGACACCAGTCCACCAGCCGTCCAAAAGTGAGCCGTGCCTCTCTGGTTGCTCAGGCCATGCGATTCCCAGCAGCTGGGTGGCATGGCCGAGAACCATGGCAAGCTCCCGGGAGACTGGGGCAGACTCTTGATGACCAATTACTCAAGCAAACGCGCACGGAAAAGGACAGCCTCTGGCCCCAGCCTCTCGCGGTGCAAGCAGAAGTGGGAAACCGCCAAAGGCTGTCTGGGCGTAGCGGGGATGAGTCTCCCACACCCCTGGGCATACCACTTCATATTTTGGGCAGGTTCCACCATGAGTTTTGCTTTTTAGATACAGGAATAATTGCTTTTTAGGATGCCATGAGGTGAGTAAAAATCTTATTCCAAAACACCGGCTTATATAGCTGGCTCGTTTTGCGTCAGAAAGCCTTAGTAGTATCTGTGAGAGGACTTCTTCAGTGGCGATCACATGATCGGGGAATGGATTCCCATTGGTTAACGCTAAGTCTTTCGACTGATAGAGAACTACATAACCCACTCAAATACAGAGGGCCAGATGTACTAACGCTTTTGCGCCCACTTCAGGCGTATTTGTTTCGCAACGTCTGAGTAAAAACATAGCGAGGTATGTACAAACAGGGTAAAAGCACAGACTGCCTGTCGTGGAAGCTGAAAATGGCAAATTGCGTATTTCCGTGTCATGCATATATGCATTCAAGGGAGGGTCAAGGGGAAAGTGGGAGTTTAGCATAAAAAGATGGGAGGGGAAGCGTAAGAGGGTCTAATTATGTATTTTGCGGTATGTGCAAAAACTGTCAGAGAAAGCGCATGTCTATTCTGCACCTAAATATTTTCTCCTTCTAAAAGCAGGTGTTAAATGCGGTTTGCGGTTAAATGTGTCAATAAGAGAACCTTTCAAAGACAACATAATCGCTATTTAGAGCACCAGTTTAGTGTCTTTGTGCTATATCAAAAGCAACCTTAAAGGGACACCAGGCAAGCCTGATGCTTATTTTCTCTACGAAACTCCCCCTCGCTCGGTCTGAAGCTCTTTTCCTTTTCTTTGCGTCTTCCGTCAAGGGTTTTCGCTGCTTCTTCGCCGGCTCTGCCATTATACACACGTTTGCAACAATCTCTAGCGTTTCGTTAGCCTGCCTTTGTGCTGTAAACTGATCCTGCTTCGGTCGGCGGGTAGGATACACCGAACTTGCAAGTGGGATATTCTTCCTACAGGCGGTAGGGCGATGAGAGCCTTCATTAAGCCCGTAATGAGTAATTTTAACCATATACCGACTTACGAATTGATTATGAATTGATGATTAATTAACACGAAAACGTTGCCTGGTGTTCCTTTAACAACCAAAGCAACCTTACGTCCACGTCATCCACTTAAACTTTCTTCTACTTGCTAGATTTTACCAATCTTCCATAGCCTACGTGCACAACTTAGAACTACTGATCTTCATTATCTCCCTGCTTGTTGACATCTTATCATGTATTGTATTATTTCCTGATCGCTAAACTTTTGATTTTTTTTTAATGTTCCATCAGTTAACATTCATTCAACTGTGCTTGTAGACTATGCCGTTCAGTTGTGGACGTTCATAAATTGTGGTAGGGGGCGGAGAAAGGCGCAGATAACTTGATGAAGTGAAAGTTTGATAAATACAACATACACTGCGTTTGTTATCTGTGGCTTGTCCATGGCGCTGATAACGCTACGTTCGCAAATGTACGTACATCTGGCCCAGAGTGTCTGAAAGTTTGTGTTGTTTGGTTTATTCAGATGTTTGTGGTTTTGTCATGACCGTTCATTTTTGGGTCCCTAACCTGAATCTGTGTGTGTGTGTGTGTTCTAGTGTCTTTTCTGAAAAAAGCCATAGTGCGCTTTGTTCTGAAGGATTTTGCAGAGTGCAGTCTGTCTTCCTGGTGTGTCAGACTTCAGCAATTCGTTGGAAAGAGACAGGAAGTGCTTCTGCCTGGACCAATCAGGGGCCTCTCTCAGAACCTGCTTTATGTTGACACCAAGGTAACACTCCTCGTGGCCTTGCCTACTCTCAGATCGTGTCCCCTACATTAGTTGAGTGCTGTGAGTTTGAAGGCTGAATATCAGTCCTTGTGGGAAAAAATGCTACTCTGAGACACACTGGAACAAGACACACTGGAACAAGATTCTGCAAGCCAAGTCTTTACTGAGTTCAGCACCACACTCCACAGTGAACCATTGCAGTGGCCTGTCTATGTCCAGAAACATTTGTTAGTTGAGTAAAGGCCCATTCACACCAAGAACGATAACTATAAATACATTTCGTTCTTGTTAATATGAACAACGACGTTCACACATAAACTATAACAATAACGACATGAAGAACGAAGAGGATATTCCAATTGAAAACAATGTAGTCTATTTAAACTGATTTTTTATCAGTAATGCTTGCTCACATAGCATGTAGTAGAGCCATGTAGCCAGCTATTTCCAATCAGTTCTGTCGTTGTTCAGTGTGTGTGTGTGTGTGTGTGTGTGTGTGTGTGTGTGTGTGTGTGTGTGTGTGCTGCTCTGCATGAAAGTCACCGTCAGAGTTTAACAAGGTAAATGGCTTAAAGGATAATTCCGGTATTTAGCATTACCATTCATGCGGGACTATTAGTAAGAGTTTGAAATAAATACTTATTTAACAGCTTCAACTATGAAAATACTTATTTAACAGCTTCAACTATAAAAATGTGAAATTAACTTAATATTTAACATGTTGTTAACAGTAGAATAAGCGGGATAATGGACTTCACTCCATTAGATTATCCGAAAAATAAACGCACTACGAGGTTGATCCCTTCACAGATTGCAATACATTCAAAACTCTGCAGCCAGGCTCCTCACCCATACCAAACAATCTGCACACATGACCCCCATTCTCCATCAACTCTACTGGCTACCAGTTCCGTCCGGTATTAAGTACTACTACTCACCTTCAAAGCTCTCCACAACCTTGCTCCCCCTACATCTGTGACCTCTTGACCCCTTACAATCCTTCCCGCTCACTCAGATCCTCCGACCATAATCTTTTAACTATCCCCCGCACCGGACTCTCCACCCTGGGTGGCAGGTTCTTCAGTGCCTTGGCCCCCAAACTCTGAAACTCCCTCCCCCAACCTCTTTGTGACTGTCCCTCTCTTCCTTTCTTCAATGCATATCTCAAGACCTTTTAGTTTAATGATTACTTCTCCTCCACACCCAACACATAGCTCTATAAACTTAGCTTCTTGTCCACACCCAACACATAGCTCTATAAACTTAGCTTCTCTTTGTTGTATTGTTTTGTTTGTTTGTTTGTTTGTTGTACATGTATTTTCCTGCCCACTATGTAAAGCGACCTTGGGTTTGAGAAAGGCGCTTTATAAATTAAACTTATTATTGTTATTATTAGTAGTACATGCCTCCATAAGGTAGCTTGTAAGCAATTTGGCTGACAGCGTCAATTTTTTTCCGAAAAATCTCCCTGAAAAATAGAAAGGGGCCGATTGGAGTGATGCGACGGCGTCGGTCGCCCCGTCGTTCCACTTGCCGCCATGCGTTGCCCCATTCACTTCAATAGATTCTAATCAATTTTGCTGGTCGCCTGCCATATATCGCCGTTTCCAACTGTGTGTGACGGCCTTTTATTCTAATATTCTCATGATCTTGAACTGTCAGTTTGGTTAGATAGGCCTATTTAATTAACATTCGCCAAGCATGCATTTGAGATTAGTTTGAAACTTCTCTGAACTCTTTATTAAAGGTGTTCTTAGTGATTTTTTAGTTTTGAGGCTAAAACTTACAGCAAACATCACCTCACCATCCGCTAGCTGTCTGTGTCCTGAATGCACTGTAAAAAAAATGCGATCTCTGTGGACAACCCAAGTTCCAAAGACAGCCACAAAACAACTTACTGTAGGCAATTACATTTGCTGCTGCTAGGGTGCGTCTAGATTTCTAGGCTAGGAGAATGTCCCATTCTTACGATAATAGGAATGTTTGATTTTATTTGCCGATCGACATATCAAAATTTAAGGCTGGTTGCATGTGACGGCTTTATTTAAATTCACCAACAGAGAGGTCTTGCGTCTCGCCCATTTCAGAGTCCCTGCCTTCCGGTTATTGCTACAGCTTCACCGCAAAACTTGCCTCCTTGATGTGCATGGGGAAATGACATGCAGGAAAAAAAAGAAATTGGTACTAACAGCTTTCCGTTGCATTAGCTGTGTTCTCACTCCCATAAAGGCACAGCTATGAAATTCCAACTTACTAAGACTCCCCGATGACTAATTAATCAGCACGTCTGTTTCCCAGGTGGTGTGTGTTTTTTCGTGTGTGCATATGCTCAGTGAGGTGACATGCTGAATGCTGACTCATGGTTTCCAAGGCCTCTGAGTCTCAGGGCTGGGACAAGGACCTGAGAGGTCTCTAATTTCAACACATGGGCGCACATGCACACAGATATTTCAAAAGTTATGTCTAATTTAGTGCTCCACTTTTTGCCCTCTCCTTTCCATCTTCTCCTTCACTCTGTCCATCCTCTCTCTATCTCTCTCTACAGATGATCGGGTGGCTGGAACATTGGCGGGAAAAACTTATTAGCATCTTCATCATCTGTCTGCTAGTTATTGGAACTCTGATGATGACCCTGCTGCTAACAGCCATGGTATTGTGTCCCCACTGGCTTACCATACTGCATCATAGTCGTTTACAACATATCAAAGGCTGCAGTGTGTGCTGCAACACCATGCTGACTGTCTGACCTTTGATGTGTAGGTACACCATGAGAGTGTTGAAATCATTGAGGTCACAAGTAACCTGATCAATGAGACAGTCTCCAACCACCCAGAGTGGGCAAAGTAAGAGCTCTTTAAACAGTTAATCACTAGCACTACTACTGCAATACACTGTAAAAAAGGAAAAGTCAGGGCGGTCCATTTTATCAAACAATGTTACCTTACAATTGCATGAAACAATCGAGTTTTTAATTAATAACAGCCTTATTGTGTTCAAATAGTCATTCCAATTGAGTAATCATTTTTTCTAATGAATCAAGGAAGATAAGCATATATACTGTGGAAAAAAGACACTTTGTCACAGTTACTAAACCACAAAACATGAAATTAAACTAAATGTTTTTCTTTCAAACACAATGTTATTACGTTGAACTGACATATTTTGCCACAGCAATGAATTTATCCAGCGGAAGATCAATGTGAAGCACCTAAGTACTGAACCAGTAAGGCAAATAATACACATGAGATGCCTTGGTGTCAACCAATTTATTGTGTTCCCATTAGCCTTCACAAGAACACTGAGATAATCATGTAGCTAACAGTGTTGCCAAAAGTTTTCACATGAGTTTTCTTAAAGAGGGTCATGCTTAGAGACCAGTAGAGTTTTATCTTATGTTATGCTTTGAGTATGGGTTAAGTATGACTATGAGCATGTGTTAGGTATTGAACATGCAAAAGGTACAGTATCGACATGGCACATGTTTTCAACCTCAATGAATGCTTTTTAATACTGTGGCACAACATAATCAGTATGTTTCATTTTAAGACTTCATCTTGAAGTCTTTAATATCAAAATGATCTTCCTTTAACATTGATGTTGCAATACTAAGTACATCGGAATGCCTATCCTCAGTACTTGCCACCTGTATAACACAATGACATTGAAATACATGAATAATTCATGTAAAATTAACTTTCAATTAAATATTAATTATTAAAAATAATTTAATTGGCATTACTTTATCAAATTGGGTAACCACAGCATGAATCAATTTTGTAAACCAAAAGAGATATGCTGGACTAATTCTAGACATTTCATTCAGTGCAACCGATGTACACAAGGAAATCAAATTCAGCAGTTCTTTTTTTTCAGTGTAGGACACAGACTATACACAGTGCAAGCACTCCCATTATTAGGAACATTTTGTAGCACACAGTACAAAACATTTCACAAAATTATGAAATGAAAATAATGAAAAACACTTGTTTTAATCTCTAACGTTTGTGTGTCTGTCTGTGTGTGTGTGTGTCATATGTGTGCATGTGCAGCTGGCTTCCAGAGGCACGAGTTGTCCAGAACGCCTTTAACTCGGCTGCGACCAATGTCTACCAACATGGTCGAGAATGGATAACACACAAGGTGACAAGTTTGTGTTTAGGCGATAAAGTTTTTGATCTTAAAAGGGGGTATGTGTGGCACGTGTCTGCATTCTCCTCATTCATATGAATTTGTGGTGTGCACTCATGTCTACTCGTATGGTTCTGAGCAGCTGCACAAAATGTTGGGGGACAAGGTGAATCACACGATAGTCATAGAGAACCAGGTGCTGGAAGTCTGGGACAGATTGTACCACTCTTGGTTTGTCAAGGTAAAGCTTTTTACTACTCTCTCTCTCTCTCTCTCTCTCTCTCTCTGACATACAGAAACCCTTACAGTAAGTCAGTTCCATGTATAACACACACACACACTCACACTCATCTAGTGGGTTTGTGTTGCAGAATGCCACACACACTGAGCACCAGCGCCAGTGGCATGTGCAGAGACAGAACAGCTGGTTTGGGGACATTTCGGTCGTCTGGCATATTGCCTCCTTCCTCCAGGTGAACATTCAGACCCTTCCAGCGGTGAGTGAGGGTAGGGGATGCGCACACTACATCTTCAGTTGTCTAAATTCAGTTGCTTAATAAGTAAAGCTTTGGCAACAATGACTTCATTCATGCCAAAAAAGCATCTTTGATTTGATGTGAGACCTCCTTTTCTTAGCATATTTGAGCCTAGTGGTCTTTTGTGTTTGAGAAAGAGTGTGTTTAGATACAGTGCTCTTAATCCTAGGAGGACTTGTGGATCCTGTGTGTGTTTTAATCTGCCGTACATGTTGAATGTTTGGCAGATTTTGGAGTCTTTGTGGATAGTGATGAGCCAAAATGTGAGACTTCTAACGACCACTCTGTTAACGGTCCTATTTCACAGCGGCACGGCGCTATTCAACTTGGTTTTGTCTCTGGTAACTCTCTCAGTCTGCTTTCTTGATGATGTTTCATAGGATATTGGTATTATACTAATATGTACAGTATAATAAAATGTATAGTAGATATGTATCATTTTATACAATGCTGTCAAACTAGTAGAATGATGGCACATGATGAAGTTTGTTAAGTTAAAAAAAATTAAGTTAAAAAGTTGTGGTATGCCTTTATCAGAATATTCACAAACTTAATAACACATGTGTAATCATGGACAGATCAAGAGGGAGGAATATCACTCACAGTCAATTCAGTAGCCTTTGCTATGTTAACAATTCAGCCCAGGCAATATGAAAACGGGTGCTGGTATTTTTTGCAAATTTGGTTTTGTGGTTCTCAGTTTTGGGCCCAAAAGATGAGTTACCCAAAAATATGAGCTGCAAATACCTCATGACCAATGACCACTGAAAACTGTTATGTTGATTGGCCATACTCAGAAAAAAGGTTGAGAGACAGCTATGAGAAACAACCATCTTAGCACATTATTAGGGCAGCTGGGAAATAATGTAATTACTGAATATAACTTATAGAGCAGCACAGAGGTTTTAGAAAGCAGCTGAGGGAAGTTTGATATTCTTACAGCTAATGATTCTGCAGTCACACGCACGCTGAATGGTTTGTTGCTATAATTGGCTGAACAGGAATCTCTCTCTGTTTCTGCCATTCAATCTGTTGTGTGTGTCCCGTTGCTGTGCAGGTGATCTTCCTGACCACACTCTTCTACCTGCTGAGCTCCTATGAAGATAAATATAAGCCAGTCGAATGGCTGATCAACCACACCCCTCTGTCCCAGGTCGTTACCTCGTCCGACATCATCAGCCAGTCAATGGAGGAGGCTATCAGGTGTGTCCTGACAAACACCTCCACAGACACACACAATATTACTTCCATATGCTGCAAACATGTTTGCATACTCACACATGTTAAATAGATGTCGTGGAGGCTAAACGCAAGTAAACACAGTTTATCCACCTCTGAAATTTCAGAAATAGAGTTTGAGTCAGGTGAGTTTAAATAGAGTCAGGTGAGTTTAAATATTTTTTCATATGTCCATCTATGCTCCCTCTGCGTCTTTGTAGTTCATTGTTTGCATAAAAATGGACCTTCTATTCTAAATGTCTGGAGTCCATTTTGGGTTTCTGATTCTGTTCGTGTGTGTGTGTGTGTGTGTTTGTTTGTTTGTGTGTGTGTGTTCGTGCGTGTGTGTGTGTGTGTGTATGGGGGGTCTCTGCAGGGGGTGTTTCATGCATCACTGAAGATGGCGGGCTTCTACGGTCTATACACTTGGCTCACACACACCATTTTTGGCCTCAACATTGTCTTCATCCCCTCAGGTGAGTCAGGCTCATGACACACATACATGTGAAACACACCCACCTTCTCCCAGCCCGTGTGTCCCTGTTGGCTTGGTTTGTCTCTCCCAGATCTCGTCAGAGAGACTTTAGGAAGTATTTATTTTTTACATAAATTGATGACACAAGAATTTTTGTCACAAAACTGTGCTTTGAATGCATTCTGACAAAGTTTGACTGACTGTGAGTGAATAAAGTCACATCATTTACAAAGCTTAAACATATATTGCAAAGTTGTTTAATATTTCTAATTGACAAATATTAATTCATATTTCTAATTGAACTTTAAAGAACTTTAATTTAGGTCAAAGTTGCAAGTTGACTATAGATATCCCTCTTTCCCTCCCTCTCCATGTCCTCTCTCTCTTCCCTCTGTCGGTGGGTTAGCCATGGCTGCTATCTTGGGTGTGGTGCCATTTTTGGGGACGTACTGGGCAGCTCTGCTGGCAGTGCTGGACCTGTGGCTGGCTCAGGGGGAGGGGTTCAAAGCGCTGCTCCTGCTGGGCATCCACGTGCTCCCCACATACTTTGTGGACACCGCCATTTACTCCGACATCTCTGAAATCTCCGGGTACGTGTGTGTTTGTGTGTATGTGTGAGAGAGAGAGAGAGAGAGAGATAAAATAGTACTTCTAAGACTGCTGTATATTTATTACATACTTGTGTGTACATATGTAATACATATACATTTTAAAACATGATGTTGGCAATTCCATAATTTGTGTGTGTGTGTGTGTGTGTGTGTGTTTGCTAGTGCCGTGAGTTAGACAGTTTGCAATGCAGACTCTGGTCTCCACCCTGTATGAATATTTAAAGAGCCCTCATCAGAATCAGATTTGTTAACAAGCTGGGCAAGAAGGAGGCTGGTCAGCCAAAAATCATCAGACAGAATTAAGAACCTGGCCAGACTGGGGGCGTATGTGTGTTTGCACGAGCACTGGAGTCCTGCCCATGTTGTCTATAATACTAATGCCAAACAAAAAAATGGTGTGTGGTGAATTTTAGTTTCCTTTCTAGTTGCGTGCAGCCACATATGTTTAGCAGCAGAGAGAGCAACATACTGATGATGGGGTGGAAGCTAATTGGATGAAAAGCCTAAAGAGCGATCTGTTAGGCCTAGCTGCATTCAAGTGCTCAGTATGTTAGGGTAAAAGTTTATTTGTGTGTGTGTGTGTGTGTGTAGTGGAGGGCATCCTTACCTGACGGGTCTGGCAGTTGCGGGAGGCGCGTACTATCTGGGCCTGGAGGGGGCCATCATCGGGCCCATCCTGCTCTGCATCCTGGTGGTGGCGTCCAACATCTACAGACACAGAGCTGAGGTAGACACACACACACACATTTAACACATACACACACACACATTTAACACACATACACACACACACACAGACATTTAACACACATACACATTTAACACACACACACACACACATATATACACACACTTAAACTCACTCACACTACACCTCTGCATGCACTCAAACACACTCATGTTTACATTTGCAAACAGCCTGAAGCTAGTCTTGTCTATGTTCCTGGTGATATAGGATATATTATTTTGATGTACATATGCTTACAGACATGGCAGTAAATGCCTTTAACCAATACTGACTCTTTTCCTTTCATCCATCTGTGCTCTCTCTCTCACCATTTGTGGACATCCCGCTGGTGCCGAAGGAAAGGAGTGAGTAAAGAAATGGGTGCCCTGTCTGCAGTGTGTTTGTTGTAATTTCTCTCTCTCTCCCCATCACCCTTCTCTTACGCCTTCGGGTGTGTATCTCTCGCGCTGCTCAGCAGGGGCTGTGCTGAGGCACCTACAGCAGACAAGCACCAACCCCCCTCTTCCTCCTCCTCCCTTTCCGCTAGATGTTATTGTGGCAAGATCTGTTTTTTTCTCCAATGGGTGTTGCCTCTGAGCTCCCCCTTTGCAAGACCTTTGCAACATTTTTGAACTGTTTCAATCCCTAGAGTGAATCACTAGTGACTAAAGTGTGCATCAGAGGGACACCCGTGGAGGGAGTGATGTCACATGCTACAGCGCCCGTACCATATATGGGTCCGAGTGCCCACAGGGACCCAAGTTTGAATCCGACCTGCAGTCATTTCCCGATCCCGCCCCATCTCTCTCTCCCACTTGCTTCCTGTCTCTCTCCACTGTCCTGTCCAAATAAAGGCTTATTGAAAAAAGAAATGGGTTCCAATTCATTGCATTTTTATGCTAGCCTAATAATTGTTTTACTCGGTTTGAAAAAAATGTCACTAGTTAAAACGTCAAATTTCTAAATATTGTACACCTGGATTGTTTTGCATGCTGTGACTTTCAGTTCATAAAAGGCTATTTTTCCAGTCATATTTGATCATTGAAGATTTCTTAAAAATAGTGTTATCGTCGTAAATATCGTTGTCTTGTATATCGTCACACCCCTAATTCAAATACCATATGTACAGTGTTAGGAGGGATTTAATCCCAACACAAAGCATGTGAAGGTGAGAGAGAGGAGATGAGCATGACTGAATGTAGGCATATAGACCCTTTCAACAAGGTAAACAAAAACAATGCTTGAACGTTCTATTTGGGCCCCAATCTACTTCCTCTGCATTAAGATAACATATGGAATGTTAAAAAGGAAGTCTTGTGGGGCCAACTATGATGCTGATAATGGAACTCTCTTGAAAGGGTCCATAGGCATGTATGTGTGTACACAGTGTGCTTTATTTCAGTTTTTTGAGTGCTACCAGAGCAAATAGAAGAAGTGGGGGATGGCCACAATATTCAAAACGTTTTTTCAGTGCAATCAGTCATCATTCTGAGACTTTGCATCATTTGAATACCTATGTGCACACATTAGGTCTTCTCCTCAGATTTTGTTACTGACTATTTACAGGCCTCGAAAAAACATTCAGCTAAAGTATTTATTGAAAAGCTAGGTGAACTGCTGTCAGCCATTTGCATATTGTTTGACCGTCTTATTATATCAGGGGATCTAAACATACATGTGGATACTCCTAAATCAATTATGCCAAGGAATTAATTGCATTACTTGATGCTTTCTTCTTAACACAACATGTACAGGGGCCAACACACTTTCTTGACCATACCCTCAACCTTGTTATCACAGTTGTAGAGTTGTCTCTACACCTGACCTAGCCTTATGCGATCACTCTGCGTGTTCTTTGATGTGTCTATGTCCCAACACACAGATCTATGATGGTCGTCACGTCAATTGTTAGATTCGGTAGAAGACTTATTGAATCATTTTTTAAAATTAAAAAATGGAAAATATTACGGATGACATTTCTCCATTAAAATTCAAGAAAGTTAAGATGTGGCCCGCGGGCTGCTATTTGGGGAACCCTGCAATACACATTGTTGTTTGTGGAGGGGGTTGATGCGAAAGAGTAGATAAAAGTTTTTACTGTTGACAGACATTGTGACCAGGGAGTAAAATAAGAGGTGGGTAAAGTATGAATTATGTGATCTCAGTGACATGGACTGTGCCATGCAGTATCGATTTTTTTTAAAAAGGCATTTAGAACATGTTTGATGATGGTGGAGGTTATTGTCCAATGTTTATAACAAAACCAGTGGTATTATTATGGTTCCTAGAGTGTTGATGAGTGTACATATTGTGAATGTGGATAATAAAGTGGGATTTTTGAATAATATGAATGACGACGTTCACATATAAACTGTTACGATAACATGAAGAACAATATCGTTGGGAATCACTTTCGTTCTTGAGAACGATAAAAAGCTAATAGCCAATCAGAACTCAGAAATTTTAGCCTTCACATTCATTAACACAAGGAGAGACTTGATCGTTGTTCAGTGTGAACGCTTTTTATCGTTATGGTTAGTTATAGTTATCGTTACCAATATCATTCTTGGTGTGAATAGGCCTTAATTCTGGAGTAGAGGGCAAATATAAGCTTATTTCCAAACAAGTTGATGTGTTCCTTTAAGAGTCTAAAAAAATACTCCATGTATGAAATGTGTTCATAAGCTTGTTTTGGGGGGTAAAGAAGATCCTTCTTTGTTTTATTCCAGGGAGTTACTTTGCCAGAGATGCCTCATACTCTCACAGATACACCAGCTGTGAGGGAACCAGGGCCATGTTTGTCTGTCGGGTTCTGGTAGGGGAACCCACTCAAGGCAGCTCCAGCCTCCTCCGACCAGCCTAATTAAGATCATTTCATTTAATGCATGGGAGATGGAGTCTTTTTGGTTTGTAAATTAACATTTTAATACATTTTCCCTTTTTAACTACCAGAGCACCATCTACTGTTATTAGCTTCGTAGGCTACTACGCACACGAGAGAAATTAATATTTTGATGTTTTGTTTACCTTGACCTTTACATAAATGCATTTTCTTGAACTCTGGTGGTTTCAAAGTTATCAGATACAGAATGGGCACCCAAAGGTTAGTGGGAAATGACATCTTAAGTGTTTTTCTACTGTGTTTGGTTCCAACGTGAGGCACTTTTGAATATTATTGGCGGCCATCTTGGATTTGACCTCTCCCGGGCCTCAGAGGTCAAATTTGACTTCCCTCCAAATCTGAAAATAAACCTTATGGTATAACCTAACTATGGTAGAAGTTTCATGTTTCTTTCAAAAAGTGCACAATTCCCCTTGATTTGAGGGCTTAACCGCTGTACTATAACATTTTCATAGTGCGTCCTGCTCTACCTCAGCAGCAAGCCTTCCGTGACCTTCCGGTAAGTTGGTAATAATATATGGTTATAGTTAATGTAATTAGCATTATAATAATGGTAATAGTGATGATAAGAATAATAATAGTGCATAATGCTGCTAGCCTACTACTGATACTAGGCCTACTACTAGTTTATCAGTTAATTTGTCAGGGGTCTTGCACATTTCAAGCCAGAGTTGGCTATACAGCTAATTTACATCTGTGCTCCCTGGGCAAGGGGATAAAAGGACAACAAGGGGATATAAAGACATCTAGTACGACTACTACTATTACTACAAGTAATAACAATAATGATGATGATAATAATAATAATAATACAGGGAACTTTCTTCATATAAACAACAAAACAGAATGGTAGCACTTGCACCAATGCTGTCTTGCTACAAATAATCACACTTAGTTTGTGTAGATGTATGGTGTTATTGTTAGGACTTATTAGCGAACCTTTTATTTGTTCAGCACTTTGGCTCAACCCCTGTTGTTTTAAATGTGCTACATAAATAAATGACTTGACTTGACTTGACTACTCACTAATCATATATGTGTGTGTTTACTTACTCCTTTATCTAGCCAAGCTATGGCTGTCAAACAAGTCGTGGGGAATATGGAGAAGCAGCTCAATCCATCAGCCTTTCCTCATCCATGTTCCCTAGACTCCTCACCCGAGGTTGACAGACATGGCCTCTTATATGAGATCCTGCAGCTTACCTCAAGGTATGTTCTGACAACAGTTTATCTCATTCTCAGTCATTATGGTGCATTTCTCAAAGATCTCAAGATACCTTTTACCATACCATTATATTTTACATTTACATTTAAGTTTAAAAGCATGGGTATGAAACTGAAATATTTTATAAATTAAACTTCATCTCTCTGCTAACAGGCCTAAAGAGCTTGATAACACCACAGAGGAGCAATTTTCCTGCGAGCAGACAGCAGATTACATCAGCTGTCCAGGAGATGGAGATGGCAGCAGTGGTCCTGATGCTGCCTTACAAGCATCCAAGACACCTGTAGACCAGTCCATCTCATCTTCACCAACTTTTGCACAGCAGGATGAGAGCATACCCTCTGATGGAACAGCTGCCTTGAGAAAGCAGATGACAATAGTCCGTCTTCATCTGGAGGAAGAAGGCACAGCGGCAGACAAGATCAATGTCCTGATGTCGGACAGAGTCCTCGGCCCACTAGTGAAACCCTTGGTGGATCAGGTGATGGACCACACGAGCAACAAGAGCAGCTCACCAGCCTGCACTGCCCCCTGCAGGTTGTCACCGGAACCCCGTCTTTCTGAGACGCAGGAGAGTGGACTCGTGGAGGGCAACTTAGAGCCTTATGCCTTAGCAGAAAGGCTTGTGGAGTATCTGGTTCAACAGTTGCTGGGGATCCTCCTCCCTTTGTCAGGGCCAGCTGCTGATGCCTCTGAAGGTCACAGAAAGGACATGGCCACCAACATCATATCAACAGAGGTCATCGAGAGAGTGTCAGCCAACACCAGGCACTTTGCTGTGGAAGACAGCACCACCAGTAAGTCTAAACTGCTGATATTTTGTTGGAAGTTGGATGAATGGTTATGTGTCTTATACTGGATGTGCACACACACAAACACTTTCACATGAGTATGCTGTGTGTGCATGTACCTATGGTTAATATATAGATTATCCATTTATATATGTCTGTGTATTGTGTAATACATATTATAGCACTTGAATGGATGAATTACATGAATGGATATATGTACAGAGTGTGTAAGATAATGTTAACTGAGCTGATGGACCTGCCTGCTTTTTCTATAGGCACGACTAAAAATCGCATGCCTGTGCACAGAGATGACGTCCCAACCGTGAGCTGTTTCACAGGTGTGTTGAAAATCTTCAGAAGAGCGTTCAGCAAATGGCGAAAAAAATCTAAGGTGGGCCCATCCAGTTGAGAGGTGAGCTCCTGTAGATCTGCACTACAGTTGAGACATGCGCTCCTGGAGAATTTTGGGAATTGGCCTAATTGAGACATGCGCTCTTGTAGAGCATTATAAATCTGCTCTACAGTTGAGACATGCATAATTGGATAATTTTAGAGATCTGCTGAACAGTTGAGACATGCGCTCTTGTAGAGCTTTAAACTGCTCTACAGTCGAGACATGCGCTCCTGGAGAATTTTATAGTAATACATACAGTTGAGACTTGCGTCTAAGAAACCTCTGCCACATTTGAGACTCACGCTTGCGCTCCTGCAAAATTAGGAAAAGATTGGATTGGTGTGTATGTGTGTGCATACACATCTCAAACACACAGCAAATAAAAACTTCTAAATGACCAGATGGACTGTTTTTAAAAATGTTCTCAGTAGCTTTGGTGCATTTTCAAATCTTTATTAACGTTTGCCCAACAGTTAGTATCTCAAAACAATTAGCGCTAACGTCACCACATGGTGGATACAAAACTAGACAGTTACACATTACTGTGTGTGGGTTGATGCAAGAGAGTGGATTTGTTTCAAAGTTTTTACTGTTGACAGACTTTATGACAGTATAAAGAAAACAAAGGCTTTTACAGCATTGTGAAAATGAATGTTGTTCCTCTCTGTCAGATGACATGTAGGCCTATATATGATATATGTTACTATGACAGCTAGTTATGATAGGTAGTTCAACACTTTTGGATGTAACGACTCAAGCTATGAAATAATGCCAGTTTGTTTTATGGGGTAGGACTATTCAGCATGAAACAAGTATAGTGCATTTTGTACAAACTCAGTTGCATGGATGTATTAACGCAGTGCTGTTTGTTCAAGATGGGGAGAAACTGCTTCAGTGATGTGCATGATTAATAATGGTAAGAGTGGTAAAATGATGGAGTTTGAATTTCAAATTCTGATCCGAGAAATGTGCCAAAGCGACTTTGAAAACTGTAGGCATAACGTAATGTCTGTCCCATAGCAAACAAACACTCAGCCAACTAGCTTCAGATGCAGAGCGGGAAAAAGCTGTGTCTTTCATTGGTTAACAAAGTGTGGGGAAGTGCTTTACTGTATATGCTGCAGGAATCTGGCTCTCAAGCCTCTTTGGGGGAGAAAGACAGCGTCATCCACAAGCAGATGAGCGAGTGAGAACCGGATGGTGAACCGACGACGAAGCGAATGAAGTGGAACCGGCATTCTGCCAGAAAAGATATAAGCACACACACACACACACAAATATAACACGCCTACGCCTACACAGTGTTTTGACTCACATGTGTTAGTGTTAGAAGCCCCTCCCTCAATACGCAGGTTACTAATGTAATTCGGTTACATTAGTAACCTGTAGTGAATACCCCCACTATTTTGAGCCGTTGAGGAAATTTTAAACTCAACACTGACTAACCACCACCCTCCCAATCCCCCACCCAGCTGGAGAAATGGAGGAAATGTTTAACTGAACCCCGACTAGCTACTGTCCTTCCCCCTTGTTCCCAGCTGTGCCCCGGAGAGGCGGGAAGGAGCATCCACCACCTCAGATTATCGGAGGACCGACCTACACCACCCCCTGGTGGAGAGAGTGAGGCCCTGCACCACCCCCTGGTGGAGAGAGTGAGGCCCTGCACCACCCCCTGGTGGAGAGACTGCTCATCCCTCGTGGAAGCTGAGACGTCCTATCAACCCCCTGGATTACGTTTTTTACTTTTAAGCACTGCCAGGACACTTCTACAGACTTTATTCAATAAATATAATTGTTTTAACTCCATATTTGCCTCCTGGCATATTTGGAGGTTGCAGTTGCTCCTCAGTGTAGTTGGTAAAAGAGGCGGTGGCACACGCAATTGCCTTCATGGAATCATATTGTCATTAAAATACTATGAATTTCAATCCCACAAAGTTAGCTTGGACCATACATGAACCAAGATGTATGAAATAGGCTGCTTTTAAGTGCATCATTGGCCATCCTATGTAAAGGGGTAAGTCTGAAATCGAACTATTTCAACTAATAATAAACCCGGTTTAGAAATCATTTGGATGGTTAAATGAAATGTTCAGGTGAAAATGGTGACTTTGCATTGTGTTGCTCAACTTTCAAAGAAAAGCAAAACCAACCTCCACAGTGAGACTACCGTCCCGATTCAAACAAAAGTGAGAAACAAGACCTTCCTTGTTTTAAATCAGAGGACTGTTTCTTACCTGTTAACATCCACATAGTTCTAACAAAATATGCTAACAGATGAAGTCCTAGCGTAAAGAAATCCATGGTTTTATCATTTACCTTTTCAAACAGTTTGAAATAGCATAATGTCTAATTTCTCCAGCAGAGGGGGAATCCTGCCACAGTTTTTTTTAAATTAAAAAGCTCAGTCAACATCATGTGAGCATACTGTGTCCTCCAGAGTTATTGACACTCCTGGTAAAGTTGATGAAAAACAGCTATCAAAAATCATCTTTTGGTGATTTATTGTAATCTCACAATGGAAAAAAATCCAACCTTGAAGGGAAGCAAATATATTCTAAAAAACAGAAATGTCTGAAACTGGAAATATTTTTTAACAGAAAGACAATGCTACAACTGTTGTCTCCGCTCCATGTTATACCTTGTTACGCCCTCCTTTGCCAATAAAAAAGTTCATAATATTCTCCTATGACATCTCATAAAGTTGAAGAATACAAATGAAGTGGTTTGACCATTCCTCTTTCATAAATCTCTCCAGATTGTGCATGTTCCTAGGTCTTCACTTGCGCATTCTCCTCAGTGACTCACGCCACTGTTTTTCTAGTTGAGATTAAGGGATTGAGATGGGGGGCGGGGCTTAGCGACAGGTCAATATTCCTGAAGCATATATTCTATTAGTTATACCAGGGGTCTCCAACCTTTTTGGTAATGAGGGCTACCTGAAGGACCCAAAATGATATGGAGGGCCACTCATTTCAAACAAACAGACCCTCACTCCTTTTTTGTGAGGGTAATCCTCCTCCTAAATAATAGGCATACTTATGTGATTTTTACATTTAAGTTATCAATATTATGTAGACATATGAGCCTTTATATAGGTATAAGGTTGTATCAGCGAAAGCCCTCCCCCTCCCTCCTGTGCAACTAAAACTCTCCTAAACGCGCATCTCCTTAGTTATTGGTTGAATTTTGGTTGGTTTTGGTTAAGTTATTTGGTTGGTTTATTTTGCCTTTGTGTGGGTTGCCAACTGCAATAACTGCTTATCTAACAAAATCTAACCAAGTGTTATTAATCTTATATCAAGATAAAAAAAAAAACTAGTTGGTATTGTTTTCAGTATAAAGAGACTTACCTAGCGCTTTCTTGTGAAATCATTTGACTTAATTTAAAAAAAAATAAAAATTAAAAACACGCAAATTTGTCTGCCAGTGCGTTGAGCAAATTTGTCTTGATAAGACTCCTTAAAATAAGTTAAAGTCTTCTTAAATTAAGTCAAAATGATCTTTTGAGAGGGTGCTAGGTAAGTCTTTTCATACTAAAAACAATACCAAATAGATTTAATCTTAATATAAGATCAATAACACTTGGTTAGAATTCATTTTTTGCAGTGTAGCAATTTTTTTTGTGTACAGATCTTGGAGCCTAGGCTGCCTACAGAGACGCGTTTTTGTGATCATTTATGTTTGGGCCTTTTTTGGGCCTGAAATCGGGGGGGGGGGGGGTTTCTTTGAAGTTTTACATTTTAAAGATGTTGTGTGTAGCCTATTGATGATGGCAAATAATAAAACACATACATTAACAATGAAGTTGATTATGATAAGGTCACATTCTTAAGTGGACATAACACAAACATATAGTTTAATTAATTATGAGAGACATAGAACTCTTCTAAAAATTACTTTATTAAGAAAATATTGCACAACCTTACAACAGGCCTTTAATAAAGAGATACATTATGAATATAATAAACAACATAAATAATAAATTGATAACATGATAAATATTCTACAAAGCACCCCCTCTCAATACAGAGGTACTGGTATTAAATGCCCATAGAATTATCATACATTTCCCTACTGCTGTGATATAATAAAAATCTATATCAGGTATTTTTTTTCTTATCTGTATAATGATATCAAGATATATCACATTTGATGTAAATACAGCACAATTAAGGCATTTTACAAATAGCACAATGTGTGTACATAAAAAAAAATCATCAGAGATGGGTGGTGCTTAACAAGTATAAAGGTCAAAGGTAGAGTAAATACATTCCTAGACCCTAACGAGTACTACACTGCTATTGAAAATCAAATGGTGTATGATTCTACCTCCATTCGTACAAAGTGAATTAGGTGGAAGTAAATATATCAAAAAGGGATATTTGGCATCACAGGCCCAATGAAGTGTTTATAGGTTTTTAATGATGTGGGGTCTAAGTTCAAGGTGCAGGACATCTCTCAATGTTAATCATTTGGCTTCTACCATTAAAAGTTTGATCTCTTCACATAAACATCAATAGAGTAGGTCCTGAGCAACAATAGTCCAGCAGCTTTGAATAATGTAAAGGTGACACTTGTTAAACTTACATCAGCATGACATTTACTGAGGGTAGAAAAATTAAAATACACCCAAAGCTGAAAACCCTTGACAGTCAGACCTACCTATGTTACTACATGCACAGACTATGTGATGGTATGCACAAAATTAAAGCAGTCATATAACCACAGCCTTCATATTTGTGTGTGTGGTGTATATGTGAAAGAGACCTTGTCACCATTCCTCTAACTCCTCTGACTTAAAGCTACGTGACTACATGGAGAGACTATGGGTTGTATTTTGGGCACCAGCGCATGGCGTAAAACTCTTTTTCCACCCGTGCAAAGTTTAATTCGGTATTTTGCACGTTTATTTTTTAAACATTGCGCCCAGGGGTGTGGCAATTAACAACCTAGGGAGATGTGATAAGCTATTAGATGCAGACGAAGTGACAGCACTTAGAAAACTAAAAATAAAATTAGAAGAGGAAGATGAATCAAAAGTAATAAAGGGTTTCATTCAGGTGATACAGGCAGTCCCTCTTAAAGTGATATGTTTCAGTGAGGCAGGAATACGCTTGTGGCATGAGCTTACCCGAACATGCCCAGCATGTTGGGATGCTACAGGTGGTATAATTAAGTCTATAATAACCAAGAAAAGAGTCCTATATTATGAAATAACAATTTGTGATCCAGCAACACCAAACCTATCAGTACCAGTGGCATTAAAGGAACCATATGTAAGATTGTGGCCAAAACTGGTACTGCAATCACTTTCAAAATACTGAAGAGCGGTGTTTCCCCTTCCCCTCCCCCCTGACTCGAGGTTGCACACGCGGATGGCGAAACACTACTGACTTCGTGATTAGTAGATAGATGGAGGGTGGTGCATCAGTTCAAAACACAACATGACATGACAAAACACAACATCAACAACAGTTGAGGGCTGCAACTTCACTTTTTAAATGACAATATCCTGGCTGGACTACTGTTGTCAGTGATATAAGTATTTGAAATGAACATGATTTCTTAATGTCTAGTGACATATCAGGGCCATTTTATGATTAATTGAAATATTTTTCTTACATACGGTTCCTTTAATGATTAGTGAGGAACATCCACGAAGTGCCATAGAACATCTGTTAGTAAGCCTCCAATTAGTATGAACGAAAGATATTTACAAGAAATACTCAACCCTGCCAAATAATTAGTGATAGGTCAATAGTGTTACTTCAAGCAGCCTCAAGAGTTTTTAACAGACAGACAATGGAAGATTATTTAAGTCGTTGTTGGAAAATTGTAACAGGCACAGCAACTGCTGATGACCTTCAATTTACAGTCATTAGGGCTTGTAAAAGTCATCTAATGAAACAAGCTAGCGATCTAAGAAAGCATTTAATGGCAAAGGTGATAGATATAATGTTGGGATGTATACAGTATGTTCAGTGCCTTACTTAATTGTACAAATATTGATGATGCATCTGAATTAATCCACCAGATATGTGTAATTCTTGCTAGTGAAAAAATAAGCATGGTAGTAACAGAGAGTGTTTTTAAAACTGAAAGTAAACATCGAGAAATTAAATGAGTCAGATGTGTTATTAGACAAAGAAGATCTGGAAGAACAGGAAAAAAATGTTCCAAAGTCAGCCTTTTTAACGTATTTTAATAAAATAAGAACCCAGGCCATGAATGATGGTCATATGTTAATCTTCTTAGTACAATAATAAAAAATACAGGTAGAGTAGTGCAAATGTCAGAGATAATTCCAGTCTTGGAGGACCTATCAAAGTGTTTCACACAACTACAATTTTACAAACAAAATTACTTAATGGACTTAGTGTATCCAGTTGTAGGCTGGTGTAGAGACTTAGATCTAGTGAACAACTTTACATTCACAGGTGAATGCAATATATGCAAGTATTTCCTGTGCATCGTAAACATGCATGAGGCAGGAAGCATAGATGAACTAGTGCAAAATAAATTAGTAGAACAATTGAGAGCGTTGCTTTGTAGTGTGTGTAGTAGTAGCAGCGTATTTACATGTAACTAGTAGTAGTAGCAGTATTTAACTGTAGGTGTAAACGAGAATAATTCTGTGGTGTATACAAAGAAGTCTGTTATCTGTCACAGAGGCCAGTGTAATAGTGGCCATTATTGGACTGTGTACCTTTTCGAGAAGAATTCAGTTTGTGAAGACAACAGTGCAATTTAAAGTAGTGCAGATGACAGGGATAAAAGCATTGAAGCACCTCAAAGTCATGTTAGGACCACCAGGGATGAAAGCTTTGAAGCCCCTTAAAGTCATGTCAAGACCACCACAGTTCTTAGTTGCCTATTTCAGCTGTTAATGTCTTCCTGTTCAGGTTACCATAGATCAGTGGAAGACTTAGATAGAGCGAGCAAACTGACGGTGTCAGCTGCTCTGACAAACATATAATGCACTGTTGAATTGTAATAGTCAGGTTATTGAAGAGTGTAACATGACAGTGTGTGGACATAGAGCAGTGGCTAATGTGAAAGACAGTGTAGTGTTATTAGTCAGAACTACTGTAGATCTTCAGGATGTTCAAACTGTTTTAAGTAGTGCTGCCATTAGTGAACAAAGTAGATGTAAAGTGTGTAGCGGCAATGGATTAAGTGAGGAAGTATTTGTGAGTCTTATAGTGGGAATCAATAGTCCATGTAGTTCTTTTGAAGATAGTTTTACAGTTAGCACAATTTTTTAAGAAATATACATATACACTATCTGGTGTGATATTGTGTCTAGAGAAGATGCCACATTTGAGGTTAGTTAGACTGGATAGGCAGACTAGAAGATTATATATTGGAGTTGATTTAAATGAAAATATTTCATGGGAACAACTTTCAGAATTGATAGCTGGTAGCAGTTGGTGGGTTTTTGAACATTCTGTTCCACGACAATTGAAGGATAAACAAGTGTGTTTGAATTCAATGAACCCAGATAACCTTTTTTTTAACTTATTTTTTTTTTCATCAAAGATAGTCAGCATAAGTATCCATTACAGTAAGAACACAGATATTCTTTAGGACATTCATTTGTAAACATTTCCGTCGGTACACCTTTAAGGGTTAACACTACATTTTATGTCTGATTTAATGTGACTTACTAATTCCTTACAGTATATCTGGGTCATTCTCACCAAATGTTGCTTCTCTCTCTCTCTCTTTCTATGGACCCTTTCTGGAGAGTTCCATTATCAGCATCATAGTTGGCCCCACAAGACTTCCTTTCTAACATTCCATATGTTATCTTAATGCAGAGGAAGTAGATTGGGGCCCAAATAGAACGTTCAAGCATTGTTTTTGTTTACCTTGTTGAAAGGGTCCATATACAGTATTTACTGACATATCAGGCGTCTGCCTCTGGCCATTGAGGGGGGTTGACATTTTTGGGGGAAATCCTGTATGAAGGATTTATAGCCTCATCCTGTGACAGGATCAGGTGCATCGCCTTTGCTGCTCATCATGTAAAGTAACTACTCTGGTTTTAGTCTAGACTTTAAAACAATATTTACAAAAATGGATATATACAATATACACAATTTATGTAGAAGAAAAACGCTTAGACGACCCGTCATGTCCCAACGTTAAAATACCACTATGGTATCAGTATTTACTGATATACTGGTATCGGTATTTCTTTCAGTTTTAAGAAGCTGGCTGGCTTGTTGGTGCGTAAAACTCTTAAAAAAAAAACTTCATCTTAAAATGTTATCAGAGGGAAGGCAGAAGGGTCTCAGTACGGCCTGTACTGGCCACGGCAAGTGTGCTGCGGTGTCTAATGCCGTGTGTGTTGGGGCCACCCCGAGACTTCTCCATCTGACCATGTGTGTGTTGGGGCCACACATGTGGGTCAGAGTGAGAAATGTTGCTTCTCTTTCTCTCTCTCTGTCTATATTAGGGTGCATCATTGGCCCCAATTTTGGAAATTCAACTTGTACCCAATTTTAAAATGTGACAATATTAATGAAAAGAAAATGTGTAGAATAATAGCTGGATTGAATAGCATCTAAGGGGTCCACCAAGCCTCTAAAGTTGCTTCTTAGCAGAGCCTGCATCCCCGCTCTGGAAAAATCAGTTTTTCGTAAATACAGGGTATCTGCACATTTTCCAAATGCAAATTTAAAGACTTTTAAGACCTTTTCAAGACAGCTAAATGGTAAAATTAAGACTATACCACGGCAAAAAGATACATACGACAACTTAAAACTGTTTCATGCAATATTTTTTTTCCCCTACTAATTTTAACCCCCAACCCATTTTGGATGTCTACAGAAGTTACCAAATATATTTTGGCGAAAAAAATAAAAAATAATTGTCTATCACTAGGTGGCAGTCTCGCCAGGTCTCGCTGATCACTTCCCGGAAAGTTTACACAAGTAAGTAACAGGCAACACTTCATATTTCATGAAAGACGTTATATCTCCATTTCTAGAAAAAAATAAGCGATTTTGATGAAAACTAGCCACTGTTTAGCTTGGGATTTCTCAGGAACAGAGGCGTGTAGAAATACACGGTTTGCACCCAGCGAGAGCTTAAAGTCTCACCTTTTAATCGAGCTATTGTATGTGTTCATAGCTATCAACAATGGTCTAGATTGCTGGCACTCTAGGACAAAGCTCCCGAAAACAGCTTGTCATTCAATGAGTTAACATTATTAAAGAAAATGAATTACATAATGTCAAATGTGATTACTTGTTAAACTATGCCATCAATACTGTATAGTCCCACTCTGTATAGTCCCATTCATCCTTTCCACTAGACCACTAGGGATTGGTATGGGGAACAGAAGCTTCTGTGTATGTCCAGCTTCTCACACAGTGAAAAGTTGATCTGTAATAGAACTAGAAAATGTAATTTCGAGGAAATTACCAGTGCATGAAAATATAAACATACTGTATATTAACATAAAATGCCAAACAAACTTTTATTTGGAAACAGTTGGCAGGAGTCATAGTTGATAACAACTGACAGTTGAAATGGCTGAACAGTTAAATAGTAAAGTAGTTTAAATAGTTAAATTATTTAATAGTGAATTATTGTAGTGAGGACATTTATTTTGAAACAGTTGTGGGCAGAGGAAATAGTAGTCTTAAGAAAGCCAGATTGTATGCTTAAAGCATGAGACAGAGTAGTTTAAAAGTTGAATGTAGATAGTGTAATGGATGTTGATAGACAGAAAGTTGAATGGATGTTGATAGGCAAATTGTTTATTGGATGTTGATGTATAGTTTAATGGGTGGATGAGTGAATGGTTTGAAGAGGATGAATGGATAGAAAGTTGGATGGAATGTGCCTTATATCCTTGTAGAATGGAGACACATAGCGTGTTTCCATCCAACTCATGCGAATTACAGTAGTGATGCGCATCCGTCAGTCTCGGTTTGGGTCAGGGCTCGGGCTGATTTCTGTGGGGCTCGGGTCTTGTCGGCCCTAAATTTTAAGGCCCGATTATAGCTCTACTTCACTGACCAACAGTGGGTGGAGACCTTTAGATTCCCAAGTCAGGGTTTGAAGAATTATGACGAATGATAGACCTGGCTGTTGCCAAGTACTCGTTGTCGGATGCCTATCCCAACAAACAAGCCATCGCATCTATCTATCCATAAATTGCAGGAACGTCTGTCTGCGTGTCGTTGGTCCGTTCGATTTCAAACTTGGCAGGTGTCTTGCTACTGGCATGAGTAGTGTCTTGTTACTGGCATGAGTAAGTGCAGTGCATAGATTGACATTGTTTGGATATAAAAAGCTAAATATATCGCTATATATCGGTAAAAGAAGCACACGTTGGCTTTCTCCGCTATAGCCACCCTCTCACACAGCACTGCGCAGGACCAGACAGAGGATGGGCGGAGATTTGGCAGCACTAAATCACGGTTAAAATGCAAGATGTTTGATTATCATCTCTGACCTCAACAATAAAGACTTCTTGTATGTTTGCTTGCATAAAATGATTACGCGGATTTTGCAACAACACGCCAACAAACACGGGTATGTAGTGGCTATTCAAAATTACATGAAAAGTATGTTCAATAAACTGACGCTTTGAATAGCCCAGGCTACATTGGACGTGAGACTTTGAATAAACAAACTACATTTCCGACTGCAAGGTCCCAAATTGAAACAAGCGATAGGCTAATGGTCCTGAATTTAACATTTCACACAGCTAGGCAACAAGTGGCAGACAGAGCAACGTCACTTATGCTACCAAACACTGCTTTTGAGTCACATCGTTGCAAATGTCAAATGATCACAAAATGGCTTGTCTTCACAATCAGGAAAGTTTTGCAATAAGCTAGGCCTATAGCCTTAACTCAAAACATTTGTTATGCCATTCTGATCTGTAGAAATCACATGCAGGCATGCCTAAATTCTGCTTACTGCACATTAATTATAGGCTAATATATTATAATATTCCGTATACATTATTTAATGCTTAGCTGGAATGATGTTTTTCCCTATCATCCTATTGTTAAAGCAGGAATACCTGCGGGCATGTAATCGGGCTACAGGTTTTCTACAGGAATGGCATGTTTGAACGGGCACTGCACTAGTTGTATGTGAGTGTAAGTGTGCCGATCGAGTTGTTGGCGAAAACTTTAGCGCCAGCAAAACAACTGTGCACCGATGTGTGTATTCAGTTTGTTTTGTCTTGAGAACACATCAAGTTCCCTAATGTTATAGGGAAGCGCCAGAGATTGCTGAGATTCTCTGAAGGTTATGTCACACGATGCGAATAAACCGTTTCCATCAACTTTATCCGCATTATACCTTATGCGCATCGAGAGTTAATCCACCCCCCTCTAGCGAATCAAATATAGATGCGCATTAGGATTTTTGATGCGCATTTCACGTGTTTCCAAACGGGATTTCTTATTCGAATAGATTAAATGCGCATTAGGAAGTTGGATGGAAACACGCTAACAGAGAGAGTTGGCCTAGTTAAGCAGAAAACAGTTGATACAGGTGCAATCAGTTTAACTGGCCCTTTGATGGGTCCTAGTAGTGAGCAGCTGGAAGTTGATACAGGTGCAAATCAAGTTAATTAGTCCATTGTGATGTCATAGTGCTAATGCAAAGCCTATTGGGGAAAATAAGCTTGTTTTTTATTAATATCTCAAAAAGTATAAAGTTTACAAAAGTGAAAAATACATTCCCCACGTGTCCTTTTCAAGACCTACGTTACAAAGTTTGAACAAAGTTTCTATGTTAAACGGTTAAAGCTGAATTAGACGCAGAAATTTGGTGGGAAGAATAATAAGAAGAAGACTTCGGATAACAGAACAGTGCATTTTCATGCACTGTAATAAAAAAAGAACATCAGTAAGGAGCAGTTGTGTGTAAAGCCCGCCTCAAGGGTTCTGATTGGTGCCTAGATCTTTTTTTTAAGTATATTTTTTGGGCTTTTTTGCCTTTATTTGGACAGGACAGTAGAGAGTGACAGGAAGCAAGTGGGAGAGAGAGATGGGGTGGGATCGGGAAATGACTGCAAGTCGGATTCGAACCTGGGTCCCCGTGGGCACTCGGACCCGTATATGGTATGGACGCTGTAGCCTGCTGCGCCACAGCGGCCTCTGGTGCCTAGATCTAAGAAAATTGGAAATGGGCTAGAATGGGTTCTTGGCCAGACGGACTTTCAGAGCGAATCTCGAAGTACGTCTGGGCTTTTCCCAGAATTTATCAAACAGGTGCTTTCTCATCGACCTCCACAAATTAAGCTACACGTAATTCTGTTGAGAGACTTTTGAATAAATTTGCGTTTGCAATTGACAACGCGATTGACAACGTTGTGATAAATAGGCTGTAATGTGAGTAACGCAGGAATGGACGTTACAGTTATTCAGTAACTAACAAATTACTGAAATTAAAATTGTAATGCGTTAACTTACTTTGTTACCCAATAAAGTAACGAAATGACAGTAATGCGTTACTTTCTAACGCATCACCCCCAACACTGGGTCTGAGCGATAATTGTTTTTGGCGAGTTTACCACCCTCAAATGGCACCCATTTGCTGAGAATGTCCAATTTGTCCTTGAAAATGTGTTTGTTGTCAGTAATTGTCAACAAACAAGGGAATGTTCATTTTCCCATTAACACGGTTTTCCATCTTGTCTCGTCTTACTAACATCCCACTCATGGCCTGTACCTTGACGTGGTGAGTGGGCATTCCACTAAACAGGCGTTGCTTTATGGATGTTTGCAGCCATGTTTCTGATAGTAATGGTAAATGCCATAGTTTTTTTGTGTTGATTAAGATGCTTTTTCTGCTCCAGATTTCCCATGCATCCATTTGTTAGATTTTCTCCATATCTGAGAGTGAACGACAAACTACGTAAGTCAGTGCATCTCTGCACATGCTCAGAATATACTGTAGTAAGTCTTGTATTCTTGATGGGGTTCACTCTTTATTACGACATCCCGTTATTACGACAACCCTCTATTGCGACATACCGTTATTACGACATGCCTCTATTTAGACATGCCCCTACTCCGATTTTTTTAGTACCGCTATTCCGACATTACCAATCCTCATTTTCAATTTATCTCTGCAGTTCCTGTATCCTATCAAATTCCAACATCCTAGATGCATGGATGAGCTGTAGTCTAGTCATGTCATCTGCACCTGCAGCTACATCAACAATCCACCCGCCATCCACTCCAAACAATGTTTTTCCCAATAATTGATATCGGCACACATTTCAGTCAAAACCTCAGGTGATTTTGAACTGGCCATGTGAATAAATGTTACACATTATTTAAAACACAGGTAACTCCTCATTTTATTCTCTAAGCTCTCAGGGGAAAACGGTCGGAAGCTCCATGCATCAAACAAACTCTGTGTGTGCAGGCCACCTATATTAATTAATTAACGGCCATCAATCAATGGCCAATTGCGCAAAGACGGGCGGAATTCTTACGCCCCAGTAGCCTAAGCCACTTCAGTGAACGTTCAAATAACCCCCAGAGTGTCCATCAGGGTGTTCAAACTGGATGTGCGATATATTATAATATAAGTTGCTATATTGCATTTTAGAGGACAATGATAAAGCCATGTGCAACACATTTTGGCTTGCCAGCAGGTTGGATAAACTCAATTTACTAGGCTACACAATAATGTAGGCTAGGAATATATCTTTTATATGTCATGCGTGCAGCTGTTGAATTGCACATAATATGTCTGCATATTTATTTAGTCTTCTTTCTCTCGACTCTAGGCTAGCGCATGCATTATCATGGCCCTATAATTGTGCAAAAACAGGCGGGATATCCGACGCTCCTTTTACAGTAAAACACTTCACAACAAACGTTCAAATAACCCCCAGAGTTCAGTGTCCATCAGTCCCAACATTTAGAAGCGTAATCGAAAAGTCCAAGCGTGAATTGGGTGCGTTTTGATTTTGAGAGAGACTGGAGAAGGGCCGTATGTCTCACAGCAACTGCGATAACCTTGTTTCTTGAAGGTTATCCTTACCTCCAGATATCCACATCTAATGAGGGTTGGCGACTATCCAATACCCAATAGTTTATGGCCGTTTGTGTGAGTACAATAACTTAATTTTGTAAATTTTACCAAAACGACTGGTTTCGCCTTGCAGGGTCACATTTAATTTGTTGTCTTATTTTTTTTTATTCAAAACAATTCGTAAGTATCCATACTCAAGTCTAATTACCACTAGACACAAATAATCATCACCTAGGTTAAATCCTCTCTCTCTCTCCAAAATCTCTTTCTCTTAGATGCACGCGCTATAGGCTATAATTTAGGCTACCCGACATTTCTCAAATGTGACTCTCTAATCAACTTTTTTAGCTCTTAAACACGAAAAATACACTGTTCAACGGAGCTGGTGTGTGTGAGGCGCACTCTCGGACTCCTTGACATGCGACTAACCTCTCGGTTGAAGTTATTGTACGTAGCCTAGGCTACTATAGAATCCAATCCTGTTGCCCCTGCTATTTATCAATGTAGCCTTTTATTGTTTTTAGCCATGAATCATCTGAGCTGTGATGAAATCGTATGTTGTTTAAAGTTGGGATTACTGTAGGCCTGTCTAACAACCAAGTTAGACAGGATTTAGCCCTGTGAAAGGTGAGCTAAATTAGCGTGCGCAACCTAGAAACTAGCTGGTGTGTAACTTGGCAGCTAATAAGAGCTACAGCCATCAAGCTGGCCATTAACGCTAACGTTACGTTATAACAAATTTCTAATCGGATTATATCAGCAGGCAAAGCTAGATAAGTAATAAGTAACTTGTGTTATGGAAGTATATTGTCACTGGATAGACTAGGTAACTTCAAAAATAAAGCATATAGGAGCATACTTACAGTGAGCCTTTAGATGCCGCCGTCTTCCACTCCATCTGCGAGAAAACTGAGGAAACTGAGGCGCGTTCGATATGCGCATTCGCACGGGGTCCGCCGTGGACCCGCGGTTTGAGGGCGCGCTGGCGGAGTCGGATTGTGTTGGGTGCCCATAGCCAAATCGGAGGTTGACTGTCAAGCCAACGGAGAGTTGCTAGACCTGGCAGCAAATTTAATTTGCTGCCGCAACGGTGCGTCTACATTTCTAGGCTAAGTGCGCCACACACACTGAACTTGAATCAAGCATTCTTCAGAACGCAGCTGATCAACCCGTCACTTTCAATGAAATCCACTAGTAGGATCCTAAACGGAATACACTACTTGCAGCGTGATATTCGGAAAGATGTGAAGCACAAAACCTGTCGTCATTGTCAGCAGCCTGTTATAACGATGGCCTGTGCAGAAATATAGCCTACCTCTGATCGACAGACCCCTCCTTCTAAAAAAAACTCATCGGATCTATACAAATTGCATGGGTCTCATTTTCATGTCGGGAAAAAAAAACGGAATTCCGTTTAAAAACGGAAGAATCACACCCCTGAGGGATGTTTTAGCAACATTTTATGGCTGTTGTGGTAATGTACAACGTAGATGATTGTAGGACAATGTGTAGTAACGTACATGGGACGTTAGTGGGTAGTGGCTGAATAATACGACGTCAGATCAGGGTCAGATCAGCAGATCAGGGGCAGATTCCAAAAATAATTCAGTGGAAATGCATAGATTCCAGTTTCTTCCAGTAGCAGCAACTGGAATCCATGCATTTTCACAATCTGATCCCTTATCATACCTGTTCATTCTTACTCGTCGCTCGACTTATCGTGACTAAATTCAAGATGGCTGGAAACGCTAAACTTTGTGAAGGTACTGTCTGTATAAATCGTCTTGTAAGTAAACTACCAGTGCTTTTTCAAAGTTCTCAATGTCTCGTTTTACATGTCAGGGCCCTCGGAAGTCTACCAATGAAGTGTGGAGATACATTGAGCCTCGTAAATGGTGTAAAACAGTGATTTATTTGCATGGCTAGCCCGATGCCGAAGCACCACCATTGAAAAAGCTGTTGGTAGCATCTGCTAACTAGCGCCAGATTTTGGAGTGCAGGGGACAAGCCGAGATGGGCTATGAGACATACGTTCACACTCGGTATCATGTTTCAACACACCTTAGGTTAATATCACACCGGATTTCTCCTTTAATATGGTGTAGGGGTTCACAAGACTGGAATGCTTTTGCAGAGATAACCACCCAAAGAACCCTTTCTTCACCATCACCACATGTGTAGTGTGCTCACTTTCTTAACCCCTCACCTGTTTGCAGACCTGCATAGCTCTGTGTCGTGTATTGCAAGAAAGATGTCCATGTTAATAACATGTCTTTATGCTTTTAGCACATCACCATCAAGAAGTGTGAGGGAACTAGCCTAGAAATCAAGACGCACCCTAGCGGCAGCAAATTACATTTGCTTCCAGGGCTAGTTTAGCAACTCTCCGTTGGCTTGTGAGCTCGAAAAAATTAAACTTCTATCAGGTCAATCAAATCGTGTATAGAGTCGTTAGGCGGGCTTAACATAATGATTGATGGCAGAGTTTCAACGGTTTGGCTTGAATTCCCTGCTACTTGAAAACAAAGAAGATGGATGTTGCTGTTGGCCAACAGTGTGACACGAGTTAAGCTTGTTTAGCCAACTAGCTCCGCTGATGGGAAAACGCATAAGACTCAGCACTGTCCTATTGCGTGCAGAGGGAATTTGAAAGACAACCGATTATCCCACCCACTCGGACAGCACTGTAAACAGTGTGTGCCCAGACCCTACATTTTAATGTGGGTCTGGCTCGTCAGGCTATGAGGGAAGGAATACTATCAGTCTTTCCACAATTGAAGGACCCCTTTTCTGAAGAGTTATGTAAGTCTTTTACCCTCCACCACCACCCACACAAACAAAAAACGAAAATCAACCAGCTGACATCAAACTAATTATGCAATTTCATGTTAATTTCAATGATGTTTTACTCAATCCTTTATATAGCTGTATAGCAAGATTTCTATGACTCTGACAGTGGAACAGGATACCTCACCTGGCGCATCAAGAATTCAAAAGAGAACCTCAGAGGATCAACCAACTCAGACACAGAACAGAAACATACTGTTTAAATGTTGGGATTGATGGACACTGACCTCTGGGGGTAGGGGTGGGCGATATATATCGTATGCGATAATATCGCGATTGTTGTTTTAACGATGTGCAAATTGACATTATCGAGTATTTAAATAACTTATGGGGGAAAAACACTTGAAATCACGCATTGAAGACTCATACATTCCCAGGATGTAAGCGGGAGAAGCCCCTGGCTGCAGCAGAGCAAGTGTCACTTGATCACTAGTGGGTCACAACCTAAAACGTTGTCCCACGCATGCCTAATGTTTATTTTGTGCAGCAAGAGTAGCCTACTTGGGATTTTATGCGGCTACTTCTGTTCAAGTAGAATTGATTAGACAGTCATGTTTTTTCCTACACGGTATTATATGGAGAGAAAACATTAGCCTTTGAGTCAGTTGTAAACAAAGAACTATTCTCATGTAACTCTTTTGTAAATGGACTGAAGTTCGCTCTAAATATCTACGTTTACCGATTATGCTAACCGTTAGCATCTCTATGGGATTTCTCATATACATTAGCCATAAGCTAACGCATTCGTTTCTATTCTGTAACTTGGAATGCTAGCCTACATGATTACTCTTAAACAGAACATAGAAGGAAATAACTGAGATGTACTCTGTTGGTCTGCTTAGTTTTACAGTGAATCCTATGTAAAGGTTTGAAAGGAACTTCAGCTTCAGACTTTCTCTTGGGAAACTGTTAGGCCTATTCATCTTCTCTAATGTAGCTGAGACCATGTCATTGCCACACACACAAGTGGGGGCAGAATTGGAAATGTGTCAGAGTGACAATGCATTGGTTGATTTAGTTAAAAAGTCACAGGTTAGGTTATTGGTTATTATTGTAATGATGCTATTCATAAATAATGAGCTGTAAAGTAACTCAGACTTTAACAAAAACAATTTTTTAAAGGATATCGACTAATTATCGTTCGTCAAAATCACAAAAAGTATTGAGATATTATTTTTTGTCCATATCGCCCACCCCTACTCTGGGGGTTATTTGAACGAAGGAGTGACGGAAATCCCGCACCCCGAGTCCATTAATTAAGGGAATGCTGAGAGAATGCTGGAGACTCGAGGAAAAAAAAAAGACTAAATGCAAACATGTTATGTGCGATCTAACAACTGCACTCAGGCCTATGACATGTAAAAATTAGACTGTTGTTATTTTGTGGCTCAATCAATTTCACCTGACCAGCTGTTCTGATCATCTGCAAGGTCGGGAGATACTGTTTCAGGGTAGCTGTACATTTAAGTGCAAATTTAAAGACTTTTAAGACCTTTTCAAGACATCTAAATGGAAAAATTAAGACTATCACACGGCAAAAAGATGCAACTTAAAACTGTTTAATGCAATAGTTTTTTTTTTTTTTTTTTTTTTTTTTTTTTTTTATTTGCAAACATCATTGACATTACAGAAAATGCAACACTCACGACATGCACATGAATACTACATCGACAAACAGGCGTACATTACATAAACACATACTGTAACTTAACAAGACATCACATTGACTTGGCTTCCACAAACATAACACAACATAACATTAATAACAGAAAGGCTAAGGATGATTTGCGTCCAGGATGATTACAGATATGATTATCAGGGATGAAATTGATGACCCGGAATGAAAAGAAGGGGGATGGGGGTGCGGATGGTAGCTCTAAGAGTGTGAATGAGGTGGTGTTGGGATGGGGTGGGGATGGGGGGTGAGGGGTAGTGAGTATGTGAGGATGTATGTGTGTGTGTGTGTGTGTGTGTGTGCACATATGTATAAGGCTGGTTTGCTGTTGGGCCAGGAGGAGAGAAGCTGGAACATAGAGAGGGAGAGAGGGAGGGTTTCAGGAGAGGAGTTGTAATTATTCTATTAATGATAAGTATAATAATAGGAATAACTGATTGCCTGGTTGATTGCCTGACTGATTGCCAACCTGGGCACCCATTAATGGCCACAGTTCCACCCAGCCCCTGCAGTTATACTGCGACGAGCTGACAGAGGGGAGGACCTGCGTGCCACCCATCGCCTCAGGCCCCCAGCATATGCACACATCCCCCACTACCACGACCAACCACACCTCGCCCCCAGACCTTCACCCAACACGCCACTCTTGACCTAAATATGTACAGTATGTGAATGGCTAGGTTGAGGGGTCTATCTAGAATGTAGCATTAAAGAAGTGGGCATGCATGGTGAATATCTGTCAGGATTTCCCCATGCACACCACACTTACCCTGTGTAAGATGTATGCCTCAACAATGTGTGCATTAAAATAAGTGAGGCATGATGAGGCATCTACCTGCACTCCACTCTTACCCTAGCCTGTTTTGTAGTTTTTGTTTATGTATGTCACCTAACATGTAGTGCGATTAAAAGAGAGTAAAGCGTGCTGTGTGCTTCCAGGACAAAGGCGTGTGCATGAGCGCATGAGGATGGGTGCACACCGGGGCCCAGGGCCAATAGATAACCCACAGGACCCAACCAATGCCAAAACCACACAGCGACGGCCAGGACCGAAGTCTCCCAAGCCATCCAATGGGGCCCGGCAGAATAACGATGGGAGAGGCAGAGAGAAAGAGTGAAATTAGTAAAGTTATCAGAGAATGTAAATAAAGGGGGGAGGGAACGAAGGGGATGCTATTTATATTACTACTACTACTAATAATAATAATAATAATAATAATAATAATAATAGTTCCAGCTACCCTCCCCTGCCTAGTGTTCGATGATATGTGTATCTGTTGATGAAGTGTGTTATGATCGTGTGGAGATGGAACTCAGGCAAAGAGGGTCAGGACTGTAAGTAGGTGATAAAGGGGTACCAAGGAGAGGTTGTATCCTGAGTATTGATTAAGTTTGTAGTTGATAGGTTTTCTAATGATATATAGTCTGTTAACAAGTTTTTCCAATGAGTGATGTGAGCTTTTTCTTAGATTTCCAGTTCATGAGGATTGTTTTCTTGGCGATAGTCAGCTACCAGTAGTGTTTTATTGCCGGAGTTGCTTAAATTGACTGTGGATGTATCACCAAGTATGCATAAGGAAGGGGATGCTGGGATGTGACAGCCAAAGATGGAAGAGAGAGATTTTGTGACACTCCCCCAGAAGTGGTTGATTGGAGTGCAATGCCAAACTGCATGAATGTATGTATCTGGGTTATTTTGTGTGCAGTGAGTGCAAAGATCCGAGCCAAACCCCATTTTGCCAATTTATGTGCAGTGAAGTGGAATCTGTGAAGAACCTTGTATTGTATTAGTTGTAGATTACTATTCTTTGTCATGAGGTAGATGTTTTTGCACATTTTGGTCCAGAAGTCGGCACCGGGGAGTAATTGATAAGTCTGATTCCCATTTGTGATATGGCAGGCCAATTGTTTTTTTCTGAACAAGATATAATTTTGTAAATTTGGGAGAGTATTTTTTTTGGGAGAGGGAATATTAAGCAGCTCTGAGATTGGTGGGGAATGTCAAGGTTAGCTGTCTGGATGTTAATTTTTCCTAGGATAGATGATTTAATTTGCAGGTATTGTAAGAAGTGTTTACTCTCGATGCCGTGCTTCTGGACCAAACAGGAAAATGAGGCCAGATTATTGTCTTGAAGAATGTGTTGAAGGTGAGTGATGCCCTTTCCCATCCATGTGTGAAAGTTAAGTGTTTTTATTGACGGTGAAATCTGGGTTATTCCAAATCGGGGTGCGAATTGATGGTGCTATAGGTGAATCAGTGATGTGGTAGAATCTCCACCAGGCTGTCAGAGTAGCTGAAATTGTTGGGGCTTTGAAGGATGGATGTTTTTTTGACCGACTGACTGCAGAAAGGGAGATCTGAGATTTTAATTTCTTTACAGATTGTTTGTTCTAGGTCTAACCAGGTGTTGTCTGAGGGGTGGGGTGTAGCCATTTGTGGATGAAGTGGAGCTGGTTGGCCAGGGCATAGTGCTGGAAGTGTGGGGCCTCTAGTCCTCCCATTGCTTTTGGTTTTGGAGAGTGGCGAGTTTGATCCTTGGGGTCTTATCTTTCCAGTAGAATTTAGTGATTAATGAATCGAGAGACTTAAACCAGAGGGTGGTGGGCTGGGTTGGAATCATAGAGAATAGATAGTTTATTTTGGGCAGTATTGTCATTTTGATTACTGAGATTCTGCCCATGATGGATAATGGGAGGTTCTTCCAGCGTTGAAGGTCATCATCTATTGAAGTGAGTAGAGGGGAATAATTTAGGCTAAATAAGTCTGACAGCCTGGGGGAGACTTTTATCCCTAAGTAAGTGATATAGTTAGTGCAGAGTGGGATAGGTGAAGAGTTGGCTGTCACATCCCAGCTGTTGGGATGTAATGGGAGAACTGCAGATTTATTCCAATTGATTGAGTATTCAGAAATTTTAGAGAATGTGTCAATGAGTTTGATGGTTTCTTCTACTGATGTTGTGGGGTCTTGAAGAAAGAGAAGAATGTCGTCAGCATAAAGGCTGATTTTGTGATGCATATATGGAGTCTGGACACCTTTGATGAGGGGGTTCTGACGGATGGCAGCTGCTAGGGGTTCAATGAAGATTGTAAATAGTGAGGGGGAGAGTGGGCACCCCTGTCTAGTTCCCCGGTGAAGAGTGAAATTTTGTGATGTTAGTCCATTGGTGATTACTGTGACTGAAGGAGAGGTATATAGAAGTTTAATCCAGTTAATGAACGACTCCCCGAAACCAAACCTCCCTAATGTGGAAAACAGGAAATTCCAGTTCACCCTATCAAAAGCTTTTTCTCGCCCAGAGTTGCTATGATGGTATTATCTTGAAAATTTGTAGAGTGATACATTATATTTAACAGTCTGCGGGTGTTGGTGGATGAAATTCTACCTTTAATGAAGCCTGTTTGGTCTGGGTGGATAATGGATGGGGTGACCTCTGCTAATCTGTGTGCTAGCATTTTTGCGATTATCTTATTGTCCACATTGAGGAGAGAAATTGGTCGGTAGCTGGATGGCAATGTTGGGTCCTTATTGGGCTTGAGGAGCAGTGAAATTGAGGCTGTGGTGGAACTAGTTGGAAGACGCCCTTTCTGTTTTGATTCATTAATCATTCTGATGAAAAGTGGAGCTAAGATGGTCCAAAATTGTTTGTAGAACTCAGCAGGAAAGCCATCCGGACCTGGTGCTTTATTATCGGGCATCTGTTTCAGAGCATCAAACAGTTCTTGTTGAGTTATAGGTGATTCTAGGTTTTTTATTTCGGTCTCATTGAGTTGTGGTAATTCGATGCTGTTTAGGAAAGAGTCTATGAATTCCTGGTTGGGGTTTATTTCTGAAGAATATAGTTTATTGTAAAACTGGTAAAAAACATGATTTATTTCTTCAGGTGAGCTGGTTAGCTTCCCTGCTGAGTTTTTTTATGACGGGATTGTTGATTTTTCTTTGTTACGTTGGATTTGATTTGCTAAGTATTTACCTGATTTATTGCTATGGTGGAAGTTTTTCCTGCCTTAGGCGGTGAATCATAAATTGAGTGTGTTTATTGAGTATTTCATTGAGTTTGAATTTATGTTTCCTAAGTTTTGCCTGTGTTTCTTCAGTTGGGTTGCTTGCATTGGTTTCTTCTAACTGTTTAATTTTATTGTTGAGTTCTACTTCCTGTTCTTTTTCCTTCTTTTTTTTGTATACTGAATATGAGATGATTCTTCCTCTGAGTACTGCTTTTCCTGTTTCCCACAGAAGGGAAGGAGATGATTCAGGGAGCCGTTCATTTCTAGAAAGAATGCCCACTCTCTCCCAACAAAACTGATGAAATTTGGGTCTTGTAAGAGGGATGTATTAAAACGCCATTTGCTAATTGGTGGCTGTTGGTTCGTTATGTTCCATTTAATTGTAACTGGGGCATGATAAGCTAATGACTATGGGATGAATAGTTGAATCAGAGATATTTTTCATTATAGAGTTGCTGGTTAGAAAATAATCAATACGGGAATAGGAGTGGTGGACCGGAGAGAAAAAAGAGTAGCATTTGGAGTCTGGGTGCTGAAGCCGCCAACAATCGCCAAGGCCAGAATCGCTCATGAACTGTTTTATTGTTTTTGTGGATTGCCAGATTCGTTTGCTTTTAGAGTGATCAGATCTGTCAAATGTGGGGTCTAACACTGTATTAAAGTCGCCTGCAATTATGATGGGACAGCCCGATAGAGTTGAGATGGAGGTGAAGAGGTTCTGAAAGAAAACTGGGTTGTCTGTATTAGGGCCATAAACATTAACAATTGTTACAGGGGTATTGTGAACTGAGATGTTTATGATGACAAAACGTCCTTCTGGGTCTGTGATGGTGGCGTTATGGATGAATGAGATTCTTTTGTTAATCAGAATGCAAACTCCCCTTTGTTTTGTATTGTAATGAGATGAGAAAATGTGATTGAATTGTCTTGATTTGATGCGGGTGTAGTCTAATTCTGAGAGATGAGTTTCTTGTAGGAGACATATGTCAGCTTTTAAACTATCCAAATGATTTAAGATTTTCTGCCTCTTTGCCTGAGATCCAATCCCACGGATGTTCCAGGTCAGGAATGTAAGTGTTACCATGTTGTGATTGTACAGTTATGAAAATGTTTGATAAGGTAGGTATTGTGTGTGTGAGAGTGTGTGCAGGTGTCAGTTAGATAGAGAGGGGAAGGGGGTGGAGGAATAGGTGTGTAATGTGGTGTCTTGAATGAGATGTAAAGGGTAGGGGCTGAGAAGAATATAGAGCATAAAGAGGTAGGAATTTGGTTCTGGAGTGGTGACAGCATGAACATTTCCTGTTTAGCATTGAAAACATACAGATCATAATTTGACTTTAGCCTATAGACATAATAAACAAAACAGACAGGACACACAAGCAAACATGTATAGACAAAACACCATGAATAACATTAAACATTGAGAGAGCAAAAAGAGAATGGGTGGGTAGGGGAGCAAAAGGAATTAAACATAAGAAGAGAGAAGAGAGAGGTGATCCAAGCATCAGTAGGCAGTGGGTTAGAGAGAGTTGAGGGTGACAATGTTATAATCAAGATGTATGTTGGCATGATGTATGATGTGCTATAGCCAGGTGGTGATATTGGGGTTGCGATACAGAGTTCCATTGACATACAGTTTATCGACTGACAGTGCTGCTGCTCGTTTGCCCTCTTGCCTGAGTTGTTTCATTATGGGCAAGAGGGCTCTTCTTCTTTCCTGTATTACTTGTGGGAATTGGTCGTTTTAGTCCGAATGAAGTGCCTTTCAGTTCTTTCCCTTTGCTTTTGATGAGTTCTTTGTGTTTGAAGTGTTCGAACTTGGCGATAATTGGAGGAGGTTTTTTATTGTCTTTGGAAGTGAGACGGTGTACACGGTGGAAGGTAATCTTGTCAACTGTTTCTGGCGGTAGTTTGAGAGATGACTGCAAGAATTCTTTAACTGCTTTCTCTGGGTCGCCGGGTGTATCTTTAGAAGTTGGCAGGGGAATTCGGGAAAAATGAGGTTATCAGCATGCTGCGGCACTGGAGGTCTAGGATTGTTTCTTTCATGATCCGATTTTTCGCTGGTGAGTTGATTAACATGGTCGGATAAGTTTGTAATATTTCCTTTGAGTTCACGGTTTTCTAATGCGAGTGTGTCGATCTGTGATTGGGAAAATTCGAGGCTGGCTTTTAAGTCCTTAATATCTGCGTGCAGATGTTCCAGTATTGCAAGTTTGTTGTTAATGGATTGTAGTAAACTGACCTCGATGGATGTAGAAGTAGCGCAAGCGGTAGGTGATTCTGGTTCAGTCTCTGTTGAGTAGTCACGGGTGCGTTTCTTGCTGGGTTCAGATGACATAACGTCCAGAATGAAGAGGTTGCCGTTGGAAAAGGTGGAGAATATAATCCGGTTTTTGATGAGAGTTGTAGAGAGGTAGTGTTTGTTTTTTTTCTATTAATTTTAACCCTCACCCCCGGTTGTTTGCAGATGTTACCAAATATATTTTGGCGAAAGAAAATAATTGTGTGTGAATTACCTTCACAGCTATAGAGTGTCCCAGTGACTTCCGTTTTACTTCCGCTACAAGGGACCTATCTTTCAAAAAAATATGAACGGGAGTTAATGGAGAGATAACGATTATTTTTTGGTCCAGTTTGAATTGTGCCACGAATTTCACATATGATGTGTGTGAATTAAAAGATAATTTTTCACGTCAAGAAAGTACTGCTGTTCGATAGACTTAAAAAGTTATGTTGGTTTTGTGGGAATCCGCTCAGTGGACTACATCTCTCGTCTCGAACGATGTACGTCACCAACGTAATTCAACGATAAGATTAGCTGTTATGCTAGTTGACGGTTGCATCTTGCTGCCTGCTATGTCACTTAACAGTATCTAATGTACAGTCTATGGACGAATACAACTTACCTGATGTGTTTAATCCTCTGACTCATGGTATTTTCATCGGCAAGGAAAGCCCAATTAAGACCTGTTGCTGGTATGCTTGTACAATCTAGTGTGGCTGTGAATGAGCTAACGTCACTAGCACGACTGATGGGTTTGTAGTCGTTGGAATTATGATCTTTCACAATGTTGTAATTCAATAGTTACGAAACAAACTGCAAATGTCTTTATATGAAAAATTGTCTTTAAAATTGACAAACATCATATGGGTAATTCAAAGCACAAGTCAACCAGGACCAGAAAATAATTTATTTTCGCCATAGACTGGCGACCCAATTTTAGGGTCTGGACTGCTTGCTTTTGAAGCTGGCTGTACATATCTGGTAGTGCTACTGGCTCTTCACCTGTGTCTGTAGTAGCCTAGGCCAGGGGTTCCCAAACTTTTCCACGACAAGGCCCCCCAACTACCACTAGGTTCTGGCCAAGGACCCCCTTGATGTGTTATTAAACCCATCGACAATACTACGGCAAATGTAAACATGCATTAAGCTAATCCTAATAATTATTTTAGCCACAAGCACTTCGCGATGGAGCATACAGTGTGTAAAAAATGTATTTGGGGCTTTCTGCTATATGAGAGCTATCACTCTACTATTATTCCAAGTCATTATCATGGGAAATATAATGTTCAGATATGTGTCACATTATTATAATGCCATGTATAACAAATCAAATGTATTTATTTGTTGCTTTTATTTTTCCTTCCAACTTGCTGAGGCCCCCCTGGCACCCCCTCACGGCCCCCACTTTGAAAACCACTGGCCTAGGCTACTTGCCAAACATGTGTATTGGACTGGATTCCCTTCAATATTTTTTTCAAAGGTAGACTAAGCTATTTTAATATTTTAATAGGCCCACTAACTTTACTAGGCATCTATAGTATTGTCCCATATGCAGCACAGCCAATCAAAGTTAATCCACTAATTTACATTTTGCATACCAGTTGTATTTAAACCAACCAAAGCTTGACTGAAACATTGTAACCCTGAAACCCCCTCCTCGCATGTCCCTGCTGAAAAACTGCTGGTTTCATCTCAAGCATGCATTATGAACACACTTACAGATGGGGGTTTTTATGTAGCAGTCGCTGATATTCAAAAAAAATATGCGGTTATATTCACAACTTTTGCGAAGTACTGGGAGTATTTCCTCCTCCTGATTGAGAAAACGTTTGTTTTTTTTCTGTCGGTCCGTGGTTCCATCATAAATTGCACAGCAAATTATCAGACGAGTGACAGAAGACACCATGCATAATTTGACCAGCAGTCTTCGCGTCCATAGTTTGTGAAATGATGCTGCGTCCTAGCAAAGATTCTAGAAGCCGAGCGCAACTCCCAAAAGGAGGACAAATGAGCGTCCGGCTTGAGGCTGCGCTGGAGACATTTCACTCGCTCTCTCCCACTCGCTGGCGGTCCCATACACTGTAACTTTAATTACTGTAGAATTAGAATTAAGTTTTGACTAGGCGAAATGACATTGTAGTTATCTGTAAATGGAATTATGACTAGTCAAAATGACGTTGTAGATATCTCAAACTGGAGTTAGGGAGTCATAATTTGATTGTAGATATCTATTATCAAGTTATAGATATCTTGAATGAGTTTTGATTAGAGATATCTGAAATTAGAGATATCTATAACTTTCATTCCGCCTAGTCAAAATGTAATTATAGATAGCTTGAATTACACAGTTTTGACTAGGCGAAATGACGTTAGAGATATCTGTATTGCTAGGCCCGCATCCCACTTTAGGCGGGAGCAGAGCGTGTTGTTCAAATCATCAAATCACATAGCACCTGTTAACTGTTAACTTTGTAATTAGCACTAATTAGCATCATGTCAGAGCAGCCAGAGGGCGAAGGAGTTTTTAATCGTCTTTTTAATTCTGCAGCCTATGCAAGACAGGAGCTGGCAGCAAGAATTGATGATTCAATGGTGCTTTGATTTTTTCGATTAGCCTACAGCCAACACCATTATGAATGGAGTTTCCAGTAGATGGTGCTGGTGCATTTAGGCTACTGTGTCAAACAGAGATCAAGCCAGTTGATAACGTGAGAGTCTTAATAAACCACACGGTGTCCCTGAGTTTTAGTTATTTTAGATGTCAACAAGACATTACAGCCATGACTGCTTCTTCTTTTTCCATTCATAGAAATAAGGAAATAAGCCCACTTCCTCTTCGATTATGTTGGGGAGGGGAAATTAGCCTACGGACAGAGAATGTCTAATAAGTAGACGGGTATGGCAAGCCATTTTAACATTTACCCGCTAGACTGGATATGTATTGCAGATATCTGTAATTCAGTTTTTGCCTTGTCAAACTTAACATTTTGATATCCGCAATTGAATTCTTCCCATCCATAATTGTAATTTCAGATATCCACAAAGACATTCTTCCTAGGGCAAATGACGCCACATTTGCCATTCATTTCTATGGGGTTTATCATTACAGATATCTACAATTCAGTTGCAGATATCCACTATGTGAATTACGGATATCTGCAATTGAATTAGGTTTTGACTTGCGGTAAGATGGATAGGGGTTAATCCTAGTCTGACAATACAGTTTACTCACTAGATGAGGTGAGGGAATTCAGCAAACTTGTTTAAGCTTGACAAATATATCAATAAAATCTGTTTGTTTGAATAAGGCAACATATACTGTAGCAAATGTGAGTGGTAGCTATCACGTCCCCCATTCTGTGTTTAAGTGATTAATAAGGTGAGTCTGTATCAAAATTCCCACAGGTATGAAAGCAGACGGTCAGACAAATGTCTTAATTTTGCATTTTTGAAGGGCTCACAAACTAAGAATGTTTTATTTTCTGCTCTTCTCTCCCTCCTCCCTTTGGTTGGTTCTACCACCAGGATAAAAGACGCAGATTGACCAGCCCACACTTTCAAGTTCAGTTTGTTTATGTTATGGTTTATTAGTTTATTTCTCCATGTTGTATGATTTATAGATAGAATTAAATTGTCATTGTGCAGTTGGTCCGTACAATACAATTTGCTTGTGCAGCTTCTAAAAACAAAACTCACATACACACTCACACAAAAAAATAAATAAGAATACACATAAAAAAAAATAACATATCAAGGCATTAACATGGTTCCATTGCTTGAAGTCCATTTTAAAGTGCAACTGTGTAAGCCCCCATTGCTTAAAGTGCAACTGTTCTGCTTTTGTTTTATAAAATAAAAGTTTGAAATGCTATGGAGTGCCCTATTTTTTTTTTGACCCTCAAACTGATATCTCAATTGTAACTCCTACTTTCTCAACAGTTTCTCATTGCAATGTCTCCTCATTTGCTCTATTATTAAGGAGAAAAGAAGTTGTAAGTGAGACTACACTCAAACATATAAGAGATCTCCAGATTTCTCCTGCTTCAAAAACATAATATCTTTTATGTGACTATTTCCATTATTTTCTCCCAAGGAGAAAGAAGTTGTAAGTGAGACTACACTCAAACATATAAGAGATCTCCGTGATTTCTCCTGTGTCTCATCTTTTGCTTGTGGATATATGAATGTCTAATTTTATTTTTCTTCCTTTTATTTCTCCTAAGGCAAAATTAGGAGAAATAACTGTGACAAAAGTAATACTTAAATGATCCTTAAAAAAGAGAATCACCATTTTGGCTCCTTAGCAACAGAAGGGATAGAAATGAGAAGCAAAAAAAGTTTCCTCTGGGATTACAGCCATGACTGCTTCTTCTTCTTCCATTCATAGAAATGAGGAAATAAGCCCACTTCTTCTTCGATTATGTTGGGGAGGGGAAATTAGCCACGGACAGAGAATGTCTAGCAGACAGGCTCTGCTACGATCTAAAAGAGCAACGCCTTGCACAATAATTTGCACTAGTCATAATGACGCTTTTGAGATATATTTTCACCTTTCATTCTGCCTAGTCAAAACTGGAATTAAAGAAATCTGCAATTGTCATTTAAGATGTGTGACGAGTTGAATGTTGTTTTCAATGGCGATGACAGATCTGAATTCAGTTTCAGTCAAAACTAAATTACAGATATCGCTATTCGACGCTTTCGACTAGTCACAATTACGTTAGCAGATTTCTTGAATGAATTCCAACCATCCAAAATGTAATTGCGACTAGTCAGATAGTCAAACTTAGCGGGTAAACGTTAAAATCGCTTGCCATACACGCCTCTTTGCCGTCTCTTGTCTACAGCCTTGACTTGTCGCCCTCCTCTTTTGCACGGCGTAATATCGAATAGGATAATGGCATCTTGTTTTACTTTACCACATGAGTGATACAGTTGTTGTTTGATTTGTACGATAAGTCCGCTTTTCCCTTCAATTAACAGCAGTGCACGGCTTGTTGTTGTGAGCATAGAATATGCATAATAAAAGGCTAGATGTCTTATGAATCATCTAACAGCATCACCGGCGGCCATCTCGTCACAGGCAAAGCTATCTGGTGGGCTCTGTAATTCTTTTGAAAGTGGGAGTGATCTGCACGGATCGGATGCTTGAACATTTTTGGTTATAATTATTCCTTAAATATGCAGTGTCATAATTCATCTCTGATGTTTATAATAAACCAAACTCTGAAGCTGGATGGCGCTGTAGTGCGGATGTTGACCTCCATTGGCCAGCAGCCGACGAGCCTTTTATATATACATCTATGGTTGTGAGAATTACATGCTATTCTTGTGTCCAAGCCATTTCCACTGTGAATTGTTTTCTTTGTCCTTGTAACGTGCGAATTTTTGTGGACAGTTTCGTTATCCACGCTGCCATCAGGACAGGCTCATCCATTTCATCATACTCCATTTTTCCTAATTAAACTGATCAAAGACACGTTTACATCAAGGAAAACATAGATATTCCTGCTGGTTTGGCCTCACGTTTACAATTCAAACCCTGCTTTTTATCACAGAAAACGATTATTTCTAAAACCTCGCCAAAGTGGAGATTTCTGATAACGCGCCGGTTATGTGCTACCGTGTCAACAGGGATAAAAGCGGCGTTTTAGCTCTTAAGCGTCATCGTAGAAAATCCCGTTGTGTGGTGCC
>NC_063205.1:22236176-22306592 GCF_017589495.1 Alosa alosa | reverse complement strand
TATTGTCTTTGGAAGTGAGACGGTGTACACGGTGGAAGGTAATCTTGTCAACTGTTTCTGGCGGTAGTTTGAGAGATGACTGCAAGAATTCTTTAACTGCTTTCTCTGGGTCGCCGGGTGTATCTTTAGAAGTTGGCAGGGGAATTCCGGAAAAATGAGGTTATCACGCATGCTGCGCACTGGAGGTCTAGGATTGTTTCTTTCATGATCCGATTTTCGCTGGTGAGTTGATTAACATGGTCGGATAAGTTTGTAATATTTCCTTTGAGTTCACGGTTTTCTAATGCGAAAATGTGTCGATCTGTGATTGGGAAAATTCGAGGCTGGCTTTAAGTCCTTAATATCTATGCGTGCAGATGTTCCAGTATTGCAAGTTTGTTGTTAATGGATTGTAGTAAACTGACCTCTATGGATGTAGAAGTAGCGCAAGCTGGTAGGTGATTCTGGTTCAGTCTCTGTTGAGTAGTCACGGGTGCGTTTCTGGTTCGATGACAAACGTCCAGAATGAAGAGGTTGCTGGAAAAGGTGGAGAATATAATCCGTTTTTGATGAGAGTTGTAGAGAGGTAGTGTTTGTTTTTTCTTCATTTTAATTTGTTTGCAATGTTACCAAATATATTTTGGCTAAAGAAAATAATTGTGTGAATTACCTTCACAGCTATAGAGTGTCCCAGTGACTTCGCTTTACTTCCGCTACAAGGGACCTATCTTCAAAAATATGAACGGGAGTTAATGGAGATAACGATTATTTTTTTTTGGTCCAGTTTGAATTGTGCCACAAATTTCACATATGATGTGTGTGAATTAAAAGATAATTTTTTTCACGCCAAGAAAGTACTGCTAAACGATAGACTTAAAAAGTTATGTTGGTTTTGTGGGAATCGCCAGTGGACTACATCTCTCGGCGAAACGATGTACGCCACCAACGTAATTCAACGATAAGATTAGCTGTTATGCTAGTTGACGGTTGCATCTGCTGCCTGCTATGTCACTTAACAGTATCTAATGTACAGTCTATGGACGAATACAACTTACCTGATGTGTTTAATCCTCTGACTCATGGTATTTTCATGGCAAGGGAAAGCCCAATTAAGACCTGTTTGCTGGTATGCTTGTACAATCTAGTGTGGCTGTGAATGAGCTAACGTCACTATATTCCACTGATGGGTTTGTAGTCGTTGGAATTATGATCTTCACAATGTTGTAATTCAATAGTTACGAAACAAACTGCAAATGTCTTTATATGAAAAATTGTCTTTAAAATTGACAAACATCATATGGGTAATTCAAAGCACAAGTCAACCAGGACCAGAAAATAATTTATTTTCGCCATAGACTGGCTAATCCAATTTTAGGGTCTGGACTGCTTTGCTTTGAAGCTGGCTGTACATATCTGGTAGTGCTACTGGCTCTTCACCTGTGTCTGTAGTAGCCTAGCCAGGGGTTCCCAAACTTTTCCACCCACAAGGCCCCCAACTACCACTAGGTTCTGGGCAAGGACCCCCTTGATGTGTTATTAAACCCATCGACAATACTTCACGGGCAATGTAAACATGCATTAAGCTAATCCTAATAATTATTTTAGCCACAAGCACTTCAATGGAGCATACAGTGTGTAAAAAAATGTATTTGGGGTTTTCTGCTATATGAGAGCTATCACTTACTATTATTCCAAGTCATTATCATGGGAAATATAATGTTCAGATATGTGTCACATTATTATAATGCCATGTATAACAAATCAAATGTATTTATTTGTTGCTTTTATTTTTCCTTCCAACTTGCTGAGGCCCCTGGCACCCTCAATGCCCCCACTTTGAAAACCACTGGCCTAGGGCTACTTGCCAAACATGTGTATTGGACTGATTCCTTCAATATTTTTTTCAAAGGTAGACTAAGCTATTTTAATATTTTAATAGGCCCACTAACTTTTACTAGGCATCTATAGTATTGTCCCATATGCAGCACAGCCAATCAAAGTTAATCCACTAATTTACATTTTGCATACCAGTTGTATTTAAACCAACCAAAGCTTGACTGAAACATTGTAACCCTGAAACCCCTCCTCGCATGTCCCTGCTGAAAAACTGCTGGTTTCATCTCAAGCATGCATTATGAACACACTACAGATGGGGTTTTATGTAGCAGTCGCTGATATTCAAAAAAATATGCGGTTATATTCACAACTTTTATGGCGGCACTGGGAGTATTTCCTCCTCCTGATTGAGAAAAACGCTTGTTTTTTTCTGTCGGGTCCTGGTTCCATCATAAATTGCACAGCAAATTATCAGGGACGAAAGTGACAGAAGACACCATGCATAATTTGACCAGCAGTCTTCATCCCATAGTTTGTGAAATGATGCTTCCTAGCAAAGATTCTAGAAGCCGAAAGCCAACTCCCAAAAGGAGGACAAATGAGCGTCCGGGTTTGAGGCTGCTTGGAGACATTTCACTCAGCCTTCCCACTCCGCTGGCGGTCCCATACACTGTAACTTTAATTACTGTAGAATTAGAATTAAGTTTTGACTAGGCGAAAATGACATTGTAGTTATCTGTAAATGGAATTATGACTAGTCAAAATGACGCTATAGATATCTCAAACTGAGTTAGGGAGTCATAATTTGATTGTAGATATCTATTATCAAGTTATAGATATCTTGAATGAGTTTTGATTAGAGATATTCGAAATTAGAGATATCTATAACTTTTCATTCGCCTAGTCAAAATGTAATTATAGATAGCTTGAATTACACAGTTTTGACTAGGCGAAATGACGTTAGAGATATCTGTATTGCTAGGCCTCGATCCCACTTTTTGGGCGGGAGCAGAGCTGTTGTTCAAATCATCAAATCACATAGCACCTGTTAACTGTTAACTTTGTAATTAGCACCACTAGCATCATGTCAGAGCAGCCAGAGGGCTAAGGAGTTTTAATCGCCTTTTTAATTCTGCAGCCTATGCAAGACAGGAGCTGGCAGCAAGAATTGATGATTCAATGGTGCTTTGATTTTTTCGGGATTAGCCTACAGCCAACACCATTATGAATGGAGTTTCCAGTAGATGGTGCTGGTGCATTTAGGCTACTGTGTCAAACAGAGATCAAGCCAGTTGATAACGTGAGAGTCTTAATAAACCACACGGTGTCCCTGAGTTTTAGTTATTTTAGATGTCAACAAGACATTACAGCCATGACTGCTTCTTCTTTTTTCCATTCATAGAAATAAGGAAATAAGCCCACTTCCTCTTCGATTATGTTGGGAGGGGAAAATTAGCCTCACTGACAGAGAATGTCTAATAAGTAGACGGGTATGGCAAGCCATTTTAACATTTACCCGCTAGACTGGATATGTATTGCAGATATCTGTAATTCAGTTTTGCCTTGTCAAAACGAACATTTTTGATATCCGCAATTGAATTCTTCCTATCCATAATTGTAATTTCAGATATCCACAAAGACATTCTTCCTAGGGCAAATGACGCCACATTTGCCATTCATTTCTATGGGGTTTATCATTACAGATATCTACAATTCAGTTGCAGATATCCACTATGTGAATTACGGATATCTGCAATTGAATTAGGTTTTGACTTGCGGTAAGATGGATAGGGGTTAATCCTAGTCTGACAATACAGTTTACTCACTAGATGAGGTGAGGGAATTCAGCAAACTTGTTTAAGCTTGACAAATATATCAATAAAATCTGTTTGTTTGAATAAGGCAACATATACTGTAGCAAATGTGAGTGGTAGCTATCACGTCCCCCATTCTGTGTTTAAGTGATTAATAAGGTGAGTCTGTATCAAAATTCCCACAGGTATGAAAGCAGACGGTCAGACAAATGTCTTACTTTGCATTTTTGAAGGGCTCACAAACTAAGAATGTTTTATTTTCTGCTCTTCTCTCCCTCCTCCCTTTGGTTGGTTCTACCACCAGGATAAAAGACGCAGATTGACCAGCCCACACTTTCAAGTTCAGTTTGTTTATGTTATGGTTTATTAGTTTATTTCTCCATGTTGTATGATTTATAGATAGAATTAAATTGTCATTGTGCAGTTGGTCCGTACAATACAATTTGCTTGTGCAGCTTCTAAAAACAAAACTCACATACACACTCACACAAAAAAATAAATAAGAATACACATAAAAAAAAATAACATATCAAGGCATTAACATGGTTCCATTGCTTGAAGTCCATTTTAAAGTGCAACTGTGTAAGCTCCCATTGCTTAAAGTGCAACTGTTCTGCTTTGTTTTATAAAATAAAAGTTTGAAATGCTATGGAGTGCCCTATTTTTTGACCCTCAAACTGATATCTCAATTGTAACTCCTACTTCTCAACAGTTTCTCATTGCAATGTCTCCTCATTTGCTCTATTATTAAGGAGAAAGAAGTTGTAAGTGAGACTACACTCAAACATATAAGAGATCTCCCGTATTTCTCCTGCTTCTCAAACTAATATCTCTTATGTGACTATTTGCTCTATTATTTCTCCTAAGGAGAAAGAAGTTGTAAGTGAGACTACACTCAAACATATAAGAGATCTCCCGTATTTCTCCTGTGTCTCATCTTTTGCTTCGTGGATATATGAATGTCGCAATTTTATTTTTCCTTCCTTTTATTTCTCCTAAGGCAAAATTAGGAGAAATAACTGTGACAAAAGTAATACTTAAATGATCCTTAAAAGAGAATCACCATTTTGGCTCCTTAGCAACAGAAGGGATAGAAATGAGAAGCAAAAGTTTCCTCTGGGATTACAGCCATGACTGCTTCTTCTTCTTCCATTCATAGAAATGAGGAAATAAGCCCACTTCTTCTTCGATTATGTTGGGGAGGGGAAATTAGCCTACGGACAGAGAATGTCTAAGTAGACAGGCTCTGCTACGGATCTAAAGAGCAACGTCTTGCACAATAATTTGCACTAGTCATAATGACGTTTGAGATATCTTCACCTTTCATTCTGCCTAGTCAAAACTGAATTAAAGAAATCTGCAATTGTCATTTAAGATGTGTGACGAGTTGAATGTTGTTTTCAATGACGTGATGACAGATCTGTAATTCAGTTTTGCCTAGTCAAAACTAAATTACAGATATCGCTATCTGACGTTTCGACTAGTCACAATTACGTTACAGATTTCTTGAATGACAATTCCAACCATCCAAAATGTAATTGCGACTAGTCAGATAGTCAAACTTAGCGGGTAAATGTTAAAATCGCTTGCCATACACGTCTCTTTGCCGTCTCTTGTCTACAGCCTTGACTTGTCGTCTCCTCCGCTTGCACGGCGTAATATCGAATAGGATAATGGCATCTTGTTTTACTTTACCACATGAGTGATACAGTTGTTGTTTGATGTACGATAAGTCCGTTTCCTTCAACGTAACAGCAGTGCACGGCTTGTTGTTGTGAGCATAGAATATACATAATAAAGGCTAGATGTCTTATGGCGGAATCTCTAACAGCATCACCGGCGGCCATCTCGTCACAGGCAAGCTATCTGGTGGGCTCTGTAGTACCTGAAAGGTGAGTGATCTGCACGGATCCGGATGCTTGAACATTTTTAAGTTATAATTATTCATAAGTATGCAGTGTCATAACTACATCTCTGATGTTTATAACAAACCAAACTCTGGCTAGATGGCCGCGTGGTGCGGATGTTGACCTCCATTGGCCAGCAGCGCGGACGAGCCTTTATTATATACATCTATGGTTGTGAGTACATGCTATTCTTGTGTCCAAGCCATTTCCACTGTATTTGTTTTCTTTGTCCTTGTAACGTGCCGAATTTTGTGGACAACGCCGTTATCCTCGCGGCCATCAGGACAGGCTCATCCATTTCATCATACTCCATTTTTCCCGAATTAAACTAGTCAAAGACCCCGTTTACACGAAGGGAAAACGCAGATATTTCCCTGCGGTTTGGCCTCTCGTTTACACCAAAACCCTGTTTTTATCACAGAAAACGATTATTTCTAAAAACCTCCGGCCAAAGTGGAGATTTCTGATAACGCCGGTTATGTGCTACCGTGTCAACAGGGATAAACGGCGTTTTAGCTTCTTAAACGTCACATGCGCCAGAAAATCCGTTGTGTGAGTGCCTGATGTTTACAGTTTCTCTGGCTACTGATCAGGATTATCATGGATGCTGTTAAGGTGCTACTAATTTTTACTTTTGTGCAAACGCTTCTGGCCTGTTTGCATTTGCAACAACTGCTCATGGAGGAGCAGAGGCGAAAGATTGCACGGAGGTCAGCATTGTTTTGTTTTGAAAGGAACCAGAAGTCGCTCGTTTTAGTCGTTGGTGTCGATTCTGAGGATTTTGATTGTCCAGCATAGCTTTATTCCTTTCCCTACACTGCCACCCATAGGTTTGGCATAGTTATTATGGCGCTCGACAGCGTATTTATGCGGGTTGATGTAAATTAGGCAGGGCTCTACAGTGCACCCATTTCACTCGCACATGCGAGTAAAAATGATGGCATGCGAGTGCAAAAAAATATTTAGGCGCACTGGTGCGAATGACTTCTAACCATGTCATGTTTGTCTACAAAATACACCGCAACATCGAGAAACATGTGCAAACCATAGAATCACGTCGCGAATGCAGCATAAAAACTACACCTCCCATCAACGTTAGCAGTTTCGCGTTGTGACTTGCTAGTAGTTGCTTCTATCAAATCCAAAAGCGCGCAGAAAAAGCGCAAAGTTAGACTAACCAGCCAAGATGCAAAGATTGAAGAAATTAGTTCTTCTATCCACCGAATTCATCGGATATAGGAGAAACAGGATGAGATCCTGAGAATGCAGTGAGAGAAGGAAAGGTAACCTAACATGCCTTTTAGCCCAGTTGACGTATTGGCGGCAATATGCAAAATATAGTTGTAGCGAACAGGCACAAAAGTAGCCTCCTGTACAGTGGGCAGTGCTTCGACTTGGCCAGCTTCACTCGCGGATCACGCGGTATCACGCGACTTTAATTTGTATTTTTCCAGTGAGACGCTGCAACAACCCAAACAACCGGTAGATGGCTCAAGTGAGCAGGGTGTCTCGTAAAAAGAAATGGAGCCTGGAAAACCCTACACAGACTTCACTACAGACTTTAGCAGACTGGTTTAGAAATAATGTAATAGCCAGAAATATGCCTGCCCTGCCCTAATTAAGAAATATTTGGTTAACTGCGAGTGAATCCCGTTTGCAGCCGTAGAAGGAAACGCAGGACAAATTAAACATTCTGGTTTTCTCCGAGTGCAACGATGATAGATAGACATCATTTGGACAAAATATAGAGCATATTAACCTCCGTTGCTCAGCCAACTCAGTGACACAGCTAAACACTGGTACCTCATAGAACGTCTATAACATAGCCTAGGTGGTCGCAACTCACAAAAGTAAGCAGATAGAAAGAACTCACTCAAATCTAGCCTACAACACGCAGACAGCTTTATGCGCCCAGAAGAGAGCCAGCGGCACAAGACTGTGCTTTTATGATTGTTGCCTTCTGATGGTATCTTGCTAATTCACTGAACTGCATTAAGTGACACAAATGGTATTGCCTTTATCTTATAACTCCTTGTCTGAGCGACTACCAGGCCTATGGTTTTTAAAAGTCAGATGTTCCCTGAAAAAAGACATTCGAAAACTAGACTGCATTTCCGACGGGAACTGCGAAAGTGTGCTTGACCTGTTCCGGTCACCAACGTGAGCAGACAGTGACATACGCTATGCTGAACCTGGCTTGATCCAAGCATTCTAACAGTGCCTTTCAGTGTTGGAGCAGTGGCAATACCTCAAAAGCTCTATTCAACTATTGCCTTGCGGGGTGAATGCGGTTCGTTGGCTTTTACCTGTGGCCTGCCTTCGAATTTAGCTTCTATGACTAAAATCAAATCAATAAAATAAAACAACAGCAGTGATTGGCTGCAAAAATAAATAATGTCACGCGTCTTGCACCTCTCAAACTGGGCTATCAGGTAACCTAGAGAAAATTTTGAAATTATGAAATATGACTAAGGCATTAAAATGCTGCTTGTTTGTCAGGATATTTTTTCACTGATTTATTTTAGAAATATGAGCTATGAGTGTGAATGTTATATATTCCATCCCCTAATTCTGTTTTACTGGTTTATTTGACAAATAATCTATATGGATTTGCTCTATAAAGACCTTATGTCTGTTTGGGATTGTTTTGAGAGCCTATTGATGTATCTCAGAATAAAGGAATGTCCACAACATTAGTGATGTTTTTTTTGTGTGTGTGAATGTATTTTACTTAACTCATTAAATTGAGCTGGATACTCATGAACGCATGTCTCTAATAGCCACAATAGGAGTAATTTTAGCAACACCGTATTTTGTGTGGCCCATAACGACCCAGTGGATCATGAAAACGTGCCAAAATTCACATTCCTTGCTTGTTGTTGGTACATTAATCCCATTCAGATTGCCACTTATCTGAGATGTAAGAGTTCAGTATAGGTTTAAGGTCTGGGGCAGGGATTTGACATTCTGTGACTTCTTCATTGAGGGCTTGCTTAGCAGCACTGTCCGCTTTCTCATTTCCCCTCAGACCAACATGGCCTGGGACCCAGCAAAAAACTACACTTAAGTTCTGGTTCTTTAGACGTTCTAGTTGATCAAGCTCAGCTTTGGTTGTACTTTTTGCGTGACATTAAAGCCTACTGGAAAGATTTTTAATTGCAATTTAATTGAATGCAATTTACTTTTACGACTAAATAAAATTAATTTATCCCTCTCACCCATAGTTTTCTATTTATTTACAAATGTACATAGGCCTACTGTAATTACATTTCTACATAGTTATTCTACTGATCTTTATACTATTCATCCTGCACATAAACATATTCTTACTACTATTATAATGTTGTTTCTGTACTACAATGACACTGTTTCCACACTGCACATATCTGTATGTTATGTACATATCTGTTATAAATTTGTCATATTGAATATCCATATTTATTCTGTTTTATTATATTCTGTTAATACACTGCATATATCTATATTATTATTTCTACTATTATAATGTTACTGCTACATCTACATACATTATTCTACTTATTGTATGAGATAACTGCTAATACACTGCACATATTTATATTTAATTCATATTACTCTAAACCACCTTCTGTAAATCAACTGTATACTACTGTCTACATTGCACTATATTTCTTGACCTGTCTCTGTATATTTCATCACCTTTCTATACTTTGCATCACATTGTATGTATACTGTAGCTACATGAATCACAGCTAAGATCCTTGGTTGCTATGAAGGCCAGTCGTTCTAAATGGATGGTTACTATGGCCAAAGGCCAGTTATCTCTCTTGTTGTCAAGCGGACATATCCTAACTTTATCCTATTTTAAACATCTCTATTTTACTTAGCCTACTTCCATACAGTGACTCCTATTAAGAAGTGGCCACTTCATTCAGCTTACCGTGATTCAGCAGCAACATTATTAAATTAATCTGTCACCATATGCCTATGCAAACGTTTGCAAAGAGGAGAATCTTTTAATTTGATTCACAATGAAACGTTACATTTAATGTACATGTAAACAGTGAGTAGGCTAGTTTTGGTTGTTGTTGGTGGTGTTACCAGAGAGGGTTAAAGGTGTAATCAAGGATCTTTGGTGTTACTGCATCCCTTAGTTATGCCTACAATGCAAAATTGTTCCCTTGTGATTGTTAGACGCATTTCAAAACATCGCGACGTGAATTGCCACCACAAAACATTGTTTGTGAATCGGTCTTATTAGGAGTCCTCGCTTAAGCTGTCACAGACTCAGGCGCTACTTTTAGGGCTAAAATGCTTCCTGAATTACTCTTAGTAAAAAAAATAGGAGTCCTAAAGTTACGAGTGACGAAGTTATGAGTACAAGCATCTCATATCAAATGACCATGGCATTACGCTAAGCAACATAAATCTCATAACGTTACAGCAACATCTCCTCCCTATGACCTAGCTAGCTAGCTTCTAGCCACACAAGAAATGAATGATGTTAAAATCTCTGCTTAGCATTCTAATAACAGAAGGGGCACATTTATGTGGACCACTACAACATGACTCATTATGTCTGTAACGTTATCTGTATAAAACACTTACTTTCATAAAGGAAGCACACCATCCAACACATAGCCTACACATGGAAACCGATATTTTAGGTACTTGGCCACGAACTCAAAACGTGTCTCTCTGAAGCTCTGTTCTAGAATCTTTGCTCTGAAGTCTGTCCCCGTTGCTAAGCAACATCAAATTAACGAAATGACATTCTTCCAGTATTAAATGTCTACGTGTGCTTCCGAATGGATGTGTGTGGTTTGCAATTAGAATAAACAAGAAATAACATTTCCAATAATTTCCCATGATAAATTACATAATATTTGCACCTTCCTTACTTGTGAATCTCACACCGTATTTCAAGTAGGCTACACTAGTGAAATGTAATACAACGTTGCCACCTAGCGTCCAGATGTAGGCTATTTAACATTAACGTGACATTGCTTGTTTATTCTTTCGTCAACTCCATGCTTTTAGGAAAACAATCTTTTTATCATAGTTCCCTCTTCAATGAGCGATTACCAGCTCGTTTTTGTAACAGAGATAGCTGTTTATTGTCCCTAGGTTTACAGAAACACCTATTCATATTAATACGTAGCCTATGGAGTGCTGCCGACCACTGTTCATTACATGGCCCAGAATGCCTTGCATGTCTTTACAACAAAACAACACAGTAAAACCTAAATGCCCGTAAACATATGCATTTGCATACTTGTAACATTTTTAATAATACTCTCCCATCATGATATGTAACATTAATGAAAAATTTAATTTGAATACCGTCAATGTGAAAACAACTCTATTATGTAAGCTATATATAGCTACTGTTCTCCTTGCTATTTCAGTTCGTAAGTCCATACTATCCCATGGCAGAGCAAGGATTTCATGATTGGCCAAGGCCTGGAGACATTGTGTCTGCTCTGAGACATTGTGCATACATGGAAGGCATTGTGATAGCAGGTGAATGGTGAAAAGGTGAATGGTGTGAGTTACCAAATACCCGTGGGTGGTTTGCCAAATGATGGAAACTTTTGTAATATTTCTTTTTTTTTTTTTTTGCCTATGCACCCTCACACTGGAGTCCCCAGTTCATATACAAAATTTGGTATCGATATGTGACAGTGTTCCTGAGATATGGACGACTTCCTGTTTCGGAGCTTCGCCGCCGATTTCGTTTGGCTGTGACGGGCAAATGCTTTCGAAAATCAAAAATCCTTCCGCTAACATTTGTGAGGCTTGGTCCAAGGATAATGTACGTCAAGTTTCGTGGCGTTCGGACCAAATTTGTGACCTGTGAAAATTTAGTTTCGCTTTCTGTTCAATCCAATATGGCGGACGAACGGCACGCCCACCTGACGTCATCTTCGCGACCAACTTACACCGGTACTGACCGGACGTTTTAAAGTTGGAACGGTGTCTCTGTCTCAAAGGGCCTAGGCGCTAGGGCTGACAAAAAATTAGGGAGACGGGAAAAATAATAATAATAAAACTTAAGAAGAACAATAAGTGTGCTGCTTTGCAAGCACACTTAATTAAGAATGTTTATTGACTTGAAAAATACACTAATTTTTGCAAACTCCCTTCATTCAACCCTTGAAGACATCGCGGTCTGGTGCGCTATGTAGATCGTTTCTCGTACCATTTAATTTCTCAGAATTTAGGTCTATTAGGCCTACAATAACGTCATCACCAAATACATCTTTTATTTTTAGTTGATCAACCACAAAGAGTGGCATAGGCCTACTGTGCACAGTGCACTGACGACTGTAGCAGCTCAACGTAACCAGTTGTTGTAGATGAGAGGCAACCCCTTGTTTCAGATAGCCTGGACAACATGTTACCTGGGAGTTGCCTACATTATTAATTAATGGTAGCCTACAATAGTTAATTGATTCGCGTAACATATTAGTTGGCTCAAAGAGTAGGGAATCAGGAATCAGGGAATCTCTGGAGAGAGTCACGCATGTGTTGCTTTTGCGGGATCGAATCCAGTTTAATGCTAGTTTTCAAAACATATATTTTTTACATGTCTTTTGTCCGAGTGGCTGTAATGTAGCCGAGCGCTCATGGCGTATGAAAAGCGACTTCAAACCGCCTAAAACAACTTGTTTGTGAATGTCTGACAACTGCTGCAGCGCATGCACGCGCAAGGAAACCAGTAGGTGGAGAAACCAGAAGGCACACAACACCGGAACGATTTTAAGGCTATTTCATGATAGACTACTCAATGGTGCTATTTCACCGCATTATAGCGACCCCCACTCACCGGGGTTAGTGGAAGGTGTTAATAGGCGATTGGAGCCTACAGTGGACTGTCAAAGGGCTGTCAAAATTGCTCAAAAATGGCGTTGAATATCCCTCTAAAATAAACACATGTATTCAAATATATTGGAATATCTAGGCTATATTATTTGCGCATTATGTCAGTGATGCGCATCATGTCATCTGTTTTTAACTTTTTGTATGGTTATTGCTTGACAGGGGGGATCCCAAGCAGCTTTCAGCCATAAGGCATTTCCTAATTCACCTGACACTGATATTCAAAATGTTGAAACTATTTCGGCATAGCCTATAAGCAGTTTAATTAAATGTAATGTTAGTTGTAAACAAAGCGGGCTACTTGGTGAGGCTTGGCCTCACAGATGCGCTTCGTGCCTTAAATGGCAATACAAATCTTCAATGATAAGCCTATTAACTGACCGCCCGATTCACGTTGGCTGGGGGCAGGGGGGCCATCAGACATTTGTTCCCAAGGGTCTATGAATTGTTAACCCGGCCCTGCCCCCAACGAACGCAACTTTCCACCTCTGAGATAACTGAAAAGAAGTCTAGAGGACTCCTAACTCACTAGACCTACTTACTGCAGGCTGCGCAATCCACAAGCCTGCATTTGAGGCAGGCCTTCTGTTGAAGAATTTTATAAAAATCCTGCGCTAACAGTAATCCTCCTACCCCCGCTACCACAGCTGTGGATAGTGTGGCATGCTCACGCTTTATGTCTCCTTCTTGCAAACTAGGCCATTTACTAGGCCATTTACGTCTTCAAAAAATAAAAACTTGCCAGATATGCCTTCATAAATTTGGGCTTCATTCAGCATTTTGTTCTTCCACTGGAAATGACTCTTCTACATTTGCTGCCTGCTGCATCCTTTCTATTTGTATTGTTTAGAAAATGTTTGACGTTTTGAGTTAATGCATTAAACATTGTTTGCTGGTAATAGCCTACAGATTCTTGCGTGCGTTCTCTCCAAAATGTGCCCGTTCTATAGGCTATCCAAGTGCATAATTCTGCGGCATAAAGCAGAATTTGTGTATTAATACAGAAAATAAAAATAACCTGTCAAACAGTCAATTGACTACATTGCAGTCAATAAGTAGTGCAAATTATGAAACCAAAACGTGGGTCATAGTTGTCTAAGCCTCTGCTGTGAGGCCAAACCCATGAACAAAGACGCATTGATATCTGCAATAGTTTTTTTTTTGGCGAAACAAGCTCAAAGCCGAACAAGTCATACTGACATGTGATCTCCCCACGGGCCAATGGATGTACAAGTTTTCTCCTGTGCCTACGATATTTAATCCAGTGTTTTGTCAAGTTGCAAAATGCTATTCGTTTTAACGAATTTTTATGATAGTATGATCGAAGTACTTTTTGTATAGGGTACTATCTTAATTGCTTTATACTCAATACTTGACCAATGGCTATTGCAAGTGAGAATGAAAGTGAGAATGTGGCATGTAATATACTGTGTAGGCTTCATAAAATAAAATAAACAGATTGCTAATGGCCTACAAGCTGATCTGGGGGGCGTTTCCCGTACAACTATGGAGGTTAGCTTTTTACTAACAGGATGCATCGTTCAACTAACCAACATGTAAGTTACGACTGTTTCCCAAAACTGTCGTACTTACATAGGACTGTAAGTTTGGACCATGATAGTTTCCAAACTTCAGTAGTCTGGACTAAGGTGGTTAATGACGTTTAGTAGCACGTGAACGGGCACCTGCACATACTTCTGTGGCGCATTGCTTTAAGGCCGGCAGATGATAGCCGCCGTTTCACAGCAGTTACCAGTCCCCTGTCCAAGAGTTCGAATCTGGGTTAAGACGTTGACAACAATATTGACATCGTTGTTTACCTAAGTTTATCTTTTGTGCAGATCATATTATCAAAATAAGAATCAGCCTTCTTGGCTTGGTTTGCGTAAACTAACAAGGACCCCCCTCCATGAAAATCAAAGGCTACATATTCTCAGCTGACTCGTCAAAAAGTGCGCACCACCTTATTATTATCTGCAAGTGTGTAACTTTTACTTACGTGCACATGGCTGCAAATTGACTTTTAATTTATGTATTTTCTGCCTTTGGCATTTTAAAATATGGATGTATGGTGGTTAGAAGTGTAAATATCAATTAGAAACCTAAATATATTTATCATTATTAATTTGCAAACAAATAACTGGTGTCAGTGACGTCTTTGACATGAAGATCCCTGGAACTATGCTTCTAGCATTCTACCACAGGTCGAGAGGTGTAGTTGTAACTACACAACTTTACGATACTGGTTGCGAACGTTCGTTGCTACTATGGTTTTGGGAAACACTAACGTAGTGGAACGATGCATTGGACTATGTAAGTTCTAAATATGAATGTGATTCTGTGGCATAAAGCAGATGTATTTGTTTATTGTACAGAAAAATAAAAATGACATGTCAAGCAGTCAATTGACTACATTGCAGTCAAAGAAGTAGGGCAAATTAATTTACGAAACCAAAACGTGGGTCATAGTTGTCTAAGCCTCTATTACGTAGCCTGTTAAAAACGTCGCCAGATAGTATTAAATCGGCAACAACATTGTTTTCTGCAGAAGCCTACCCAAGGCTACAGATTAATTCTGAACAGTTATTTCTCTACTGGCTCAATTATCACACCACTGTTTTGATTTGCGTAGTTGCATTAACCCCAACACTGACAATAATGTAGACAGCAAATTTCGATTTTGATTTTCGTTACCACCGTGTAGTCAAGCCTTAAGCCATACCCAAGTAGAACTAAACAACTAAATCGAGGTAATGTTTAATTATGCATGATTTATTTTGTTATTGAATTCGTAGGCTGGGATTACTCTCGGCAACAATTATGTTTAATGGTAGATCCTGCTTTTTCAGAAGGGACCGCAGGCAGAGCGATGTACAGTGGTAGAGCGACGCAAAGTGGCTGAAAGTGGTAGTAAAGCTTCACGCCGCGTAATGCACGAATGAAGTGGTCATTTGAAAGCGATGCCCACTGTACATGTCTCTTGGAAGATCTCCTCGCATTGTGACAGCATTTGAAGACTGCACTGAGTCGGGCATTTAGGCCTCTCCTTTATGTGGATGCTGTTAGTGCATGGTTTAAGGAAGGAGGAGCGTCCGTTTTGAAGGACATGTGTCTTATAGGCATTGACTTCCTCTGTCTTGTGAGCGCCACCTAAGCATAACTCCCCCACTATGACCCAGCCAAGGTCAATACGCTGAGCATAAAGTGAGTTGTGAGGCCCATTACGCTGCTCCCGTACCTTGTGCAAGCTCAAAATATCCCTGCCTAGCAGCAGCATGATGGGAGCACTGGTGTCAAGTGGAGGGATCTTATCAGCCACTGGTCCGAGGTGAGGAAAATATTTGGTGCACTCAGGAGTTGGGATCTCTGATCGGTCATCAGGCAGGTAATTACACTCCAACAAGGTGGGAAGTGTGACCTTGGTTTTCCCATCAAATGATTCCAGAATGATGTTACTTGCCTTCCTCCCGGCAGTCTCCACTGTGCCAGAGCATGTTTTTAGAGTGTAGGGGGATGCACTGCTGTTAATGTCCAATAGACTGAAGAATTCTGATTTCACTAAAGACCGACTTGTGTGAAGCTGAGACTCGAGACCTCGTCTCCAGCTGAGACTGACGCTCCTTGTGGCCGCTGCCGTTTATCTTGGGATGTTCCTGCGTGCTGTTCACAGCTGTTCAACTGCCTTTTCCCACTGAGTGATCAACATTTTACTATTCTGTCCTGGCTAATACGTGAGCTGTATATGTAGACAGATAGCTAACAAAAAAGACCCAGTAGGCTTGAATCCAGTTTGAGTGCTTTACTGAGATCTTTTTTGTAAAACTGCAACACAATGAAATTTACACAATGTTACCAAAAAAATAAAATATGTGCCACAACACTGTACACACTTTCCTTCTTCCTTTTCAGGTTATAAATCAGGTAAGTAGGCTACAACACACTATTACTTAAACTAACACGCATCTTTCTCACAGTAGCTTATGCTCACACAGGTAAGTAGCAAGTAAGCAACACTTAACAATGGTTCACACATAAACATAGCTTATAGCCTGAATGAGGCTTGACAATGACCTAGCAGTTTAAATAGCATCCTGCTAACTCGAGATTAGCAATAGCTTAGTTGGCACGGTTTTATAACTTAAAATAAATGTCTGGAACACCACCTTGGACATTACAGTGTCATAAAACAATTAAAATAACAAATTACATGCAAAACTCACTGTTGGTTCCGCTCCAAGGCTCAAACAACAAACTCTGTGGAGGAGCACTTAACCCTTTAGGCGCCAGAGGGTTTTTTTCCGAAACTATCAATTTTGACATCTTCATTTCAAAAGGCTATATCTTAAAAGTGATAAGAGATAGAGACTTTCTGTAAATTAGAGAAATATTAAGGATGACCCAAAGTTTATGTAGAGATTAAATGTTTATAACTCATTTACATATTATGACGTCATATGGTGGCGGCCATCTTGGATTATAGAATTTTCATGAAAAGTCGCATGTTTAAATGTCCCTCACCTTCTGTATGCTATATTGCACAATACTGAATGCTCAGGTAAATAGTAAGTAGTGAACAAACTGTGTAAATCATTACTAATAAATGGCAGAAACAAACCAAATGCATGTAGCGGTAGACTGGCCTTTTGCTGTAGAGATTTTCCATTTACTACATACAGTAGGCACTCTGATTCCATGTATGGGGCACATATATATTATTCAGATGACACACAAACACAAGTAGACAAGACCTGTTTAGTTCAAAAGCTCGAGTAGGGGTGAACGATTTTGGAAAAAAATCTAATTGCGATTTTTCTCACCAATATTGCGATTGCGATGCGATATGCGATTATTTTTAAGCTCTTTATCGTCTGTCTTATTCAACAAAGACAAGCAATTTATTATTCTATAGTATGACCAACACAAAATTAGATAAGTTAAAGAGAGTAATTCTATGGAGTAATTAGCCCCCCTTCAACCTGACGGTTTTAGGCTATAGTCGCTAGTGAATAAAAGTTGTGCATAGTGCGGTATGTGTATGCAAATCATTATGTTTTCTATGTCATTAGATACAATAAATGTTCAAAAAACTAACATGTCGAAGACAATCTTTCTGGGATCAAGTGTTGACGTGACCTGAGCAAGCAGGATAGTTACCAAGGAGCTCTTTCCAGATGTAAAAGTTTGCCATGGTAGCGTAGCCTATTTAGCGTAAAGCGCAAAGTGGTTCTCTCTCTCTCTCTCTCTCTCTCTGTGTGTGCGCGTCTGCATGAGGCTATGTTCAATTCAACTCGGTAGTTGATCAGTCCGGTCAATAGCACCGCATTCACGCCACTTAATGATTAGGCTATATTAACGTCATCAGACAGGCTGTAAAAGTGTATGCGGGAATTTCTCGCATTATGATGGCTAGAGTTGCGGGACTTGAACAAATTATGCGCAATACCCGCAATCCCGCAGTGAAATTTAAGCCCTGACCTTAGTATGCTTTGTGTTTGTGGGATTATTGACCAGCTTGGCTAGGCTAGGCTAAGTTAGTCAAAATCTCCCAAAAGGGTCAAACTTCACATTAATAAGGCATGCTAATGACATTGTAGCAGTTTTTTTCTTTAATAGTGGAGACATCTTTTTCATGCATTTTATGAAGTAGAACGTTTTTATTAGAGGGGGAATTAAACCTGGTGTTCTACTAGCTGCTAGCACTGCTAGTGCTATGAAGCTTAGGCTACATGATTGATATGCCTTGGTTTATGCGATAGATTTAGATTTTTTTTAATTATTTGTGTTTGACAGAGCATTCAAGTTCGTTTCATGGTAGTGTTTGTAATTTACCTAGTTTTAATCTGTAGCCTAACTATGTTTTTACAGGTGTTCCTGGACAGTTTTGAAACCAAGATGTCTGAACACCTCAAATAATCAGCAGTAGGCCTAAAGGTAAATATTCTTAATCCAGGACTTTGCCCCATTACTCTTACACTACGTTTACACGAAGCAGGGTATTTTCCTAAATGAATATCTGGCTATCTACGTTTGCAAATAAAACTGCATTTACACAAGACCGTTTTTTTTTTTAAATGTGTTTACACGAACCCGTGTACATACATGCTGTCATGAGCACGCCAAACCACAGTGGCAGCTAAGCTCACGCTCACATTAACCAATCAGAACCCTGAAAAGTCGCACGTGAGAACATGTAAATGTAAACATTGGTCGCACATTTGATGTACTTCTGTCACATACTGTGACTTTGGCTGCCCAAAACTCTGTTTACCACAATTTACAACCAAACGCATAAACGAAGTTTTCCAAAAAAATCACTTTGGCCGGAGTTTTTTTGGATAACCGTTTTACGGGGCGAATTCTCCGTTTGCGTCTAAATGAAAAGCTCAAATGTATGGAGATGTCTTCGTTTATAAAAATACACATGCTCGTGTAAACGGGGTCTTAAATCATACCCGTACCCTTATTTGGTAGGTAGTGTAGCAGTAGGCTTTCCGGTTTCTAGCATGACCTCTCTGCAATTGCAAATAGACCAATTTCACAGTGTCCAGGTGTCCGGCCTCATTGATGTTAATGATACCTTAATTGGCAGGGTAAAACGTCTTCCTGTTTCTGTTCTGCTGTGTATGGCAGCGGTCCCCAACCACCGGGCCGCAGGACATTCCTAACCGGGCCGTAGCCTACGACATGAGTTTAGAAAAAAATGCATGCAAACTAAACTAAATTTAATTCGCAATAATGTCACGTTTTTACATGGCATAGGCCTATATGCAGTTGTTTGATTGCACGCATGTTTGCATTTTGCAAGGTCTATTTTCTTACGTCTGTCTGTCCCGCCTTCAACACTTTTACATATTGCCTTCAGCGCTGCACAGCCTCAGGTCAGCTAACTTCACTTGATCAGTTCTTGGCGAACGGTAGTGTCACACGAAGTTAGCTAAACTGCTAGAAAAAACAAGCATCTTTAGCAGGTCACTGGCCAGAGTGTTTGAGTTGCGAGAGCAGAAAAAAAGTCACCGTTAGCTGCACATTTTAGTGATGAGGACTGGGTGTCAAAACTCGCTTACCTGTGTGACATATTCGGGTTGCTTAATGACCTCAACCTGTCACTCCAGGGGAGAATGACGACTGTCTTTAAACTGGCAGATAAAGTCGCTGCATTTAAAGCCAAGCTTGATTTGTAGGGACGACGAGTGGACCGGGGTGTATTTGATATGTTCCAAAAAGTAGTGGGGGTTTTGGGAGAGACTGAGGCAGGGCCCTTTCTCTCGCAGCTGGTGCGCGATCACCTTGTTGCGCTCTCATGAGTTTGAGCGTTACTTCCCATCCTTCAAAGATTCACGGCAAACCAATGAGTGGGTCCGCAACCCATTTGTCAATATCCCGAATAGTCCTAACTTGTCAGCGCAGGAGGAAGAGCAGTTGATCGAAATTGCAAATGACGGTGGTCTTAAGAGTGTGTATAAGGAAACCTCTCTGGCGGGTTTTGGATCAAAACCAAAGCAGAATATCCCGATAGCCGTAAAAGCTGAAAACGTTTCCCACCACGCATGTATGTATCTCGGGCGGGTTTTCGGCAATGACTGCAACTAGACAAATTGCGCAATCGACTGGACATTTCAAACACACTGAGGGCGTCACTGTCTTCCATCACCCCCAGATGGAAGCTTCTTGTTGCAGGGAAACAAGCAGGGCTCCCACTGATTATATTCATAATGCACGTTTAGTTCCCATGTTTTGTTCCCATATTTTGTTAATCATGTTCACACTTATAGATGTAGCTTCAAGTTGTTCAATATTCATAGTTCATATTGTTCAATTTTCACTTCTTCAAGTTCACGTTTTTCACAAGAGATCGTTACCTTCACTGTTCATACATAACTGGAGCTAGTTCTTTTCAAGTAATGCATGCACAACACATATGGAACATGGAACCCCCAAAGCCCCCCCCCCACCACCACCGGTCCGTGAAAAAAAAATAGGAATCAAACCGGTCCATGGTACATAAAAGGTTGGGGACCCCTGGTGTATGGGACAGTGCTCTTCCACAGGAAGTTGATTTACACAGCGGCCCCATCTTGTGAAATGGGCTAATTGCATCTCTGGTTGCTTTTATGACTCTATTGCTAAGCTTGCCTAGGCTTCTCTACTCTGTATTAATTGCACCTAAATTCAATCTAATATGGGCTGCCTTTATTTGCCCCTCATCAATTCCTTAAGACTGCTTGGCCTATTATTTCATCCACTCAACTCATATGGCCACTGTGAAAATTACATAAGGAAACTTTGATTCTGAATTGACTTTGATTGACACATCACATTTTTTTCTGGCTTTACAATTTGCGTAGGCTAGTTGATTAATGCACCTGAATCTCTCTGCAATTGCAAATTGCATCTATTCATGGGTTTCACCAGGTCCCTTTCCACAGGTGTATAAAAAAGCACCATGATTATGAATGTAGACTGCATGGTGCTTGATTAATACATCTGTAGAAAGGGACCTGATGAAACCCATGAATAGTTTTATTGTAATATTATGTTAAAAATTGGTGGTAAGCATTTGATTCTATTGGCCCTTTATGTCTGCAGATTCATTCTCAGGATTAATCCTGAAGGCTCCAAGTGTCAGGCCGAATCCCAAATCAGCCGCCAGACAGGGAAGAAGGTTCAAAGGAAGACGGTCGCCCTCAACCCACTCGTGGCGTCTTTTATTAGAGAGTTGGTGGATTTTGAATGGCTGAAATACTGGTAATTAGGTCAGTAATTCTGGTCAGTATTTCTGGGCAGTATTTCTAATACATGTATTTAAAATACGTATTTCAAACACAAAATACTATTTTGTAATTAAAACATTTGAAGCGAAAACTATCATTAAATTGAAATAGTCTGGCGAGGTGGGGCCACAGGTTGGCACATTCCCGGGATTGACCTGCTGCGTCTTCATCCATTGTTTCGTCCATGGTTTTGTCTCTTATCTAAATCTGACCATGGAGTTGACTTTGGCGGAAAGCTGAAGGTGATTGCTGATAGGCTGTCCCAATCAGTGGCGCCTGCACAATCCAATCACGTTTGAGAGGGAAACAACAAATTGAGGGTTTTCGAGATTTTTCTTTTTTCCTTTTTTTTAGAAGAAGGAACTGGTACTCACGGTTATGGATAGAAATGTAGTGGAGTAAAGAGTACAATATTTACCTCTCAAATATACTTTAAAAGTAAAGCCATGAGTACTCCCCAAAAATGATAGTCGAGTAAAGTACAGATCCCTTAAAATTGTACTCAAGTAAATGTACTCCGTTACTGTCCGGCTCTGAGCACATCACAGGCCTTAAAGGAACATCACATTTTAGGGAAAATAGATTATTTGTCATCTATCCCTTGGTTAGCTAAGATGATGCATGCCCTGCCCTTCCCTGTGTGTGCAGAACTTGTTGGATTATACCATTAAGACAGTCATGTTGTTTTACAGTTAGTTTTTCTATGGTTGCCATTATATTTGTATTGATGAGTTTTTTTTATAAAATTATATTATTTTCACATACATACTGGTTAATGTGTGTTTTTTAATATATAACATTGTAGGAAGAAATGCAGTAGCATTACTGCAAATGATAAAACAGTAGTAGTAAGTACTGTAAATAAAGATACAGTAGTATGTGTACTACTGTAAATCATAATACAGTAATAGGATAACTACTGTAAATCATTATACAGTAATGCTACAGTAAATTACAGTTGCCGTAAATTACTGCCAACTGGCTGCCAGTAAGTTACTGTAAAATTACAATATTCTTTTTTACAGTGTAGGTGCCACAGCAAGCAGCCGTCTGGTCATAGTTCCTAATATGCACTGAGAGATTTAACATCAAGGATAACACCACGACCAAAACATGTACAACAGAGTTTCAGCAATGGCGTTTACAAGAGAAAACACGTACAGTACAACATTTCCTCTCTCTATACCCCAAACTTTTCCTAATCACAACTTGCAGCTGGGCTCTCACCACCAGCAATCTTGAGGCATAAATGAACATTGAAACACAATTATACATGAAATACTTGTTGTTACAACCAGAAGAGAACTATCATGGTAATTGTGTAGCCTACCTCCTTTTTTAGTAGGAGAGAGTTGTCTTAATAATGGCGTTGGGGCTGGTTGAGGATTGAAGTGTGTTATTGTATATTTTTATATCATTATATACGTATAGGAGTGGTTTATTTACATTTGTTAATTAAGTATTTTGTAGGAAGAAATATTAGTTATGTGACCTAGGTAAACGCTTGTTGCTCTAACCATGTTCCTGCCGGGTCCTAAAGCCCTACCACAAACGTACATTTACAGAGGGCCGAGTGACAAAGAGAGAGAGAGAGATTGAAATATACAGAGAGGATGACAGTAATGTACAAGGTGGAGTGAGTGTGTTGCATGATCTGGATCCCAATGTTCAATGTTAATGCCATTTGAGACTCAAGTCAAGTTTATAATGGCACATTTAATTGAAAGACTCAGTGTGCATCAAAGTAAAGAGAATAAGTACACAACAAGCCAAAACATAAGATAAAGATAGCAGTCCAGAATCAATGACTAAAGAATTCAGGGAGGGCCGATGTTCCCATGTACTACATAAGAAATTACAATAGAAGACAACTTCATTTCTGTAGGGGAAACAAAACTGCTACAGTAGTTTTAACTTGCACACATTGTTTTTGCCCATGCTAAGTGTTACTATCTCCGAGAGCAAAGGGCATGCAGACTGACAGGTCTAAATGAGACTGCACCAGGGTACATGGAACATCATCATGAATTACTCATCTCCCAGTTTAAATGATACCACACTGCATGTTAAAGATGATCAGAAAGGTGAAATGCTTCAGGTTTTGAGCTTTTACAGATTGTTTAAGATTTGAAATAAACTGAGTGGTTAAAATGTTGTTTTTCAGTGTAAGAAAAGACTATAAATGCAAGTTACAATTGGCCACATAAATTCGTCTCAGACATTAGCCAGAAGCCTTTTTTGGCGCCACTGCACAGTTCAGTGTACTTTTGATCCCAGTGCTCTGCAGCTTATACACAGTGTCGCACCAGAGGCCATGATTGTCTCTTTTCTCTAAGACTTCTGTGACTTTATAGGTCTCATATGTGAGAAGGCGGAATAATCTGTGATATATGCACCATGGCATGGGTTGATTTCAAAACACGACACATTTCCAAACCTCTTTGTCTGATTAAGTCTGAGAGAAGAGGATGTGAAAAAGCCAAATCGAATCTCTTTGTTTTTTGTCTTTTTGTCAAATTGAACCCATGTACCACGATATGTTAATCTGCATTTCATGTTGTTTTGCTTCTCGCTTTCCTTCAGAACTTGTACTGCACGTGTCAACAAAAAGTGAAGAGAATACCACTGATATGTCTGTCCTGTGTATTGTGATTTCCCACCACGAGTGGCATCATTGAAAGCTTTATATACCCGTGGTGTAAGAATATCATATGTATACACATACAAGGCAATGCAGTAATTAATTCCTCCCAAATTATTTCCTTTATTTTTACTGGAGCACCACTCATTTCCTTTAAGCCAAGCTGCTTTGAAGTTCTTTGTACTCTTAAATTCTTTTTTTAGATATGTATTCTCTACCAACTCTGACATTTCCTTTGTGCAGCCCTCGTATTGATCATCAACAGACATCGCTGCCATATCTAACAGCCCAACAGACATCTCTTCCTCTCTGGCGTGCTCTCCATGGTTTTCCTGGACCAAGACACATATGATCATCTTATGACAACACGCTGATATGTTATAATGTTTTTGCAATTGGTTAGTGGCATTCGTGGTTACCTGTCCAATGGCAAGTCCAGGTGTCAGGATGAAAATCAGTACAGCAGAGTTCATCATTCTACCTAAATTATGTCAACAAAAGGAAGAAGATGTTTAAAAACAAGCATACAGCTCTCTTTTAAAACAACTTGTTAGATTTAAGTAAAGCTTTAGCATGCGCTTGTACAGTTACTTACTTACTCATTTGGCATTTAATTCAACATGAAATGTGAGAACAACACGTTTTTAAAAAAGTGTGGTTAAAAGGCAAGAAAAATGACAAACATGTGTCAATTATTACAATGGCCAGTCTTCCCACTACCCCTCCCAAACACACACACACCAATTAGATGTGAATACAGGAGGCAGACTTGATGACAAACATCCATTGAGTTATCAAATTGATTTAAATAATGTGCCATCTAATTTGTAGGAGACACTATGCACAATACAATGCATACTAATTTAATGAACTGGGCAAAACATTGAGCTAATTTATTTTTATTTATTTAATACCACGCAACACCATGTTACACGCAAGTGGGTCAGTGCACAGATGAGGACGTTTTGTATTGTATATTTCATATTACATCAAAGTAAAAAAGATGTATTTTCTAAAGACCAGGAGACATGACTTACCTGTATAGAGGCACAGTAAGACAACAGATGATGAATGACAGATGTTAAATTTCTACAAGTGCAGGATCCTGTTCCAGTGTAAACTGCCTCACTGTAGACTGACTCTTATATACTACTGCTGCTGTCTGTCTAAGGCCAGGAACAGGAAACAAATTATACATGACGTGGATTACTTGCTTTGTTAGCATTTGGCACCCCTTTGAACAATACATGGAAAGGAATTGGAAATTAAAGGAAAGGAATTGGAAATTATTATTATTATTTGGATTATTATTATTAAAACTGATAAACTGGACATCCTTGCTGTGAGGAAGAGCAATAACAGAAACAGCAACCGTCACAGTCGACTTTTTCTCTGAAGTGTGAGTTTTTTTTTAAAAAAAGTGAAAAAAAAAATGTGTAGTCAAGTAGTCAACACACATACACACACATACTGTATACTTATACAGATAGATAGATAGATAGAGAGAGAGAGAAGAAATAGTGTGTGTATGTGTGTGTGTATGTGCAACTGTCACAGGCGGCAAACATTCTGAAGTGTGTGGGTAAGTTTTTAAAAGTGTGAAAACAAAGGCCAGAAAAAGTGCAAGGACACAGAGAAAGATAGAGAGAGAAGAAAAACTGTGTGTACAAAGTGCTCTGGAGACTACGGTCTAGGAAGTGCCCTGGTTTGAGACCGTTTCACACCCCTGCATCATGTAAATGTTTTTAGATTCACCTCAGGCACAAATAATCCCCAGCCCAAAACTGGTTGGAAACCATCTCTTCTCCTTTTGCAAGTCACTTTGGGTGGACGTGTCAGATAAATTAATAAATGTCAACATATTTCAAATGTTTCATTCTAGAATTCAGGCTGATCAGTGGAATTTGGTGAAAAAACTTGTTGTGAGTGTCAGAGGAAGAACAGCAGCAGCATGAGTGTCTGTGTTTGTGTGTGTGTGACAGAAAGAATGGCGGCAGCATGCTGTCACAAGTGGCTTTGGCTCTGCAACCAATATAAAGTGTGAGAACAAGTTGATAAAAAAGTGTGATAAAAGGCAATAAAAAGTGTGATAAAAGGCAATAAAAAGTTTAGTTAAGTGTACACACACATACTTTCTGGCTGACTACTGATACTTTCTGACTCTTTCTGGCTGCACACACACACACTTGTGTGCAGCCAGAAAGAGTCAGAAAGTATCAGTAGTCAGCCAGAAAGTATGTCATATTTCATGAGCATGAGCTGTGCTTTCAACCATAGGCCAGTTTCAACCTATGTTTCCTTAAAGGAGAATTCTAGCTACGCTGCTACACTCTGAGGGCATGAATATGGGTGCTAATGAACATATGCTACACTCTGAGGGCATGAATATGGGTGCTAATGAACATGCCCCTAGAGTGTAGCACTGTAGCTGCCTTGTGGCTGCAGCAACTCGAGCTAGGTACCGAATGTTTTCATTTTTCTTTCATACCGACAGTACGAAAGACCGAGATCTATATGAAAAGTCGACAGAATTCTTCTTTAATGTTCTGAGCTATCAAGGGGTAAGTGACGTCATGTAGAGCAATTAAGTACATTGTCTCTTACATCTACATACAAATAGAAAGATGTGCTGTATCGAAGACATTTATACATAAATATTAAATGTTTATACAATTAAAAAAATCTTCCGTACTGGATGAAAAAGTATCAAAACCCTCCCCCCAAAGTTTGTTCAAGTGCTGCACATCACATCCACCACAAAACAAAAGGCAAAGTAAAACAAGAAAAGAAATGGAGAGAAAGGAGAAGACAAGTCTCCATACACATCACCAACTGTAAAGAAACAAAGATAAGTCAGAGACAACATAACAGTCAGATACAGTATTATCTGGAATAGTTCATAAAATTCTTGAATTCTTGAATTTCCCCTAGGGATCAATAAAGTATCTATCTATCTATCTAAAAGTAAGTAGGCATTCATGATTTCCACCTCTGGCCAACCCTCACTACCTGGTCTCTGGGATGAATAAGCTAAATTAACATGTCAAGCCAGCGAGTCACAAGCCTTGAGCGCCCTCTTGTGGCTGTAGACAGTAATGTTACCTTGGTCCATGCTGAGATTCATGTCAGTCAGCAGGAATTTACATTTAACAGTATGTTAAATTATATATTTTGATATATAAGTCGCACCTGTCTATAAGTCGCAGGACTAGCCAAACATTTGTATGAAAAAATGTGTGATTTATAGTCCGGAAAATACGCTACTTTTAAACTAACCTTTATCTGGCAGACTGCAAGGTTATATTGTGATGTCAGTAGCAGGGAGGTCAGTATATTTGATTATGGAATGCCTTGTCAGGTAGAGAAAGTATGTTGCAGTCAGACATTGTCTACTAAATCAACTTGCCTAGTGTATAGATGTGATATGATAGATTTCATACTCTGTTGAAAAAAAGAAACATATTGTTTAGCATTAAAAAAATTAAACTAAATATAGTATTTTATTTCAATACATGGCATGGCTGCTGTATTCTGAAGTTTATACATACGTATACGGTATGTATTTTTGCCCATTCCTGGCTACAGGGTACACAAACCATAGGATTGTTGTGTTCTATGCATTCACCAGTAGGTGGCGGAAATGCATAAATTATATAGTCAGTGTACCCTAAAGTGTACACCTTTGGGTTTACAATGGTTGCCGTGTGAATAAGGCAAATTGAAGATGTTTGACCTCTTCAGTTGAGCTTGTAGATATGTATTCTCGACCAAGTGTGACATTTTCTTTGTGCGGCACTGGCAATGATCATCAGCATATCTCAGCCTTGCTCTCCATGGTTTTGCTGCACACATACATTAATACAAACATGTATGCCGATACGTAACATTTTGGGGGTTATGCCTATAGATAGATATATAGATAGATAGATACTTTATTGATCCCCAAGGGGAAATTCAAGATCTCATCTGGATCTCATTCATAGTGTCCATTGGGTCCTTGGTTACCTGTCTGACCAAGGCCCTTCGTCCCGTATTACTCAGTTTGGCTGAGCGGCAAGATCTAGGAAGACGGTTGGTTGTTCCGAACTTTTCCATTTGAGAATGATGGAGGCTACCATGCTCTTGGGCACTTTCAATGCTGCAGAAATGTTCCCAGATCCCAAGATCTGTGTCTTCACACAACCCTGTCTCGGAATGTCTACTGACAATACTCTCGACCTTGTGACTTGGTTTTCACTCTGACATACACCATCAACTGTGAGACCGTATATAGAGAGATGTGTGTTTCTCCTAATAATGTCCAATGAATTGATTTAGGCATAGGTGGACTCCAATCAAGTTGTAGAAGCATCTCAAGGACCACTGATAGAAGTAGGATACACCAGAGCTCAATTGCAAGTGTCGGGATTTGTAGAGTGTTGGGATATTGTGTGCAGATTGATGAGGAAAACAAACAATTGAATCCATTTTAAAATAAATCTGAAACAAAACAATATGTGGAAAACTTAAAAGGGTCTTAAAACTTTCCGTATGCACTGTACGTATGTTGTACACTACACGATTCCCATGCTGACGTAAACAGTTATAGAATGTAAAACCAGTGGTGTAGTCTACTTTTTTAAGGTGGGCATACTGTATATTTTGGCCAGTAATGGGCTCAGTGGTTACCAAACTGGGGGACTCGACCCCTCGGGACCGATATTAAGGGACAAAAATGTTTGTGGGGGTCGCAGATTTGCACTTACCTGCCCCTTGCATGCGTGAGGGACAGCATAAATTCACTTTAAAAACCAATAGTAAATAATCATCAAATACCCTCTCCAGCTCTTGAAGTTCCTGCTTGCTCCTGCTGGTCCACCATCTCAGTGTCAAGGTCCTCTCCAGCTCCCCTTGCACCTTGTTGCTGACTGCCACTGCCATCTGGAGAAAACAATGAACAACTCTGTTTCATATGAGTTCAGATGCAAAGCCCTCTAAAAGCTATGACAAAAATAGGCCAATTTTAATTTTTAAGCATTTTCATCTATGACAATCAAAAATGTTACTATCAAGTAGGCCTACAGCAAGTCAAGCCCAAACAAAATTAGATTAGATGATTTTTAAATGTTGGTCAATAGAAATATAGCCTGTTTTGTAAACTCATCACATGCACTAAAGGTTTTTGCATCTGGCATTATATCGCAGTAACAGTGTGGTAGATAATGTTATTACCCATAAGTACAGATAATATATCTCTCCATCCATGCATACCATGGAGATAGCATGGTTCTGGCTAGTAAATAAAGTTCATGATAGATACTTAATCCAGACAGCCACAGTACACATCATGTAGACCGTTTACAGACAGACATGGCGATTAGGAGTTATTCCCAAAGAAGAATCCCAGATAAACAAACGTTCAGAAATTAAAACTAAGTAGGGTAACGTGGATCAGAGTATGTTAGCTTGCTAGTATTGAGAGAAGAACGAAAGCTAGACTACAGCATGACTAGCCTGTGTTATTACCGTGTTACTGTTATGTCCACAAATTAAACAACCTAGAAGGGTAACTTGTAGTGATGTTACCTGTGAACCCCCTGCTTCGAAGCGTGTATCAAAGACATGAACCTGGAGCTTTGTATCGGAGCTTGATTCGTTTTGTGATAATCACGTGATCAGTGACGTCCGAAGCTTCGTTTCCCACACACCCAAGTGACTGCTTCGAAATTTAATTCAAAGCATTAAAGGAACCACTCCACCCATTTGCATTAGGCTTTGCATTGTTAGAAACCCAGTCATACTTTTGAATGGTCATGCAACACTCTCTCATTTCCCCCTGAGACGGGAGAAATCTGTATTCACCTCTTTACACTTCCTCCCACAATGATGCAAAAATCGTAATTTTGCGTCATTGTCGGAGGAAGTGTAAGAGGGGTGGATTTCTGTTGAGACTACAAGCGCTAGTTCCCACCCTTTCAAACCCGCCCATAGGGGGTTGGACCTAATGCGCTAACAGACCTATCACAGATCAGTGCCAGTGCTTTTGAATTCACTGGCTGAGAGCTGCAGAGACCTGCAGAAAACATGGCCGAAGGTACGGAATACGCAGACGGATGCAATATGGAGGACTGGGATTTTGAAGAAGATATGGTAGAAAAGGAAGTTCGTGGCTATCTTTATGAGCCACAATATAGCGACGAGCAGCTGAGGGCTATGGAGGAACAGGAGGCGGCTGAAGCTGCTGCCACAACAGCCGAGACAGACGACCTGCCTGCCGCGGATGAGGAGCCCGCAATGGCTCGAGCTGGGGCGAATTGGTGGTGCCTGTGCTCTAACTGTGCGCCAATGGACACAGAACAAGAGTCTGTCTGCTGCCAAGAATTCCAGCGATGCCAATTTCTTCTGGACGAAATCACGGAATCGGAGAATGACACGGACGTGTGTGTTGTTGATCACCTGAGTTTCGCACCCCATATGGATAGTGGCGTCCTGGAGACCTACTTTAGAATACCTAAGGTCAACGGGAAACGGCAGCCAAAGCCTACAGGGCCAAATGGACGTCTTTCTGTAAAGTAAGTTTATTTTCTTTGTTACTATGTCAAGGAGTAATCTTGCTAACACGCTAACGTGGCATGTTCATTGCACAAATAGCTTGCAGTTATGCTAGCTACTGTGGCACGCTAGGCTATAAGACCATCGCTCACTTTGTGCTCAATGTTTTGTCCAGACAATTTCTTCTAACAGCCTACCGGCACTTTCTTGAGTGGGTCCTACAAGGAGAGAGATTGAGCAGAGGTCGTCATGTCGTGTTACCTGCTTGTGTCGTGCTGGCTATCCACCAGAAATACACAGCTCCAGACGGCCAGTACTGCGGGCACCAAGAAGCGGAGGACTCTCGAGGAGCTATAGTTTCATTGTTTGTGTATAGTCATTCAACAGTTGTATTGTTTGTATATTATAGTCATTTAATTAAATGCTTAAAATGTACGTTGTTGTAGTTGTTTCTTAGTAGTGTTGCTCCAAGTGTATTCGAGTTATTGAACGACCAACATTTCAAAACTGGAACTACCTAGCTACTGTTGCCTCAGATGACAACAGAATGGTGGTCATACAATTTCTATAAATTAAGTATTACAAGTATACATTGCCTTAAGCTTGTTGCATATCAGTTACCTCCTTCCAAGTTTATGATGCTAAACTTTGTTGAAGGCAGACAGGAGAGCACGAGTGACCTTTTGTTTTTAATTCACAAAGAAAGAATTGTGTCATGAACATCAAAACAAACAAATAAAATTATCCACACTATAAAAAAGAGGTATTGACCCTGTGATTGAGTATGTATAGTAAGGTGCTCAATTGCAGTGCAAACAGGTAAGGTAGTGCAAGGATAAGGTCAAAAGACCATATAAGACAGACATAAGACATGGTAATATTACAAAATATTTGTGAGGAATGGGTTAATGTAGAGCTGACGTCTCAGAAGCGGCTCTTGAATGATGATGTTGCAGCTTTCTTTGACGGCTTTGGGACAGAGGCAATGTGAGGTGGCAAAGGAGGTTGTGGTTGGGTGAGTGAAGCGGTCGAGTCCTTGAATGTTATGTTTGGGTTGCGTCTGTTTTCTATGACCTTCTCAATTAGTGTCTAGATGAACTTGGTGGTGTGTGGCTTGTAGATTTTCTTGACTATCCATTGCTTTGACTTTTTGCACAAGACCTGCTTGACGCGTGGTTCTCCTATAAATGACAAGGATTATAATGATTACACAGATGCCTGAATAAAGATTTGACTAGTAGATATCTCTCCACAGGAATAGAATGAACTTTTCAGCAAAGTATGCATTTTGAGTTAGCTGTGAACATGCTACTTATGGTTATTTTAGTATTTAGAGTACATGAAAACACACCTGTTGCCGTGGTGGCTTGTTCTCTTGCCACAATGTTCTCATTATGTTCCATGATGGCGAGGTAGGCCCTCTCCCTCGTAGGAGAAGGCCTGGCATTTAGGGAGGTACTTCAGGAGAGCTCTGTGAAATATCTCCAGTGGCCCTGTGTGAAAAGGAGAATATATAGTACTAATTAAACATGTTCAATAGGATATGTTCAAAACATGTGGGTATAAAGGGTGTCAGTTCTTACCAGTATGTTTGAAAAGGGCCATCTTCTGAAGATCTTTCAAAAGCCTTTTATCAAAGACGAGTGGCATCAGGTCCTGATATGCCACCGAGTCCTTCTTCAGCCACATCCTCTTCTTCTGCTCCTCCGCTGTTAGAAAAGCATGGTCACAGTGATGCCGCTTTCAATCCGTGTCAGTCCATCGATGTTCATTGACCACATGGTGTGGAATGCACTTACATCTGTTTTGTAGTGCCTTTCATCCGTTTCACCAACTTCAAGGGTGCTGGCACTGGTATCAAGGCCAGGTGTACTTGGGCATGGTGACTATAAAACAAACAAGAGGTTTCTTTTCAAACTATATTCCACTAATTTAAATCAGACAGTAGTCTTAGATATACAGACATCCCAACTTGCAAAAAGTCATTTCAGGGAGGCATCACGAAGCCCCCAAAAAAAAAAAAAAATAAAAAAAAAAAAACTTTAGCTTATACAATAATGTAAGTACAACAAATAAGGAAGGCCTATAGATAGAAATTGTGAAAATAAAATATGTAGATTTTGGTAGTTTGGTCTTTTCATGTAGCCTTGGCAACTAGCCATCTAGTAGGCTATAGGCCTGAATAATATGCACATGAATTGACACTTGTTAAACTCACCTCAACATGTCTTTTACAATCATTTAACCCGCTGTGGGCAATGCTAAAGTCACTGTTTACAAACAGTGCAGCGTGCAAGACTAGGTCCATCATTATGTTTTACTCTTATGAGACAAGGGTAGCCTACACTTTGAAATGGGTCTTACATTTTCCTTTTTCTTATGAGACAAGGGTAGCCTACACTTTGAAATGGGTCTTACATTTTCCTTTTTTTGAGGCACTGACTCTACCATGACGCTCCTGTTTCTACTGAACTGATTAATTAAGTTCGGGAGAAAAGACATAAAAGCCCGCCTACACTGAAAACTGATTGGTTGATTTAGCGAAACAGGCCAATCAGGATGCTCTCTGTCTTTGACGCGATCAGACACACACGCACCACCTCTCTCTCTCTCCCCCTTCGTGTGCGCGCTACACTCAGATGCACACGCGGTCTCGCATGCGCGCTCTTGATCGCTCACTCTAGATTCCGGGAGATTTTATCTAATTTGCGGGCGTCAGGGAGCCGCTATCAATATGCGGGAGACTCCCGGAACTTCCTGGAGACTTGGGATGTCTGGATATACTAAAGATACTGTAGGTGTAGTGGTGAAATAAGAGGTGGGTAGGCTAAACTGCAGTAAGGAAAAGCACTACTGGATGTTTTTTTTTTTTTTTTTTTAAATACATAAGATATTCAGAATATATGATAATGGTGAAGATTACTGTTTACAAGTGGTATGGCTACTAGTAGTAGATAGTTCCCTGAGTGCATACACACTATTAGGAAGTGCATTGAATGTATTGAGTGGTGGATAAACTATTTCTGAAATTCAGATAGATAGATACTTTATTGATCCCCAGGGGAAATTCAAGTGGTGGATAAACTGGATATATATTCAGTGGTGGATAAACTGCGTTTACTTGCGATTAGCCTCGACTGCAGCCATGATTAGAGATAATATTATTTAGGCTACTTACAAACTGTTCTTGTAAGTTCAATAACGTTAAACATTTGAATAACGTTAGACTAACACAGTAAAACATGGTGGATTTACATCGCTAATAGCAAACTTATGCAGCTAACACACAATGGACAAGATATTCATAACTGTCTAACGTTACATTGCTAACTTTGCTTCCTCGTTGCTGACGAGTGGAGTTAGCGAGGCAGCAAGCGACCAAAACATACAAGATATTTACTTTATAAACAGCACCAAATTAGGCACCAAATTAGAAATGTATGCTACTATTCAACTACATATATGACCCACTTTCAATACATATTCATGTCTCCACTGGTGGAATGCCCCTTTAAAGTTGCGCAACACAGGGTGCGCCGTTGAGGGTTGTTGAAAAAGGAGAGCCAACAGAGTCAATAGTGCTGCTGACACGAAAGCTTAGAGCTTGGGCTTTTAGCTCCATTGTTAGCACGCTCGACTCCCGTTCTAAGGTGCGTCTGTTTCGCGGGTTCGACTCCAGGCGTGTGCAGTACTGAATCACAGTTTTAACACAACCCAGATTACAACTGGTCTAGGCTACGTACTCAATATAATCACAGAAATGTGAGTGCAATGTGCATGCCCATTCTTTATTCATCTCCCTTCTAAATTGATGTATTTGTTTACAAATACAAGAAATGTTCACAGCCAAAATACTACCTTTATTGTTTTTGTAGAGAAGACAATTACATTTGTATTTATACAGGGTACAAAATAGGCATAGTTAGGCCTATTTATGACATTATTTATTTATCCATTAATTCATGCTCAACATTTATTCATCTTCGACTCAGACATTCATGGCTAATGTCTGAAACACTTCGTGACACAATGCTATCCTTAACTTTCACCAGCAGAGGTCCTCATAGAGTTCTGAAGCTTCGAGTACTGAACCTTTTTTTCGATACAATTGGATTAAAAGCTTCACTGGTTCAGAAAGCTTCAGTTCGCCATCACTAGTAACTTGGTAGCAATACAAGTCTCATAAAAAGCGTGAATGATGTTTTTGACTCTTAACTTACCTTCGGAAACGTCAGGTCGGGTAACCTTATTAAAAAAGTTCCGAAGGTCTTGCAGCTGTCCTTTGTGCCTGGCCATCCTCGTCGTCCCCAACTAAAAACCTGGAACGCTGCTGTGCTGCTGCTTTAACCTGGCAGCTCGGGGTCGGGAGGAAGGCTGATTGATGCTGACAATATGTGATACCGGTTAAACATGGCGGTGATCTGACATTCAGCCATTCGTCCCCATAGAAAGCAGTGCCAGTGGTCAACGCTGCATGGTTTCATATCTGGAAACAACTGACGGAGAATCCATGGGAGATTGACTGCCGCAATCTCCGAATGAATATTGTAAAAAGTCTATTCTCGTTGTGTTGTTAAATTACAAGGCTTCCTTGAGAAGTGGCCGTTGATGAAACGTGGCTGTGCTATTCTAAATATTGAAAAATGAATTTTATATGGGTACACTGAACATTTTAGGTGGGTATACTGAAATAACCAAAATTTTGAGGTGGGTATACGGTGTATACCTACAGTACGTTCTACGTCGACTACACCACTGTGTAGAACATACACTACACGATTCCCATGCTGGCGTAGAGAGTTATAGAATGTAGAACATGCACTACATGTTCCCCATGATGACGTAGAGAGTTATGGAGTTTAGAACATGCACCATGTGTTCCCCATGCTGGCGTAGTTATGGAGTTTAGAACATGCACTACGTGTGTCACGGTCTGTTACGGGCTGCTACTTAAATTGACCCAAAAGCAGGACAAGACACCAAGCGTAGATTCACTGAATTTAGTTACAGAGTGCAGCGACTATTACAACAATGACACAGAAGGAACATAACAAAACTAGGGTTTATATACACAGGGATTTAACAAGGCACAGGTGGACAAGAGACAGGTGAACACAGGGCTGGAAATCAATTAAACTAGCAGACTAATAATGAGGAACAGGTGAGGGGCGGAGACACAGGGAACTGAGACATGGCAAGACAAACAAAGGAGCACATGGCTGACAGGAACTAAAACACAGGGACAGGAAGTAAACACAGGAGCACATGGCACAGGAGGTAAACAAAGGAGGGACAGGGAACACAGGATCGTTACAACGTGTTCCCCATGCTGGCGAAGAGAGTCATGGAGTTTAGTTAGTTACTTAGTAGAGTTTAAGGGCTGCAGGCAGGAAATCATGGAGAGTGAAGAAATAGCCTTTAATATGTTGGTGAGGGTGCACAGAATAGCTTCATCACATCTACTCATAAATGTTGGGAAAGAGGAAGCGTGTATATACAGTACTGTATATGATCATTTTTGTTTGTCCATTTACTTTTGACTTGGTGGTGATGACATGTATCAAAATGTAATTCCTACACTTCAAGTGCAATATTTTTGTTCAACCCCTAGAAGCCAATTCAAACATATCTTGATCACTTCATTTTAGGTCGGTTCTGATGGAGTTTAAAGAAAAATATGGTCATGGTCCAAATACTTATTGACCTAACCGTATGGCAGTGACATGGGCTAAGAGAAAGCAACATTATGTAATAGGCAAGTTTATTTATAGCACATTTTATACACAGGGGTAAAAAGCAAGAATAATAGTACATTAAGTATAAAAGGGCAATAGTTTAAAAATGTTTAAAAAGTACACCGAATAATTAAAATACATGAAAAACAACATAGAATGAGTAAAAGAAAAATCAACAAAACATGTGACATTTTTTACAAATCAAAATTACATAATCCTAACAGCTGTTTTGAGTCAAGGCTATATGCTTAGCCTTTCGAATAACTTGATGATAGAGAAAACAAACCATTTTGTGGAATGATGCATCATATGAAATCTGCAACGGTGCGACTCAAAAACAGTCTCTGGTGGCCTATAAGTGACATCACACTCTGTCTGCCACTCGTTGCTTGTCGCTGGTTATGCTTTGCATGTGTGGCATTCTGAGATGTTCTTTAATTCGGGACCATTATCGCTTGTTTCAATTTAGGACCTTGCAGTTCGAATTGTCGTTTGCTTATTCAAAGTCTAAAGACAGTCCAAAGTAGCCTGGGCTATTCATATATGACATCACACTCTGTCTGCCACTCGTTGCTTGTCGCTGGTTATGCTTTGCATGTGTGGCATTCTGAGACGTTCTTTAATACGGGAACATTATCGCTCGTTTCAATTTAAGACCTTGCAGTTGGAAATGTCGTTTGCTTATTCAAGTTCACTTTATTGTTGAGGTCAGACATGTTAAGTTTTTACCCGTGTTACCTACACTGATCCAGCTCTGCCAAAGCCCTGCTTCTATCCTCACTGGTAGCTTACAGTACTGTGGTGTGTTGGAGGGGGAGTGGCTAGCGGCGAAAGCCAATGTGCTTATTTTACCGATATATTTAACAATATCTTTTGTATTTCTTATTCAAACAACGTCAAATCTGGCACAGCACTTACTCATCATGCCCATAGCAAGAGACCTGCCAAGTTTGAAATCAGTCTGACAAACGGTCAGCGAGATATGCGTGCCACAGACACACAGACGCTTCTTGCTTTATAGATTTAACTAATTGTTATTAAACTGTGCTTCTGCCTATCCCAATATGAACCACTCCCCATAGGACCCTTACAATAGATAGATAGATACTTTATTGATCCCCAAGGGGAAATTCAAGAAAAAAACACGGAGCTACCTTGACATGCTTCCCACTCTTGTCGAACCGAACCGCTTTGCAATAAAGTTGGTTAAGCTTAATTAATATATTAGTAATATATAACTATCAGTATGGGGGACCCTTACAATAAAGTTGGTTAAGCTTTATTAATATATTAGTAATATATAACTATTCGTCAGACGGTGAAGGGACTGAGACCAAAACTGGCTTATCACATTTATTCCTTTAGGAAAAGTTCAAACAAAACATGCCTTCAGGCACTGGCATACATAAAACAGCATCTGCACAAGCAAAATAAAAAGAAGTAGTTGAATGGGCTATATTACATGCATGATTCCTATACCATCACTGTCAGCCCTGCTAGCAAGGGAGACATGCGACATGGAATGTTCAGGTGCACAGACAACAGTTAATTAATATTCTGAGACTCACTAAACACTCACAGACGTAGACCATACGGAGGTAATGCATAAACATAATGCTAAACTAAATGTACATTCATTTCCTGCTAGACTGAATTGCACTTTCCATGCACAGTTGCACACTAAGCTAAACTACACTAAATGCATGGAAAGTTGCTAGCGGAGTAGTAAGTGTAAGACTCAGTGTGTATGAACTCTTGGTCATAATGAAAACATTAATAAACGTTCTCTAAGTTGCTAGAATTGCACCCAAATCCTAACAATACATGTAAAGTAATATAATACAGGTGGTATATCGAAGTTTTCAACTTAAACAACATTTTACAGTTACAAAATTAAAACAAAGTGGGGAGTGCTTTATACAGTCAAGTCAACCTACCCAATGCAAAGCATACCGCTTCTGATCGGCTATGGCAACAATACAAGGACAAAACGCAGCAGTGCTGCAGTATACCGTTTCTCCAAAGGGGGCTCCAAAACACCAATCTCAATAAAACTGCTTAATTATGGCGAAAATCACATACAAACACTAAACTACATTTCTAACTCTGTTACTCCCACCTCCCCTGAATTTTACCAAATTCGAGCAGCAACCAAATAGTACTTCCAAAGGCAAAGAGTACACTACTTTCAAACACTAGACAGAGGGTCACCAATTACAGGACAGCCAACCACAAAGGTATCCAATAATGATGAAGTGGAAGAAGAGGTGCACAAACTCTCACACAACCAACCACTGGCAGTAGGGTAGCTTATACACCCCACAAGACCATAAACCATAAATTCCATAAATTCTCCACAAAGCTAATCAGAAAAGCTACATAAATAATAATATGTCATTAACTTTTATATTTGCATATAGTTTGTAAACATTTAACATTTAAATGATGTAAGAAATAACTGTTAATTAGTGCCAAAAAGACATTTAGTTAACTATTAACAAATATTAATACAATATTAGTTAATACATTTGTTCAAACATACAGATTTTGTGGAAACAACTAATATTTATTAATGATAAAAACACTATTAACTTGTGGCAAATAGATATTTTAGTAACAATTAACAAATATTAACAAAGGGTTAGGTAATTACTAGTTTGTTATTTATTATGGCACCTTATAATGGAGTGTTACCCATAATTCTACATTACAATGATTGTGAAACTGGTCTTTCGGTTAAGGTTTTCAGAATGCTTAGCAACACTGCCCCCCTGTGGTTAAAGGATGGTTATCAGGATGCTGAACACTCTACCCACTCTCCCATCACTGACAGCCCCCCCCCCCCCACCCACCAGCCAGCCAGGAACCTAGGAAACTAGGATCCTGTCTACCCTAACCCCCCTCCCCCCCCAACACCGCCCTGTGGAACTGCACTGTGACTGCGCAGCCTAACGTGTTGCTGCTTCACATCAAGCCTGATATACTTGAAATTACTGCATACTGCATATCAATGTAAATATACAGGTCACACAAGCACAAGTTTAAACTTCATGTAACTGTTAAGACTATATAAATATACAACACAACTACCTCTATTTTTTTTATATATATGTCCTATATTTCTATTTTGATACATACATGTTCTATATTTCAGTCTTGCACTTTAATTTAATGTTTATTGTCTATGGCTATGTCTATAGTATGTCTATGTCTGTATTTAAAGCATGTTTATGTCTGCATGGGAAAGTAAGAAACGAAATTTCAATTCTTTGTATGACCAGTGCATGTAAAGAAATTGACAATAAAAGCCGACTTGACTTGACTTGACTTGACTAAAACAGATCTAAGTACACTGTACAACTGGTCCATACTGAAGTCAAGATTAGCAGAACAGGACTGATCCATGTGGTGTGTGTGAAGAGTTCAGTGGTTCTCACACACTCCCGATTCTTACAAGGCCTCAGAACTCCACACAGTGTGTTTGGTAGAAAAACCTACACTTGCAGGCTATTCCCCTCAGTTTAAGGCATAGCCTAAGTACATTTTTTTTAATCAAATCCAGTGAATGATGCTAAGCTAAGCTAGGCTAACGGTGTCAGACTGGGTTATAGCACACACAGAGAACAGAAGGGTATGTATCCTCTTATCTAAATCTGGTGTTGTAGATGGCTAATAAGCTAGTTTCCCAACAATTGTGTGTGTGTGTGTGTTCCTTTTTCCTCAGAGCCCGACGGCTTTATTTGCAATAGGAGAGATTAACAAGGCTCCTCAGTCTACAGAATTAACACCAACTCCACCAACAAGAGTTAGCTTATCCAGGTGTGTTGCTAGAATTACTCCTCAGCAGAGCGATGCATTTCAGAAGTGACTCTCGCTGTCGTTAATTTCCTGTCCCAGTCTCGTTGGATTAACCTGTAAAGTGGCCCAGATAGACCGAGTCTGGTAATGAATGGCTTGTCCTTTTAATTCTCTCCTCCTTCTCCTGTTTACTTCCGCCACTTCCCTGGAGTCCGTCTCCCAATGATAAGACTGGAGCACTCTCACTCACTCATTCTTTCCACACACACACACACACACACACATACTTAGAAACATACACTGACACACAAACACTAACTCTCCAGCCCGAATAACAGGTGTGTTTACTTGGCTGTAATTAAACAGGCAAGTGGGCACTTAATCACATTGGAGAGACACAGTGTGACATCAGAACACAAGACAAAGACACCCAGACATCAGAACACAACACACACACACACACACATGCACACACACACACATACATGTACACACATGCATACACACACACACAATCACACATACACACACACATGCATACACACACACACACACAATCACACATACACACACACATGCACACACACACACACACACACACACACAGACACACACGCACACACACACACACTGTTCTTACAGACGAGGAGGAAAACCCCATGGAGCTCTGAGGTGGCACTCAGCATCAGTCAATGTAGAAACTTTGCAAACTTTACGGAAAAAACAAAACAAAAATGTTGATCCGCAATGCTTGAACGGATTTGTTCAAACTTCAGGATAAATCGTCAATATTCACACATTTGTATAGAAATACAAGATGAGGAATTATGGTGCTGCTTGTGGATGATCGATGATCAAAGTCTTGTTGTTAAACATTGCAACTTGCCTGCCCCAATGAGCCGTTAACTTAGCCAAATTCCCAACCAAAAGAGTGTCAAAACAAGACAAATACAAAGCGCCTAATTATTCAAATCAGAGTCGAGGTTTTTTTTTTTCTCCCCCGCAGATGTCTTCAGGCTGCGGCGTTTCTGTATGGGCGGGTGAAATATGGCCTCCATACATCACTGGCGGGCATTGATGTTGTGCTAACGTATGACCCGTGTCACAGGGACTCCTCTTGGCTGTGAAATATGCTCTCCCATAGCTGACCTTAACCCGCCGGGAATGTGTTCTGATCCTGGAGGTGCGCCGCTGATGTATAACCCTGATGGGTAATCCAATAATCTGCCTCGCTTCACCTCCCTTCTCCTCTCTTCTCCTCCCTCCCTCTCTCCTCTCCCTCTCTCCATGCCTCTTACTCTCCCTCCTCCTCTCCTTCTCTTCTCTTCTCCTCTCCCTCCCTCTCTCCTCTCCCTCTCTCCATGCCTCTTACTCTCCCTCTCTCCTCTCCCTCCCTCCCTCTCTCTCCATGCCTGTACTCCTCTCCCTCCTCCTCTCCCTCTCTTCTCTCCCTGCCTCTACTCTCCCTCTCTTCTCTCCTCCTCTCCCTCCCTCTCTCCTCTTCCTCTCCCTCTCCTCCTCTCCCTCCTCTCCCCTCTCCCTCTCCTCCTCTCCCTCTCTTCCCTCCTCTTCTATTCCCTTATGCGGTACTTGAAACGCTCACTTCTATCAGTCGCTGCGGAGACAAAACAGAAGCAAGCAAGTGAGCAAGCGATGGAGGGAGGGAGAGAGAGAGGGATGGAGGGAGGAGGGAATGAAGGGAGAGAGGGAAGCAGGGAAAGAGAGAGGAAGGATGGATGGATGCAGGGAGGGAGAGGTATTTTATGGAAAAGATCACTTAATGGATGACTGGGAGAGCAGCGTCCGTTTGTAATGAGGATGTAAATCGCAATAGGGCGCCCATCTCCTCTCCTCCTCTCCTCCGCCTGCCACTGCTGCTGTTTAAGCTGCATATTTCTATTGCGAGCTAGGGACCTGCAGAAATCGATTCTTCATTATTGTGGCGGTAAAGTGTGTGTGTGTGTGAGTGTGTGTGCGTGTATGTGTGTGCGAGAGAGAGAGAGATGAAGAAAGAGGATCAAAGAGAAATAAAGAAAGAAAAAGAAAAAAAGAAAGGGGAATGCAGAGAGATGGAGAGAGGGAAATATGCGACCCAACACTGCATGTTGTCATGTCAACCACAAACTCTTCAAGTTCAATCTCCCTACTTCCCTGATTTCTTACAGCTTGTAAAACTATACATTGATGGAGAGTTGAGTCGGTTGTGCCTTGAATGTTAACTCTACGTTTGAGTCTAAAAAACGTATGACATCGCTCAGAGCACCTGATAGAGCATCATATGTCACGGACCCAACAGCTTTTTCTTACAAAAACGTTTCAGCTTAACGCTAACAGGCTAATTGGTGTAGCTGTGCAGCCACATGATGTAATCAAAGGTACCACCTTGTTAAAAAAGAAACATGCAGAGAGCTCCAGTGGAAAGGAGCCAATTATGCCACTCAACTTCATAAAGGGGCGTTCACACCAGGAATGATAACTATAATGATAATGACCAAAACATATCGTTATAGGTAATATAAATTATAACGTCCACACATGAACAATAACGATGACGACATGACGAACGATATCGGCCAAAACGTATTGTTATAGGTAATATGAATGATAACGTCCACACATAAACAACAACGATGACGACATGACGAACAATAACGACCAAAACATATCGTTATAGCAAATATGAATTATAACGTCCACACATAAACAATAACAATGATGACATGACGAACAATATCGTTGGGGATCACTTTCAGAGCGATTTCAGGAATGATAAAAATCTGACAGGTAATCAGAATCCATACAATTTCAACCATCACATTCATCACCACGATGAGAGACTTTCCTTATAGTTGGTCTGTGTGCATGTTTTCATGGTTAAAATCATAGTTATCGTTCCTGGTGTGAACGGCACTTAACCATGCATGGGACCATGCAGGAAGCTTATCTTTCTCATGTCTTAGATGACATTAGCCATTTCTCAGATCAGTGTTGAGAAGTAGGGAAAGGGAGGCCATGCTGCAGGTGACACGATGTGCAACACAATCTTGCTGTTTTTGACAATAACAGGATCAGTAGCCAAGAGTAATTAAGTATAAGTACATATACTCTTTTGATCCCGTGAGGAAATTTGGTCTGCATTTATCCCAATCCGTGTATTAGTGAAACACACTCAGCACACAGTGAACACACAGTAAGGTGAAGCACACACTAATCCCGGCACAGTGAGCTGCCTGCAACAACAGCGGCGCTCGGGGAGCAGTGAGGGGTTAGATGCCTTGCTCAAGGGCACTTAAGCCGTGCCTACTGGTCGGGGTTCGAACCGGTTACAAGTCCGAACCGCTAACCAGTAGGCCACGGCTGACCAATTAAAGGTGCTCTAAGCGATCCCACGTTTTTTTTTAGCTAAAACATTTTATGTCACTTACTGCAAACATCACCTAACCAACCACTAGCTGTCTGTGTCCTGAATACACTGTAAAAAAAATGCGATCTCTGTGGAGGCTCCAAAAAAGCCCAGGCTCCAAAAAACTGCAACAAAAACAACCTGGGCAAACCTAGCCCATAAAAACATAACAAACTGTTCCAGCAAATCACTGACGAGATGCGGGTTTAGAAGAGTTTCAATTGCACGGGAACAGCACGGGAGGGAGGGGGAAGAAGTAGCGAGCTAGCTCTCTGTTTTGTTTGAAAGTCAACAGACGTGCCGTTACCCAGTTAACTCGCTTAGAGCACCTTTACAGAATTTATCTAACAATTATAATCTAATAAAAAATAATACTGAAAGGATAAGCTTAATATTAAAAAGGAGACACAATTACTATATGGCTCTTAATTCAATTCTTTGGTATTTATGGCTTTCCAAACTACAGTAAAGGGCTGCTGACCCTTGGAAAGCACACTGTTGACTTGTGTGCACATACACACATACTGTAGGCCTACACACCTGAATGTGTTTTGCAGATGGATGGTACCATTTACATGTCATGATGGAGTGGGAAGTGGAAAGGGTATGTGTGTGTGTGTGTTGCAGCAAGCTTTATCAGAAAATGCAATCGGCTGCGTTTTAATGTGAAAGTGGCGAGACCGATGAAGAGACGAGAAGGAGAGATCAGGAAGCCTATCAAACTTCATTTCATCTTTCAGTATCGCTGTGTAAACAGCATTTGCAGCACGACAGAGGACACAGACACACACACAAAAACTCACACAGACACACACACGCACACACACAGACACACACACGCACACACACACACGCACTCACACACACACACACACACACACATTTGCACCAAACATCTAAGGTTTAAAAGGGGACAGCACAGGTCGGCTTAAATGTGTGTGTTTGCTATCTATTTATATACACAAATACAGTACACAAACACACACACTTAAACTTAGGCATGTATGGCTGCAGGTTCACACACACAGACACACACACATAGAGAAACACACACACATACACACATTTTGCAACATCTTCTCTACAGTCATTGCAATCAGACTATGCAAGCAATGCTGTAGACTGTGTATGAGATATCCCGCATAATCCATGGTAATGAAAAATACACTGCTTTCAATTTATTTCTCATGAATCATTTATGCTGAGTCCAATTGATACTCTACACAGGCTGAGAGATGAAGGCGCTTGGCTGTGTATGTACAGTAGTGTGTGCGTGTGTGTGGTGGGTGGGTCTGTATGTGTGGGTGAGTGGGGTGGGGGGTAAATTATTAAGGCGCCATGATAACGCATACTGAATAGAGGGTGAGAGTGGTGTGTGTGTGTGTGCACGTACAGCCTCTGGCCATGGCTCACACACCGTAATCAAGTCAAGTCCATGGGAGAGAAAGCCCATCACACACACACACACACTATCACTTCGGACGCATATGGTGATTGCTTGAGTGCGTGCTTTTGAATGTATGGACAGATGTTGCTTCAGATTGTTCGGGGATATTCAACATGTTGAGCAATATTTTTTATTTAATAAATTAGTTTTTTTTTTCTCTCTCTCTCTCATTGCTGCAGTGTTTATGGCCTTCTCTCTTTCCCCCTTGAAGCGGTCGTATTGCCTTCCACCACTGGGTGGCAGCAGAGGACTTGCACACAATCATGCGACTGGCCAAAAGTTTAAAAGCTTTCATAAGACTCTGATCGTCCAACATAAAATAAATAAAATAATAAATAAAACGTGTGTGTTTTTGTGTTGAACAAATGATTTGATAGCCTCCTTCAACACACTTAAGGGGCTATACTCTGTGTTCATTTCTCATGGTCACCCAGGGCTCGTGTTTGTGTTAAAAGCAAGTTAACACTAACGCTGCGCGGCAGTCAGAAGTCGTGCGGGTAAAAACCAGCCGCCACAAAGGGAGATAATTATACTTTTCTGTGCTCCTTCTCTCCAGCAGGCCGATCTTTTCTGTTCGGTAACACCGGTTATTACCGGAGAGGAAGAGAGGGAGAGAGATAAAGATAGACTGAGAGAGAAAGAGAGAGAGAGAGGGAGAGAGAGAGAGAGAGAAAGGCACCACAGAGTAGAGATGAGACTATAATTAGGCGCTAATTTTCCTGTTGACGCCGAGCATGTGTGTATAATGTATGTGTGTTTGTGTGTGTGTGTGTGTGTGTGTGTGTGTGTGTGTATGTGCGTGTCCGTTTGTGTGTGTGTGGTGAGTGTGTGTATGTGTGGTTTTTTTGTGTGTGTGTATTTTTGTGTGTTTGTGTGTGTGTTTGCATGCCTTGATTCGGTGTTGGTGTGGTGATTAACAGTGGTTTCCCTCCCTCTGACCATCTGGGCGCCCACTCACTCACAGAACCACTGCTGCCTACCCACCCAATGACCACACACACACACACACACACACACAACAGGCCAACCACACACACACACAAACATGTGCATGTTTGTGCATGTATGCCTGTGTGAGTGTGTGTGTGTGTGTGTGGTGATTGTGTGGTGTGTGTATGTGTGTGGTGTGTGTGTGTGTGTGGTTGGTCTGTTTGTGTGTGTGTGTGGTAATATTGGTTAAACTCTCATCTGCTCACCACTGCCCAGTCATGGTTTTGCCCTTTGTTTAAACTCTACTACCAGTCACGAAAGGAAGTCTCTCTCTCTCTTTCTTTCACTCTCTCAAATCAATTCAATTAAAAAAATGCTTTATTGGCATGACAATGTCACTCACATTTCCAAAACAGTTAATACATTTGGACACACATACATATCAATAGATTTTCATGAAAAATAAAATAAATAAATCAAGTGAAATAAATTCACTGTCTCTCTCTCTCTCTCTATCTCCTTCACTCCCTCTCTCCCTCCCTCTCTGTTATCTGCTAACCCAGATCTGTTGCCAGACAAAGCAGAGACCTGAAGCAACCAGGACAGCAGGACAGCATTATTCAGTGGAGCACATAAACATTTAGAGTGCTGAATGAGAACACTTGTTTCTGTGTGTGTGTGTGTGTGAATGAGTGCAAGAGTGCATGAATGTCTCAAGCCTATATATATAGATACATTGAATGGGTAAGAAAGTGTGTGGCTATATGTGTGAGCGTGTGTGTTTGAGTGTGTGTGTGTGCCTGTGTGTGCGTCTGTGTGCCTGCCTGCCTCTGTGTGTGTGTGCGTTTGTATGTATGTGCCTGCATTTGTGTGTGTGTGTGTGTGTGTGTCGACCTCTTGCAGGTGCCTGTGGGACTTTTCTGATCCACATTCCAGAGTCTCCACTGACCCCTGTAACACCCTCTGCTGGTGCATGGCGGTACAGCCTCCCAGGGTAAAGCTAGGCGAGGGGGGCATCCTCTGTGACCTGTGACAGGAGGTGAGACAGCACACACACACACACACACACACACACAAACAAACACAGTCACACACACACACACACACATATACACACACACACCCTGGACTCCTTATCTAGTTGACCGTGGTGTGTGTATGAACCATTGAGGATGCATCATGCTGAAGCAGGCCTGTCTGATGAGGAGGGGGAGAGTCTGGGCAGAGTCCACACAGCCTAATTGAAAACAGCTTGGGCTCAAACATGATTATATTCCCTCTTTTTCACTCACTTCACAACCCCCATCATACGCACACACACACACTCTCTCTCTCTCTCTCTCTCTCTCTCTCTCTCTCATTCTATCTGCTTTATGAATCTCTCCCTCTTTCTATCTATTTCTATATATCTCCCTCCCAGTCAATCTGCCCCCCCTCTCTCTCCCTCCCTCTTAATCTGTCTTCTCTCTCTCTCCTTTTCTCTGTCTCTCTCATGCCTTTGAGAGGAAGTGTGGGAATGGGATCTATGCATATTTAAAGGGCAGCTTACTTTAAATATGAGCCACTACTTAACATGCCTAATGCAAATAGGAGATGCAAATGCTCTGTCTGTGTGTGTGTGTGTGTAAGAGAGAGAGAGAGAGAGAGAGAGAGACAGAGGGATAGTATGTGTTTATGTGAGTACATACTTGTATGTTTATGTGCTTGTTTACATGTCTCTGTATGTGTGTTTACGTGCTTGTTTACATGTCTCTGTGTGTGTGTTTACGTGCTTGTTTACATGTCTCTGTATGTGTGTTTATGTGACTGTTTACATACATACTCTGTAATGTGTGTTTGTAGGCGGTAAAAAGTTGCACTACGCATATAGCAAGACTGCCCAATAACCATCAACATGCACTTTGGCTATATTTGTGCTGCAAGTGTGATATGCAGATGCAGATAAACAAAATGTAAACATGTAAACAAACAAACAAACAAACAAACAAACAGTGCTGGCTCACTATCTCCAAACTACTCACTAAAGACAGTGCAAAATTTATCTACTTCTTCTTATTAAGAAACATGGGTAACACTCCATAATAAGGTGCCATAATAAATAGCAAACTAGTAATTACCTAACCCTTTGTTAATATTAGTTAATTGTTACTAAAATATCTATTTGGCACAAGTTAATAGTTTTTTCATCATTTATTCAATATTAGTTGTTTGCATAAAATCTGTATGTTAATATTTTAACAAATCTATTAACTAATATTGTATTAATATTTGTTAATAGTTAACTAAATGTCTTTTTGGCACTAATTAACAGTTATTTCTTACATCATTTAAATGTTAACTGTTTATTTACAAACTATATACTAATATAAAAGTTAATGACATATTATTATTTATCTAGCTTTTCTGTTTAGGTTTGTGGAGAATTTATGGAATTTATGGTTTATGGCTTTATGGTCTTGTGGGGTGTATAAGGCACCCTACTGCCAGTGGTTGGTTGTGTGAGAGTTTGCACACCTCTTCTTCCACTTCATCCTTATTGGATACCTTTGTGGTTGGCTGTCCTGTAATTGGTGACCCTGTCTAGTGTTTGAAAGTAGTGTACTCTTTGCCTTTGGAAGTACTATTTGGTTGCTGCTTGAATTTGGTGAAATTCAGGGGAGTGTAACAGAGTTAGAAATATAGTTTAGTGTTTGTATGTGATTTTCGCCGTAATTAAGCAGCTTTTTGGAGATTGGTGTTTTGGAGAAACGGTATACTGCAGCTCTGCTGTGTTTTGTCCTTGCATTGTTGCCATAGCTGATCAGAAGCGGTATGCTTTGCATTGGGTAGGTTGACTGTATAAAGCACTCTCCACTTTGTTTTAATTTTAACTGTAAAATGTCAACCTGTATTATATTACTTTACATGTATTGTTAGGATTTGGTAGCAATTCTAGCAACTTAGAGAACGTTTATTAATGTTTTCTTGACCACGAGTTCATACACACGAGTCTAACGTGACTAGCTGTAAACTCCTCTAGCAACTTTCCATGCATTCAGTGTAGTTTAGCTTAGTGCTCGTGGAAAGTGCAATTCAGTATAGCAGGAAATGAATGTACATTAATATAGGTTTAGTCAGATTTTTTAGGGTTTTTTTTTTTTTTTTTTCTTTTTTTTTTTTTTTCAAGATGCCCAAATTTCCGTCAATGATTCCCAGGACACTGAAAAGACCGGGTACACGAAACTTGGTGGGCATGTAACCCCACATGGATAGCATGGAACCATCGTTTTTTCGTTTTGATCTGTAGCCCCCCCGCTGGACTGGACCCCCCGAAAGGAGGGTAGGGCAGACACAGTTTTCTGTGAATATCTCGAAAACCGTAGGGTTTAGGAGGACCATTTTTTTTTGTATGTTGATCTCAAGGGGCCATGTCAACCTATTCCATAACCACTCATTTCATGTATAGCGCCACCTAGTTAAACACAAAAAGTAAAAATGAGGTGTTGTAATTGAAGGTATCTGTGACCTAACATAGTCAAAACTGCACGAAATTGGAAGTGTAGGATCATTATGACACCCTCTGTATGCACGCCAAGTTTTGTGGAATTCCGTTCATGGGGGCCACACAATAAATTCATTTATGTTACTATACACCAACTGGCCTGTAGGTGGCCGGAGACAGTTTTCTGTGAATATCTCGAGAACCGTAGGGCCTAGGAGGTCCACCTTTTTTTGTATGTTGGTCTTAAGGGGCATGTCAACCCATCCCATTACCACTTATTTCATGTATAGCGCCACCTAGTTAAAAATTAAAAAGCAAAAAAAATGAGGTGTTTTCATCACAATATCTCTGGCTGACAAGGTCAAAACTGCACGAAATTAAAAGTGTAGGATCATTATGACACCCTCCGAATGCATGCCAAGTTTTGTGTACTTTCGTTCATGGGGGCCTTACAATAAAATAATTTATGTGTACATTTAGTGACGATACACCAACAAGGATTCCCGGACACTGAAAGAGACGGGGTACACAAAACTTGGTGGGCATGTACCCCCACATGGATAGCATGGAACCGTCATTCTTCGTTTTGATCTGTAGCCCCCCCCTGGACTGGACCCCGAAAAGGAGGGTAGGGCAGACACAGTTCTCTGTGAATCTTTTATGGTATGTTGGTCTCAAGGGCCCACATCAACCTGGCTCATAATCACTCATTTGTGATTTGCCCCCCCCCCCCCCCGTAAATGAAAATCAGTAGGATTAAAAGAAAGCCAAAATAAATATTCATCATCATCATCATGGCTGCATTTTCAGTATTGGCGAAGTAGTCGTTTGTCCACTAGATGGCGCATCGTTGCAGTGAGGCGTAATTTTGTTGGAAGTTAAAAGTGGGTTGGAAAAAACAATGGGCGCTTCATACAAGGACTGTAATTTACCGCAGTGAACATCTAATAAGGATAGGGCGATGTTCACATGAAGTGTAATTCCCATTTCTTCTTGAAGCCAAATAAATCTGAGGATGTTTATCGGACATGCTTTGGTTTTACTGCAGGTGCGTTAATCTTGTAATATCAATAAGGACCTAGGTAATGTTACCAAGTAGCGTTGGTTGAGTGATGGAGGCATTTGATTTATTGCATTTGTAGAAAACTATAAATGCGGTTATACCAAGCAAAATGTATAGCAGCACTGTTTGTATCTTCGACTGTCATTTATTGCACGTGCTACAAAATCATTCTGTGCAATGGAAGATTTACCAACGTTACACCCGTCTGATACAGTTTTTGCCTATACATGCGTGAGACTGAGGCGCCTGTTTATTTAGTTTTAAGTGCGTGCAGGGTGTGAGAGGGGAATCGATGTGCTTTGATTACAGCTTGGTAGTTGTAGTCTGTGAAATTAAAAAGCACGTGTGTGTGAAGTATCCAAACAATGACACCTTCATTTCATTACGGCTGCTTTAGCAAAACACCTTAAGCTACTGTGTAGTGGGTCCCATTTAGAAGTGGCTACTTCATTCGGCTTTCCTTGACTCATGGAGCTGCGTGTTAAACTTTTCGCCACGATATGACAGTTTAAGTCCGGCTTTGATACTGTAAAGGCGTAAGCCATTGGAGATTTTATTTGTGTCGCCAGCATAGCCTATTGACAATTTATGTTGTAAATAGGCCTACCTTATAATCCTACCTGTAGCTTAGGGAAGCTAACAGCTTTCTATTAGGATCTAGTTTGTTAGTTACCGTTTTGTCATAACTCCCTGATGCATTTTTTGCATTTAGAATAGCCAGAGCGTGTATATCTCAATCGAAAAATTAAACAATATCGGGTGCCTATGGACTAGGCTGGGTGAACCCAGCCTGATCTGCCCGCTATTTATTTTTTGATTTCTTAAAAGATTGAGTTTGGTCTGATGAAAGCCAGACTAGCCATGGACCTCAGTTAAACAATGCAAGGGAACATGAATCAGCCTATATTTGCACTAACAATAACGGACAAAAAGCTCTTCAACTTTGGCCCGTTAAAATGTATGAACAGTCTAGCGACGCATTTCATCAAGGCCCATTTGGACATGTCAGTTATTTGCACCACTGGTTAGATGTAAAACAGCATTTCGTTTCAGACTAGGCTACTGTTACTTAATTTGTGCATTAACAATAACGTTTCAGACTACTGTTACTTAATTTGTGCATTGACAATAAAGTATTACATGAACTAAAGATGACTAAAATCTTATGTAGAAGAAGAAACATTCACAAAAATCCATCCATCCAAAAATGACCTTTGTTTTTGATAGCTGTTGAAAACGGCATGGAACTGACAGAGATATTTTTGTTTAAAAATACATAAAAAATAAATAAATAAATAAATAAATAACATTATGCTGATACCTTTTGCTTTTCCCAAATACAATGTAGCCTACAGGTGTAAGTGACCTTTCATCAATCCAGTTGCAATGGATGAACTGTGATGAACTGCCCTACTTGTGATTGTTTAGAGATTTTATAGGTTTTATAACAATGCTACATCTTCTTTGGCTATTCTACAATCTATTCACCTTTTCAGCACCAGTAGGCTACTTTCTGTGCAGCCGCACACACACACTCAGGCATGCCAAACAAGCATACACAAAAGTTTCAAGAGTGGGGATGGAGTAAAATATGGAGACAAATTGAAGTGTGCTTTTTTTCAGGATGTACTGAGCGGGCGGTCATATTTTTGTACCGCTATGCGGTACATCTAGTTTAGCAACCTTCTGGATCCAAATCAGTCTGGGTTCAAAAGCGGCCACTCTACCAAAACGGCTCTGCTGTCTGTAACAGAAGCCTTAAAAAGAAGCCAGGGCGACCGCTTCGGTCATCAGTACTCATTCTGCTTGACTTATCGGCTGCCTTTGACACAGTTAATCACCGTATCCTTCTCTCTATACTACGCTGACATGGGAATCTCCGGTTCTGCTCTCTCCTGGTTTGAATCCTACCTCACAGGACGCTCGCTTAACGTATCATGGCTTGGTCAGCTATCTGCACCTCACCATCTCACCACAGGGGTCCCCAGGGCTCAGTGCTGGGCCCCTCCTCTTTGCTATCTACATCACCTCCTTGGGACAGATTATCCGTTCAAGACGGCTTCTCATATCACTGCTATGCAGGCGACACACAGCTCTTTCTGTCCTTTCCACCTGATTTACCCCCTGGTTTCAGCACGGATCTCGATTGCCTCTCAGACATAGCTACATGGATGAAGGCACACCACCTCCAGCTGAACCTCTCAAAGACTGAACCATCCCAGCTAAACCTACCATACACCACGCGACATCAACATCAAATTTGACTCCCTGTCTGTTTCACCGACCAGGACTGCAAGAAATCTAGGAGTTGTTCTCGACAACCAACTAAACTTCTCAGATCATGTTGCCTCAGTCGCCCGGTCATGCCGTTTCGCACTCTACAACATAATGGAAAATCAGGACTTACTTGACTCAAGATGCTACCCAACTTCTGGTTCAGGCAATAGTCATCTCACGACTCGACTACTGCAATGCCCTCCTGACAGGTCTCCCAGCCTGCGCAGTGAAACCACTTCAGATGATCCAGAACGGCGGCACGCCTGGTCTACAACCAACCCAAAAGGGCACATGTTACCCGCTGCTCATCCAGCTACACTGGCTACCTATGGCGGCCCGCATCAAATTCAAGTCTCTAACGCTTGCCTACAAAGTAGTCTCCGGTTCTGCTCCCACCTACTTGAATGCCCTCATACAGACTTACACTACCTCCAGAATGACCCGCCTAGCTCTACCACCGACTTACAAGCCAATCCAAACTTTTCTCATCTGTTGTTCCTCGTTGGTGGAACACACTGCCAGTTCCTACAAGGGCAGGGACATCCTTTTCCACTTTCAAAAACTCCTGAAGACCCAGCTCTTTAGAGAACATCTACTCTCATAGCAACACTTACAACAAGTCTTACTGATCCTAGCACTCACCAGCCGTTTTAAACTGACAAGTAACTGTTAAAAACAGCACTCACCGACGCACTTATTCTTACTGTACTCTAATGTTTTTCTTTAAACTGTCCTTAAATTGTGAGAATTGTTCTAACACTTACTGTTTACCATGTTGTTAGTCGCTTTGGTTAAAAAAGCGTCAGCCAAATGTAATGTAATGTAATGTAATTATGTTTATGCATTACCTCCGTATGGTCTACGTCTGTGAGTGTTTAGTGAGTCTCAGAATATTAATAAACTCGTTCTGTGCACCTGAACATTCCATGACGCACGTCTCCCTTGCTAACAGGGCTGACAGTGATGGTATAGGAATCATGCATGTAATATAGCCCATTCAACTACTTCTTTTTATTTTGCTTGTGCAGATGCTGTTTTATGTATGCCAGTGTCTGAAGGCATGTTTTTTATGCAAACAACAAATATTTAATTGATGATGAAAAAACTATTAACTTGTGCCAAACAGATATGTTAGTAACAATTAACAAATACTAGATGTACCGCATAGCGGTACACAATATGAACCGCCACTCAGTCCTGTACATCCGTTCCGCGAAAATAAATCACACTTCAATTTGTCTCCATATTTTACTCCATCCCCCCACTCTTGAAACTTTTGTGTATGCTTGTTTGGCATGCCTGAGTGTGTGTGCGGGCTGCACAGAAAGTAGCCTACTGGTGCTGAAAAGGTGAATAGATTGTAGAATAGCCAAAGAAGATGTAGCATTGTTATAAAACCTTTAAAATCTCTAAACAATCACAAGTAGGGCAGTTCATCACAGTTCATCCATTGCAACTGGATTGATGAAAGGTCACTTACACCTGTAGGCTACATTGTATTTGGGAAAAAGCAAAAGGTATCAGCATAATGTTATTTATTTATTTATTTATTTATTTATTTTTATGTATTTTTAAACAAAAACATCTCTGTCAGTTCCATGCCGTTTTCAACAGCTATCAAAAACAAAGGTCATTTTGGATGGATGGATTTTTGTGAATGTTTCTTCTTCTACATAAGATTTTAGTCATCTTTAGTTCATGTAATACTTTATTGTCAATGCACAAATTAAGTAACAGTAGTCTGAAACGTTATTGTTAATGCACAAATTAAGTAACAGTAGCCTAGTCTGAAACGAAATGCTGTTTTACATCTAACCAGTGGTGCAAATAACTGACATGTCCAAATGGGCCTTGATGAAATGCGTTAAGCTAGACTGTTCATACATATTTTAACGGGCCAAAGTTGAAGAGCTTTTGTCCGTTATTGTTAGTGCAAATATAGGCTGATTCATGTTCCCTTGCATTGTTTAACTGAGGTCCATGGCTAGTCTGGCTTTCATCAGACCAAGCTCAATCTTTTAAGAAATCAAAAAATAAATAGCGGGAGTAGATCAGGCTGGGTTCACCCAGCCTAGTCCATAGGCACCCGATATTGTTTAATTTTCCCGATTGAGATATACACGCTCTGGCTATTCTAAATGCAAAATGCATCAGGGAGTTATGACAAAACGGTAACTAACAAACTAGATCCTAATAGAAAGCTGTTAGCTTCCCTAAGCTACAGGTAGGATTATAAGGTAGGCCTATTTACAACATAAATTGTCAATAGGCTATGCTGGCGACACAAATAAAATCTCCTTTGAAACCAATGGCTTACGCCTTACAGTATCAAGCGGACTTAAACTGTCATATCGTGGGCTTAAAAGTTGTAATAACATTCACGCAGCTCCATGAGTCAAGGAAAGCGAATGAAGTAGCCACTTCTAAATGGGACCCACTACACAGGAGCTTAAGGTGTTTTGCTAAAGCAGCCATAATGAAATGAAGGTGTCATTGTTTGGATACTTCACACACACGTGCTTTTTAATTTCACAGACTACAACTACCAAGCTGTAATCAAAGCACATCGATTCCCTCTCACCCCTGCACGCGCTTAAAACAAAATAAACAGGCGCCTCAGTCTCACGATGTATAGGCAAAACTGTATCAGACCGGTTATAACGTTGGTAAATCTTCCATTGCACAGAATGATTTTGTAGCACGTGCAATAAATGACAGTCGAAAGATACAAACAGTGCTGCTATACATTTGCTTGGTATAACCGCATTTATAGTTTTCTACAAATGCAATAAATCAAATGCCTCCATCACTCAACCAACGCTAACGGTAACATTACCTAGGTCCTTATTGATATTACAAGATTAACGCATCCTGCAGTAAAACCAAGCATGTCCGATAAACATCCTCAGATTTATTTCGGCTTCAAGAAGAAATGGGAATTACACTTCATGTGAACATCGTCCTATCCTTATTAGATGTTCGCTGCGGTAAATTACAGTCCTTGTATGAAGCGTCCATTGTTTTTTTCCAACCCACTTTTAACTTCCAACAAAATTACGTCTCACTGCAACGATGCGCCATCTAGTGGACAAACGACTACTTCTCGCCAATACTGAAAAATGCAGCCATGATGATGATGATGATGAATATTTATTTTGGCTTTCTTTTAATCCTACTGAATTTGTAATTATGTATCGGCCGCTCTAATACCGATAGTATGTGGGTGCCTGTGTGTGTGCATGTGTATATATGTGCACCGCCATTTATGAGCCAATGAGTGTACAGTCACTAAATGTACACATAACCTAATTTTTTTAGACCCCCATGGATGAAATTCTACGAAACTTGGCATACCCCGAGAATGCCAGGTCAATCATACACATAAAATTTGGTGCAGTTCTGAACATCTTAACTGAAGATAGGGGCCGATTAAAGCAGAATAATATTGCATTTTCATTTTTTACCGGGGTGGGGTGCAAATCACAAATGAGTGATTATGAGCCAGGTTGATATGGACCCTTGAGACCAACATACCATAAAAAGATTCTTCATCCTCATTGCCACGGTTCAGGTAGTTATTTAGGAAAAACTGTTTTTTTTGGGTTCAGGGGCCCAGCATGGGGTGGGGGTGGGGGTGTTGGTGGTGGTCCCCGGGGATCTAAATGAAATTTTTCCGTAAAAGTCTAGTGGGGCTACATACCCACCAAATTTCATGTACCCCGGTGGTTTGGTGTCCCGGGTACATGAATGACCAAAAATTCAGGGAGTAGATGACGGGGAAAAATTCTTGAATTGTGTGCATGTGTGCGTGTACAAATTTATGTTTATGTGTGTGGGTGTGTGTGTGTGTGTGTATGTGCGTGTTGTGTGTTTGCTCATGATATGTGTTTGTGCATGTGCATGCATGCGTACATATGTCTACTGTGTGAGTATGTGTCATAATTATGATTACTGTAAATGTATGTGTGTGCGTGTGTATCTGTTTATGCACATGTGTGCACATGGAATGGGTTAACATGACCCCTGGAGGCAAACATACGGAAAAAATTGGTCATCCTAGGCCCTACAGTTCTCAAGCTATTCACAGAGAACTGTGTCTGCCCTACCTCCTTTCGGGGTCCAGTCCAGCCGGGGCTACAGATCAAAACGAAGAATGACGGTTTCATGCTATCCATGTGGGGGTACATGCCCACCAAGTTTTGTGTACCCGGTCTTTCAGTGTCCCGAATCCTTGTTGGTGTCGTCACTAAATGTACACATAAATTATTTTATTGTAAGGCCCCCCATGAACGAAAAGTACACAAAACTTGGCATGCATTCGGAGGGTGTCATAATGATCCTACACTTTTAATTTCGTGCAGTTTTGACCATGTCAGCCAGAGATATTGTGATGAAAACACCTAATGTTTTGCTTTTTAATTTTTAACTAGGTGGCTATACATGAAATAAGTGGTAATGGGATGGGTTGACATGCCCCCTTAAGACCAACATACATAAAAAGGTGGACCTCCTAGGCCCTAAGGTTCTCGAGATATTCACAGAAAACTGTCTCCGGCCACCTACAGGCCAGTTGGTGTATAGTAACATAAATTAATTTATTGTGTGGCCCCCATGAACGGAATTCCACAAAACTTGGCGTGCATACAGAGGGTGTCATAATGATCCTACACTTCCAATTTCGTGCAGTTTTGACTATGTTAGGTCACAGATACCTTCAATTACAACACCTCATTTTTACTTTTTGTGTTTAACTAGGTGGCGCTATACATGAAATTAGTGGTTATGGAATGGGTTGACATGGCCCCTTGAGATCAACATACAAAAAAATGGTCCTCCTAAACCCTACGGTTTTCGAGATATTCACAGAAAAACTGTGTCTGCCCTACCCTCCTTCGGGGTCCAGTCCAGCGGGGGCTACAGATCAAAACGAAAAACGATGGTTCCATGCTATCCATATGGGGTTACATGTCCACCAAGTTTAGTGTACCCCGGTCTTTCAGTGTCCCGGGAATCATTGACGGAAATTTGGGCATGCGAAAAAGAAAAAAAAAAAAAATCTGACTAAACCTATATGACCGCCCCGCCGCTAGCCGACGGTCATAATTAACAAAGGGTTAGGTAATAATTAACAAATGGTTATTATGTAATTACTAAACATGTTGCTTGATTTATTTATTATGGCACCTTATTATGGAGTGTTACTGAAACATGTTGCTTGATGATAACAAGTCGCGAATGACACTGGCATCGTCAGCCCTGGATCTGTTCCTTCTGGATGAAAGAAAGAGGCTGAGGAGACAAAAAACTCCAGATCTAGTTAGATCCAGTTGTCCAGAAGGAAAACGCTATAAGGAACAGGATGGTATCTCCTTACGGGAATATCTGATGATTACACTGCGCTTTATAGCAACAATAGCAAAGCTAAACAGCAGCAGTTGATGGAGGTCCGTCGGTATTGCCAGAGCTGTGGGCAGCACACTGATTGGAGGAGCTATGGATGGTCATGGACCTATTATCAGTCGTCCAGCCGTCCGCTTACTCTGCAGTCCCCATTGGAGAGACAGAATGTGTGTGTTTCTGTTTCTGTGTGTACATGTGAATGTGAGTATGTGTGTGTGTGTGTTTGTGTGTGTGTGTTCGTGTATGTGTGTGTTTTGTGTGTGTATGTGTGTGTGTTTGTGTGTGTGTGTGTGTTTTGTGTGTGTGTGTGTGTTTGTGTGTGTGTTTTGTGTGTTTGTGTGTGTGTGTGTTGTGTGTGTTTGTGTGTGTGTGTGTTTGTGTTTGTGTGTGTGTGTGTGTGTGTGTGTGTGTGTGTGTAGGCCAGATGTCCATAGCGGGCAGAGAAATAAGGGCGATTGGCAGATGGAAAGGGTAACCAAGCATGAGCGATTTCTCTGCGTGCGTCGCATGCTGATCTAACAGAAACCTCAGAGATGGATATCAAAATGAGCAAAAACGGATGACTGTGTGGTGTGTGTCTGTCTGTGTGTGTGTGTGTGTGTGGTGTGTGTCTGTGTGTGTGTGTGTGTGTGTGTGTGTGTGGGGGGGGGGGGGGGGGGGCAGAAGTAGGCTAGAAAAGCAGGCTAGAACCTAGAACCAGGCTAGAAGGCTGGATCTAGGCTAGAACCTAGAACCAGAACAGAAGTAGGCCAGATGCAGGATAGAACCTAGACAGGACCAGAAGTAGACCAGTTCTGGGCTAGAAGCTAAAACCGGACTAGAAACAGGCTAACCCTGGGCTACAACCTGGAGTAAGTATGCGCACGATAAATGATAATTGACTGACCAGGAGTAAGGTTCAGATCTTCACATGCACATGATCCCATTACATGCACAGCTGGAAAGAGTTAGTGTGTTGTGCTACAGGGATTTTCTGTGAACTTGACCTGTGTGTGTGTGTGTTTGTGTGTGTGTGTGTGCTCTCTGTAAAGCATTTTGTTCCTTAGACAGTCAGTCACTCAGCCACCTTTCCAAACTTGTGTGTGTGTGTGAGCATGTAGCTTCTAGGAACAGGCGTGGACGAGCTAATTGGTCATTAGTCGGCCCGTCTTTGTCAGATTACAGCTTTGCTGGGTAAACTGTATGTGTGTGTGTGTGTGTGTGTATGTGGGTGTGTGTGTGTGTGTGTGTGTGTGTGTGTGTGTGTGAAAACTGCTGGCTCCTCAAAGGCTAGCAGTGATCTGTGTGTGTGTGTGTGTATTTGTGTGTGTGTGTGTGTGTGTGTGAATGAGAGATTACTGCAATGCTGGATAAATTGTGTGTCTCTTCCGTCACCATCAGACCCTTAATCAGGGGAAATGGCTCCCATCTCAGTAATAAACGCCTCCTCCCCACGCTCCTACACTCACTCTCCCTTCCTCATTTATAATAATCTCTTTCAGCATTCCTCTCTATCCCTCAATCCAGGGGCGGACAGGGACCAAAAAACGACCCAAGGATTTGGCCTTTGGTCGGCCCAAATCGGGGCTGGGGTGTCGGTGGTTGTAGAGGGTGAATGAGTGGATTGTGAGGGCAGGGCTTACCTAACTCTCCCCAGGTATTCACAGTACAATAGTACAATAAATTAATTTTTGTGTACAGTAAGCTACAAACAAGCTCTGTGGCTGAGTGGACCTTCCATGTTGGGCGGTGGTAGTGTCGTGGTTAAGGAGTCAAATTCCCGACATCCACCATTGCTCTGGGGATAATGGCCCTTGTAATATAATTGGCATATGTAAGTCGCTTTGGATAAAAGTGTCTGCTAAATTAATAAATGTAAATGTAATATGATGGTGGTAGTGGCTAAGGAGCTGGGCTAGCATGCAGTAGTAGTGTAGTGGCTAAGGAGCTGGGCTAGCATGCATTAGTAGCGTAATAGCTAAGGAGCTGGGATAGCATGCAGTAGTAGTGTAGTGGCTAAGGAGCTGGGCTAGCATGCAGTAGTAGCGTAGTGGCTAAGGAGCTGGGCTAGCATGCGGTAGTAGTGTAGTGGCTAAGGAGCTGGGCTAGCATGCAGTAGTAGTGTAGTGGCTAAGGAGCTGGGCTAGCATGCATTAGTAGTGTAGTGGTTAAGGAGCTGGGCTTGCATGCAATAGTAGTGTAATAGCTAAGGAGCTGGGATAGCATGCAGTAGTAGTGTAGTGGCTAAGGAGCTGGGCTAGCATGCGGTAGTAGCATAGTGGCTAAGGAGCTGGGCTAGCATGCAGTAGTAGCGTTTGGCCCGTGTTCATCTATCTCAGGGTTGCCAACTCTCACGCATCTGGCGTGACACTCACGCTTTCAGCACCAATCTCACGCTCTCACACACACTCAAAAAATGTCACGCCAAATCCATTCTTTTTTTTTTGCAATCCGTTCATTTTTTGTTGATGACTAGGCTAGACCACAGCATTGTTTCTAAATGACAGGATACGAGTTTAAGGCATACATATGTCTAGACCAACAGCAGGTAGGTCTAATATCTGCCTACAACGTTCTCAGCGCAGTTTTCTCTGTTGATTTGCTGACTGTTATACTGCGATAAACGGTTCGCGAGAAAATTAACTTTCAAGAAATAATCATATTAGGCTACTATAGCTCTGCGCTCATTTCAATTCATATAGGAGGAATATTTCACAAACTTTTCGTTCCACACATGACAAACCGTAAACCAGAATAAACAACAGACCTTACCTAACAAAGGTGTAATGCAATCCCCTGTACAATAAGCCGTTCCAGAGTAATCCGGTTTTGAAATGGTAGCAAATTTCTATATGGTCTCCAATTTTGGGCTTTAAGTGTCTTAAAACTGAGGTGTGCTTAAATACCTACATATGTGTAAATATTAAAATCAGAGGATATACAGCTCATGGCTAAGAGTTTGTCGATGTAGCCATAATGATTTGTTTTCACAAAATGCCAAATAAAAAATAAATGCATGCATGTATTTAAGTGTTTTTTGGGTCTTAAAAAGTGTGCTTATGCATGTATTTAAACAGTAAAAATAAATGTTTGTTAAAATAGCCTAGACAAAGAAGATGATGATGTAGGATAGAAAGGTATAGAGTTAGATAAAGTTGGATGGCTTCACACCAGTGATTGGGTCTTAAAGGAGCCACACCACTTTTTATGACACTATAGCTGTGCTGTTGACCTTTAGATTTGTTGCTAATGAAGGGGTCAGGCCAAATAAAAATGGTAGGTTTAAAAAAAAAGTTAACAAAACTGTGTTTTAAAATTTGTAATAAATATAGCCTAGACATAATATTAAAATCAGATGATGTATAGTATAGAGTTAGATAAAGTGGCTCCATGATTTTTAAAGGAGGTCATTTTATGCTATCCATGTGGGGTACATGCCCGCAAGTTTTGTCACAATAGCATGTTCTGTTGACCTTTAGATTTGGCTATTGGGTCACAGCTTACTGGGCATGAAGGGCATGGCCAATTATGAGTTCTGTCCAACATTGATGGTAGGTTTAGAAAAAAAAAAAGACTTTTAATCATATTTTGCAATAATACCAATAACCGTGATCATTTTGGTCATGATTTTTCATCAAATGTTCATACTGTATCTCTAGTGGCTGTTAACTTTGGAATCCAAGCCACAATGGTATGGAAAAAAAATTTTTAGGCTATTTCCATCACTGATACATATGTACACTCATACGTCTCAATCTGTCCATTTCTTTCCACAAAACTAGCCAGAAGTCATCATTTAAGGGGTTATTTTTCATTTTTTTTTCTACTGAGCTACTACCTTTTTCAGGTGGGCAGGGGGGCCCTTTTCATGTCACGGGGTTAAAACACTGGTCTTGTTTTCAAGTGCAATCAATAATTTAATTGTACATTTTGAAGAAACTTTTCCATTCTATTAGTTTTTTTTTTTTTTTTTAAAACATAAATCAGGGATTATACTGTACATAGCAATCAGGTGACAGACATTTTTAAAATTAGGTTTAGGGAAAAATGTAACGCACACGCACTATGACTTCACAAAATCTCACTCCAGCCAAAACACCCAAAGTTGGCAACCCTGTCTATCTCCCCTGTCTCTCTCCATCTCTTTCTCTCTCTCTCTCTCTTTCTCTTTCTGTCTTTCTCAACTTCTGAAGCTCCTGTGGAATGTCAGCGGTGGGAAATCATCTGCTGACTCGGTACTCATCAGAGGGGGATGTAACGCTCAGATCAACATCTTAATGGGTGACATCTTCCGTTCCTCTTTCTCTTCCCTTCCCTTCTCATGTCTTCCTCTCTCCTACTCACACATTGTCATTCATTCATTCATTTATTCATTCACCAACTCATTTTTTTCTTTTTGTTGTGTGTATCTTTGTCATTGGGTCTGTTTTTATGTATTTATTTATTGTTTTGTAGACCATCTAATCTTTCTTTCAGCTCTTTATATAAACAAAAACACACATAAACACATACACACACTCCCTCTCTCTTTTTCTCTCTCTCACACACACACACACTCAATCTCCTTACCTATTGCTGTTTCTTTTCCCTTCTATCAATTATTTTTCTCCATACAGTACATCTCTCTCTCTCTCTCTCTCTTTATGTTGTAATTTCAGTCCCTTTTTGCCTGGAGGAGTGCTAAAGAGTGTTTTGATCCATGACTGGATGAAAGGTTCCCTCCCCACAAACAAGCACACGCACACACACACACACACGCACACACACAGTGTTTGTATAAAGATGGATCACTCCTTCAGACCCACACTACAGGGGAGATGACGATTCCTGCAGTCTCAAAGGCATGAGGGCATACACCAGTGCAGATGCCCAGAGCTGGGATAGTCTAACGATCTAAAGATCTCAATCACAGTCAGCAGTGAGACCGCTCATACTCCTTGTCTAATTATTTTGGACACATTGTTTGTGAAAATTTTAAATAATAATTTAAAAGACTTTGGGAATCTTGCTAACTTTGCTTTATTTTAAGGCTTATAAGGTGAGCGATGTCACAAAGCTTTATTGTGAGTTTAAAGTGAAGGAAAATATTTGATTAAAGAATAAAGTGTCAAAGCGGCCATTTTGACCCGAACACAGCCCTTAAAGGAGAAGTTCGGTGTGATATTGACCTAAAGTATGTTGAAACATGATACTGAGTGTGAACTTTTGTCTAATAGCTCATCTCGGCTTCTCCCCTGCACTCCGAAATCTGACGCTAGTTAAAGGACAATTCCGGCGCAAAATGAACCTAGGGGTTAATAACACATGTGTGCCGAGTTCGACCGTTCGCTGGGATTTGTTTTCATGCTAGTCGAATGTGACCAGTTTTATTGCAAACCGCTAATTAGCGTTTAACGCTAGCCTTCGGGGCACACGTACAGTAGAAAGAAATCGCTATTTTTATACCACTAACAAGGCTCAAAATAGCACCACACTTACACAGTAGCATAATGAGGGTCTCTACATGTAAACCGAAGCATTGAGAACTTTGTAAGTGTACAGGCAGTTTATTAAAAAGAAACACATTACCGTTCACGCCTGGGTTACATACAGGCAGGCGCCTTGGGAAAACAGAACTCTGGGATGTGAAGTGAATCTCGTGTGAAACGTTGTTGCCGAAAGAAAGGACTGTGCAAAAGAGAAGCACTGAACGCAACAGGAGACATAAGAGATGGCAGGTTATTTGAACGAATTTGAAGACATCGAGGATGAACCCTTATTGAACGTCGGAATATACCAACGAAGAGCTGCGGGAGCTCCGTGAAAGGGCTATGAGAGAGAGAGCTACCTGTAGTCAATGCCGCACACAGCCTCGCACTTCTGGAAACTGTAGGCTACGTACCTGCGGACATTGTGAAGCTATGGCCAACTGTTGCGTCGCGACCCCCAAGAGACACAGTGTTTTGTAGTCTGAAGATTTCCCCTCATTGATAAACAGGGCTGTAGTTGAAACTTTTTTACATGTCCCGAAAAGAAATTGGAGGCGGCGATCCATACCAGAGGGACCAGATGGACATCCACTAAGTAAGTACACTATACAAGTTATGTTACATCGGAGCTATTATTTCTGATAGGCCTATATTGTGCAAATTACGTTTGATTTTAGTTCACCTCACCTTCAGGATCGCCTGCCTGTATATGTGAACCAGACGTGAACGGTAATGTGTTTCTTTTTAATAAACTACCTGTACACTTGCAAAGTTCTCAATGCTTCGATTTACATGTAGAGACCCTCATTATGCTACTGTGTAAGTTTGGTGCTATTTTGAGCCTTGTTAGTGGTATAGAAATAGTGATTTCTTTCTACTGTACGTGTGCCCCGAAGGCTAGCGTTAAACGCTAATTAGCGGTTTGCAATAAAACTGGTCACATTCAACTAGCATGAAAATAAATCCCAGCGAACGGTCGAACTCGGTACACAAGTGTTATTAACCCCTAGGTTCATTTTGCGCCAGAATTGTCCTTCAAGCCCTCCTTACACTGACAGACTTTGGAAAGATTTGGAAAAGATTTTTGAAAGACTACAGTCTCAGACCCTCTCACATCTAAAGACAAGTAATAGAGCTTTACAGTTTTTTTCAATCGCTAACAAGCGCTTACCCATACTTCAGATACTTTTTCTAAACTCTTCACATAGACTCACACCTACAAAACACAATTGGCCAAACGGATCATTTTCTTCTCAAAAACACATTTTGTTAAATATATTACTAACACATATTTCTCCACACACACTAACTTTACCAAAACATTGGAAATCTGACTCAAAATGAAATTATTCTGTCAAAGAATAACACTTGTTTTCACTTCACAAGGTACATGCAGTCAATCAAAGTACACCAGGTTTCAAAATACTGGCTATTGTTGACATTACAAAAACTGCATAGACTTTTTTATGCGATCTTCAGGATCTTCAGGGTTAGGCCACATGTTTTCATCAACATCACATTGATTACATGGTCAATGATAGTGGCATGAATTTCATCACTGACAACAGTTCTTACAGCCTTTGGAATGCCACCACCATTCCTACACCTCTTCCTTGGCTCTGCTCTTCTCACTGCTCCTGCAACTCTCACTGCATCTCTCACTGGGCTTGTTCTTCTCCCTGGGCCCCTTGCTCTTACTCTTCCTCGTCCAGACATTACACTGTTTGTCTTTTTCTGTCTCTGTTTCTAAAAACATCACTCCTCAAAGTCCTGCTTTTACTGTATAAGTGTCAATGTAATAGAAAAAAATAACCCCTGCCACTGAGTCTAAGCCAGACTGGAATCAGCTGTGGTTGGCCCAATTTACCCAACATAAATCAATTGTGTGTCAATTATTCAATTGTTTGTTTGTATTATCAGCTGAGATATATTGTTTTTGAACTGATATCATTGCAGAAGCAGAGGTTTTTATACTGTATCTAAGGTTTGGAATATTGTTTTTGCTATTGTGGGATGTTGTGTGTTAACATTAGTAAATACTGCAAAAACAATCCATAATTTTGTTGGGAGGTATAGCTTGTCTGTTAAGAAAATGTAAGCATTGAGGAAATTTGTTCACTGACTGCATATCGTGTGAATACGACATGAAATGTGTGAATGGTATGGCCACAAAAGACCGATGCTGTGCTAACTGTATTTAGAGTTTTGAAAATGTGACAACTGATTGGACAAACGCTTGTTAGCGACTGAAAAAAAAAGTCACAGACTATGATTTTGCAATAACTAGGGATCTTGCAGTGTCACTATTTACAAGACTGCAACTAGATTCCTTTAAATTATTACCCATCGTGTAATAGATAGCTACAGGAACTGAAATGATATCCTACTAAACTCAGAGTCATATTTTCGTGTTTCTGCAGCATTGTTTCATGCGTGACATCTCTAACCGATATGGAGTTGTTCTGTCGCGTGGAAGAGCCAACTAAAGATGTATAAGAACGAAATAACAAATGATCATATTCATGGGTTTCATCAGGTCCCTTGCTACAGCTGTCGATTAGCCTACTTTGCCCGTTCCTGTTTGGTGTTGGAGAGAGGTCACTATTGGTTTTTATATTGTTCACGTCACTATTTGCATGAGCCACGATTAGAAAGACTTGCAATAATATCAAACATGTTTGATATTGTCGTAAGGGCAAAACTAGAAAAAGGCTGACCCCGACTGACTTAAAACCGCTAAGATTGGCACCTTACACTTAACGACCTAGTTGACGGGAGCGTGCCGCAATTCCAATACAAGCCTCCCATGATTTCTGTCCGACTTTGGAAATTTAGTCGGCGACTGTGAAAACAGACCAAAATCGTACAATGTAAGGCTGCCATTAGCCGATGCTACCAACAGGTTTTCGATGGGGGTGCTGCGGGCATCGGCCTAGCCATGCAAATAAATCACTGTTTTACACCATTTACGAGGACCAAAGTAGCTCCACACTTCATTGGTAGACTTCCGAGGGCCCTGACATTTGAGAACTTTGAAAAAGCACTGTTTATTTACAAGACGATTTATACAGACAGTACCTTTAGGAAGTTTACCGTTCGCTGCCATCTTGAAGTTAGTAATGATAAGTTGAATGATGACTACGAATGAACAGGTATGATAAGGGATCAGATTCCAAAAATAATTCCGTGGAAATGCATGGATTCCAGTTGCTTCCAGTAGAGTCCATATACTGTCCAGTAGAGTCATATACTGTAAAATCAAATGCTGTTGATGAAAACATGTGGCCTAACCCTGAAGATTACTGAGATTAGATACAGTAATGTTGTGCTTTTTTTAGTTACCCCCTTTTTATCAGGGCTTTTTGCTGTTGTTTTTTGTTCAGAATGCTCTTGTGTGTTTCCTGGATATTTTGTTCACTGTAAGCAATACTGTAAAACCTTTTCTGTTCTATCATACTGTAAACAGTATTTCTACTGTACCTCCTGTAGTAAACAGTAAAGGAAAAAAAAAAACTGATTTGCTTTTTACTGGAATGCTTTTGAATGTGAACATTACATGTGGACATACAGTTCCCAACCAAGAAATTTAGTGTAAAAATGGTGGATTGCATGTTTTGCATGCAAATACCTGTAAAACTGAAACATAAAAGTCTATAGTTTTTGTAATGTCAACAATAGCCAGTATTTTGAAACCTGGTGTACTTTGATTGACTGCATGTACCTTGTGAAGTGAAAACAAGTGTTATTCTTTGACAGAATAATTTCATTTTGAGTTAGATTTCCAGTGTTTTGGTAAAGTTAGTGTGTGCAGAGAAAGATGTGTTAGTATATATTTAACAAAATGCGTTTTTGAGAAGAAAACTATCCATTTGGCCAATTGTGTTTTGTAGGTGTGAGTCTGTGTTAAGAGTTCAGAAAAAATATCTGAAGTATAGGTAAGCGCTTGTTAGCGATTGAAAAACACTGTAAAACATTGCAAGTTGTGTTGTTTTCAACACATTTGTTTTAAGAGTGTAAGATTTGGCTGTTAAGCTCAAATATGTGCACCCTTTGCCAGAATCAATGGGATAATCTCCCCCTTTACAGGTCCCTGGGTGGCCAGTATATAAACATGTTAGTATATTATTATTGGGTCTTCACCACAGGTAACATGTAGGTAAATACAGAGAAACTGAAATACTAAGAAACACCTCAAGCCTTGCCAATAAATTATGGCATGTTGTGTTTATTATTGTGTTAAGTGCTCCAAATGTAAAGCACTTTGAGCTGCATTTTGTGCATGAAAGGTATACAAATAAAGTTTATTATTATTATTATTATTATGTTGAGATGTTTTTGTGTCACAGTCACAATCAAGGTCTTGTCACCGTGCTGTTGCGTCATCTGATGCGCTCTCTCTCTCTCTCTCTCTCTTCTTTCTCTCTTTCTCCACTGACCTTCAGGGTGATCTCTCTCTCTCTCTTTTCCCTCTATCTCCCTTCTCTCAATCATTCATGGAGGACAAACATGAGTAAGTAGAGACTGTAGAGAAGAGAGAGAGAGAGAGAGTGTGTGTGTGTATGGGTCCAGGTTTGTTTAAGTGTGTGTGTGTGTGTTATCATGTGTCTAAAGCAGGGGTCTCAAACTCAAATGAGCTGGGGGCCAGTTCTGCCAAAGTCATCTGATTGGAGGGCCACGTCAGAATAATACAAAAAAAGAATGGCTATTTCTGAAAATGCAATGCCCCCCCCAAAAAATACTAACACAAAACTGCAAACAGAAAGTGCAAGTCTATCTCTTTTTAGACACCTGTGCCAGCAACCTTAGCTTATAAATAAAATAATTATAAAATAAATATTAATACAAATTATAAAAACAAAAAGCATAACAACAGGTATGTGTATGTTTCACACCAAACAAAAATATTTTCCTCTCATAACTTATTTAATCCTTTAGGCGCCAGGGTTAAGAAAACAACACCATTGGATTTTTATATCAAAATTTCAAAAGGCTATGGCTTGAAAATGGTCAGAGATAAAGTTCTACTGTAAATGTAAAAATCTTTGAGTATAATCAAAAGTTTATGGAGGGGGTACATTTACCCATCTAATCTGCCATTGGATGGTATAAGCACTTCAAATTATGCACCTTTCAGTAAATACTGGATGTTGAACATATTTGAGCAGGTTTACATTCTTTTTTGTCATATCCACATAACAAATTAACAGGAAAAAAGTAGGCCAACAATAGTAAACTATTACTATAACCACAAACCGTTATTACAGGCCTACAATAAAGTAGCCTGGTCAAATCAGTTCCTATCGCGGGTGACTTTGTAGTTCTTCAGAGTCCTATTTTTACTACCCCTGCTGTCTGTACCACGTCCATTACGGACACTATCATCACGATTAGCACTGCCACCTCCAGCTATGTTGGGCAGAGGGTAATAAGCATGGTATGCTTAGTGGACACCGTCATATACGCAAAAGACGCATCTCCATTCACAGACGCACCGTGACTATCACTGTCAAATTGTCAGTGTCAATAGACAATTGATCATAATCTTCAAAAGGCAGATAGGCTATTCTCTTTCAGAATTTGAATAGATGAATAACATAGCCTACCCAAGACTTCATCACACGTGAACTTTTTTTCAACATTTGGTGTAGGCCTATATTTCTGCTTCAATTTGTGCAAATCTATGGCCTGCATTGTTTCCGCATCATTACAAACAAATGTATGTCTTTGTGTTTCTCATGTGTAATACAAGTATTTCCTGAAAACTTTGTGCAGCGAATCTGGGCTTGAATCAAAGCTCTGGATGTCTAGCAACTAGAGGAGGAGAGTATCTATCGTCTATTTTAATCAGTGCCATTGTTTGTCGCAATTAAAAATACCCTCAAGGGCCGAATTACATTATTATTTTGACATGAGGTCACGGGCCGGAATTGGGCCGGATTTGGCCCGTGGGCTGGTAGTTTGAGACCCCTGGTCTAAAGGACAGGGTGATTGTCAGTTTGGAGATGGTGAGGTTTGTGTGTGTTTGTGTGTGTGAGTATGTGTTTATGTGTGTATCGAGGGACTGTGTAATTGTGAGTGAAATGATGTTGAATTGTTATGAGTACTTATTCTCTTGGGACCAACACTTATGTCCCAATGTTCCCTGTTTCTTCTGTGTGTATGTGCATAAGCTTGTGCATTAGTTTGCCAGCTTTTGTGTGTGTGTGTGTGATTTCTGTGGGGTTTTGAAGTAGCAGGAGAATGCTTGTGTTAGGCCTCATTAATAAGGACTTTACCACAGTGGGAGGTTGCCTCTCATTTCCTATTGACTGGCTGCCTCTTACTCTTCACTCATAACCCAGTTATGAGCGTTTGTGTGTGTGTCTGTGTGTGTTAGTGATGGGGATTTCAACCATTGGCTGCTGGTGTGTGAATTCTTTGTCGTTATCGCCGCAATCAAACACTGTTTTCCCATAGGCAGCCTCCTCAATGAGTTGCTATGGTAACACACGAGAGGGGAGTGATAGAGTGTGTGTGAATGTATGTGTGTGTGTGTGTGTGTGTGTGTGTGTGTGTGTGTGCGCATGCACATTTCATTTTTAGCACGCATTTGCTGATATGAAAGCCTGTCTGAAGCTGAAAAGGTCTGGAGAGAAAGAAGGAGACAGAGAGTAAGAGAGAGAGAGATTTGAGATGTTAACAAATTATTTATTGGTTTACAAAAACACTGAAAGATTTACACAATTAAACTCTTGTATAGGATAAAAATTATGTAAAAAAAAGAGACGGTGACTAAAGTGCGAATTGTCCTCAATGACGGAACACAGTGCCTGTCTGCAGCACCACACAGCCTCAAAAGATTCAAGATTCTGCAAGAGTGAGAGATAGAGAGAAGGTGGTTGTAGGCGTAGATATATACAGTATAATAAAGGCTAGATGTCTTATGGCGGAGTCTCTAACGGCATCAACGGTGGCTATCTTGTCACAGGCAAGCTATCTGGTGGGCTCTGTGGTACCTGATGTAAGGTGAGTGATCTACACGAACACAAATACTCTTATCTCTATGGCAAGCCGATTGAGCATTTATTCTGATATCTTGATATCAGGCATAATTGT
>NC_063205.1:22228676-22231176 GCF_017589495.1 Alosa alosa | reverse complement strand
TGCTTTTTATCTGGAGGTGGTGGAGTTGACCGGACATCTGAGGCTTCAGACGTTACCAATTTATCATCATCCATTGCGTCTGGCCTCTGAAAAAACTTTTAAGGCTAGTCTGCCTGGGCCTGGCCATGTTTGAACCGCCTCACTCATTTGTTCGTTGTTTAACATGGACGTTTTAAGCGTGCACTTCCTATTTGAAATGTACGGAGCCCCTAAGGGGACATTAGCAAAAAAAATCTAAAGTTTAGTTTCATGTGCTCACGTGAAACTTTCATGTGCGCACGTGAAACTTTCATTTGCTCACGTGAAAGTTTCATGTGCTCACGTGAAAGTTTCATGTGCACACATGAACATTTAATGTGAAAAGGTTTTGCGTGCGCACACAAAACTTTCATGTGCTCACGTGAAACTTTCATGTGCGCACATGAAAGTTTCACGTGAGCACATGAAACTAAACTTTAGATTTTTTTTTGCTCAGGTCCTTCCATTTATAATACTCAGCACATTAAGGATAAACAAAACATCTCCATCTCCATATTTGCATGCTCCCTATAGTGGCTGAAACAGAGCAGAATTTTGCAAGTCTTTTTGCCTCTCCACATTGTTATGGACATGGCCTAAACTTCCAAATACCAGGGTTACTAGTTTACAGTTGTATCCAAGTTGGTGAATGAGATCTACCAATGGTTGATATTTCAATAGTTTGGAATAGTAGCAAGTGTCCATATACAGGTCAAAACAGACACACACACACACACACACACACACGCAGCAGAGATACAGTAGTGTAAGCTAATGTCTGTTGACACCCCCTATGGATGAGGAGTAATTGGAGCTTATTTACACACACATATACACCATACCTGTCAACATTTAGCTTTCCAAAAACGGGAGATTAACACGGTGTTTTAACACTGCATTTCGGTCATTGCTTTTACCATACCATTACCTTATGCATGCCAGTTATGTATCCACCAGCTGCCTGCCTGCAGCCTACTTCCAAAACTCCAAAGCTGCTTGCTGTCAGATTTGGTTCCGCGGGCACAAGTTCCCAACAATTTCACAACAGCTAGTTCTGGAGTAGGCCATTCAACTAGCCCGCTTGCTTACGACGAGACTCAGGCTGCGCAGTCGGGACCCGCTTCCTTATTTGGGTTTTGGGTTGCCAGGTTTTAGCCTATGACAAAACTGTTGAAATTGAAACTAAGTGGTCGTGTATGTGTAGGGTGCATTTCATACACAATCTGCCAACCTGAATGGATCAATGATTTTAAAATGAAGTTTGATGGCCATGCAAATTACGGGAGTTTTCCGGGAGAAATAACAAAACGGGAGGGTGCTGGGAGATGACCTTGAAATACGGGAGAAACCCGGGAAAAACGGGAGTGTTGACAGGTATGATATACACACACACGGATACATTCACACACACACACACACACACACACACACACACACTAGGACACCTGCAGCAGAGATACAGTAGTGTGACCTAATGTCTGTTGACACCCCCTATGGATGAGGAGTAATGGGAGCTTATTTACACACACATATACACACACACACAGATACATTTACACACACACACACACACGTGTTATCAGCTAGCTGACCTAAAAGGGTACAGTCTACCCTTAACCTTTCTTCCACTGTGCATTTTTTATTTGTATTTTTTTTTCTAGCTCGGGGAATCACATCATATACATCAGTTATAATTTAAGGTCACTTCCACTTGTTAAAATTAAGGAAGTGCAAAACACGATAAAAACAAAACATAAAGCCAAAGCTTGAGCTGCTTGTGGACAAACCCCACTTGACACATGCACACACATACATACACACACACACACACACACACACTTCTCTGCAGAGCTGCCCGCGTCAACTCTCACTAATTATGATTTGCATATTTTCCATTTTGAGGGAGTCGAGCTCTTAGCTCCGCTGCCGGCGAAGAGTGATCTTTGATCCGTGGCGCATCCGTGGTAGAGTGGGCACCACCGCCACAGGGTGTATCGGCACAACTCCGACCATGCTACGCCTAGTGACCGCCCCTCAATTTGCTCTGAGAACTCCTGACCGTTACTGACCAGGCTGTGTGTGTGCGCGTTCCTGCGTTGTCCACAGGAGACGTAGATGCTGGCGGACAACGTCCTTACTCCTCCTGACACTGCGCCTCTATTAGTAAGCTGGAGGCAAACGCCCCAAAGAGCACCAAACTATTTAATGTTTGCTAATTTCATCAGAGAATAAAAAATAATAAAAAACTGGTGATTAAAATCTGTGGTCGCTGATTGGCTCTAGCGACTGTAATTTCATGGGGCTGTTTAATTTGCTTATGGGGGCTGTCGCCTTATCGGGGGGGTCATTGCTACTCCGATAATGTGAGGCAGAATATTTAAATAGGATCCGAGTTAAAGTAGGACATTCAAGGCTGACGCGACTTTGAACAGGCAGAAAGTTGTAACCAAGACGATAGGAGGTATCCCATGATTCCCGGCCT
>NC_063205.1:22196176-22221176 GCF_017589495.1 Alosa alosa | reverse complement strand
AGCAATAACTCACAAAAAGCCACTACCAATAGCCTGACGAGCCAGACCCACATTAAAATGTAGGGTCTGGGGACTCACCGTTGCCAGTGCTCAGTCCGAGGGGCGGGATAATCGGTTGTCTTTCAAATTCCCCCTGCACGCAATAGGACAGTCCTACAACAGTCCCATGCGGATAGCGGAGCTAGTTGGCCAACAGCAACATCCATCTTCTTTGTTTTCAATTAGCAGGGAATTCAAGCCGAACCGTTGCAACTCTGCCATCAATCATTATGTTAAGCCCGCCTAACGTCTCTTTACACGATGTGATTGGCCCTATTGAAGTGTAATTTTTCCAGCTCGCAAGCCAACAGAGAGTTGCTAGACTAGCCCGGCCAGCAAATTACATTTGCTGCCGCTAGGGTGCGTCTAGATTTCTAGGCTATATTACCAATGCAATGATATCATTTATATTCTAGTGGTACAGTGGGCAGTGCTTCGACTTGGCCAGCTTCACTTTCTTGGTCGTAGCGTGGGATCCGCTTGGTATCCGCGACTTTAATTTGTATTTTTCCAGTGAGGCGGCTGCAACAACCCAAACAACCGTAGATGGCTCAAGTGAGCAGGGTGTCTCGTCAAAAGAAATGGAGCCTGGAAAACCCTACACAGACTTCACTACAGACTTTAGCAGACTGGTTTAGAAATAATGTAATAGCCAGAAATATGCCTGCCCTGCCCTAATAAAGAAATATTTGGTTAACTGCGAGTGAATCCGTTTGCAGCCGTGAGAGGCGCAGGGACAAATTAAACATTCTGGTTTTCTCCGAGTGCAACGATGATAGACAGATATCATTTGGACAAAATATAGAGTATTAACCTCCGTTGCTCAGCCAAATGCCTTCCTGTTACGTCCTGTTATCATGGAGTTACAGGCGATAAACGATTTTTGATGGTCACAAGTTTACTTCATTAGGGACTGTTAGATTTATTTATTACCGGAGGAGTTTGGGAGCATTAGTCCAAAAGGCGTGACCCTCCCTCGCCAGCAATACATTTTTCTATGACCCTCCAAAGTGATTATGAAAAAATCACTGTCAACTTTTTTCGGGTTAATAGCCTACTGTATTTTAACGTTTTCACATATTTGGCCATAAGCCGTTTATCATAGGCTATCACGAAACCAAACTACAAAGGCGAACACTTAAACAGGGGAATTAATTGGGCATGAATCATGCTGAGCGCTATTTAAGCTACCTTAGAATAATAAAAGGTTCTATCTGCGTTTTGAGTAGGTACAACCGGAGACGATTGAAGCGAGGGGCGAATGAAACATTCGGTTTTCTCCGAGTGCAACGATGATAGACAGTCATCATTTGGACAAAACATGGAGCATATTAACCTCCGTTGCTCAGCCAAATGCCTTCCTGTTACGTCCCTGGTATCACGGAGTTACTGGCGATAAACGATTTTTGATGGTCACAAGTTTACTTCATTAGCGGTTTATTTTTTGGATTATTAAAGAGTGTTTTTCATTTAAAGGTTTGACTTTGTGCTCATTCAGTAGAGCATTTAGTGCTCTCCCCAATTCCAGTTCACATTGCATGTTTGTTTGTAATGGATGCAACCGCGAGATAGGCTATGCGTTTGACAATGAGTTGTTAACAGAACCAAGACATATAGCCCAGCAGCAATCTAGGGACTGATCGTTATTTATTGAAGGGGCCACCGGAGGAATTTTGAGTGCTTCAGTTGGAAGTTGCATGACCCTCTCTTTCCTGCTAGAAATTGTTCAATGACCCTCCGACAGAATTGTTAAAAAAAAAAGACATGACCCTCCTGCCAGTTGTCTTCCGCCCGGCGCCACAGCCACACACTTTGTGATAACATTCTTAAATCAATCTTTCCCGTGAGCTTGCATGCTACCAGTCCTTCCTTTTCAAATGTGTTTAGCCTGTTTGCACAATTTCACAAATAATCATATGTGATTAATAGTATGACAAATAATCCCTGTGCACGGGGACCCGAAACAATGCATGCCAACTTTTTCCGTGTTTATCACGTATTTTAACTTTCCCAGCTGTCTTGCCGTTTTAATGTTTTCCGTAGAATATCCCATATTTTAAAACTCTCATAACAGCCCTGCTATCGGGCCTGTCTCTGTGTTGCCCTGTTGCTACCCCTTGCCCTTCCAACGTAACAGATGTCTTCAAATCATCGTTTTCCTTGCTTGAAGGCGAACTTAGAGTGATGTTAACCTATTTAAGTTTAACGGCGCGATTGTCGTGAAGCACGCGATTCATTAGGCTTGCATGTTCGGCCTTATGTCTCACGTCGCACCTGAGGCTACTCGGCTGCAAGAGAAATAATTTCCCCTGTTTGTATGTTCACTGCAAGTTGGCCTACCATAACTTACCAACTCTGCACTGTAGACTGGCTATTTATATTTTTCTGTGAAATAGGCAAATTTATTTGTTCAACTTTATGAAGCAGAATTACGATAGGGTACTTGGAACATACAATTTGACAAAGGTCAGATGAATGTTGCTAGTGACAAAATATTAACTTTCAGTGTTTTACGATGTCTTTGTCATGGGGAAGTGTTTTTCCCCATGCATTTATTCTAGGTTACTGTCAGTGACTGCCGTGAGAGAAGCGGGTTCTGTGTTTCGTTCATGTCATAATTAATAATAATTTATAATTACTAATTAATGTTATTAATTTATTTTCATTGGGCATGCAAAGGTAGGCATAGTAACAGAATAATTTAATAATGTTACAAGATCCATCAATCCTATGTTTCATTAGGGCTACTAAGCTATTTGTTTTGCCTTGATTCATTTATTCTATTTAGGCTTCAGGGCCATATTATTCAAAGTTTTTAATCTAAAAGTCTCCTAACTGGCCTTTAGGAGCAACTCCTTGTAATGGGCGTGTCACTCCTAACTTTAGGACTCCTAATTTTTCACCTGTCATTCATCATTTTAGACCTAAAAGTGTCTGGGACAGCTTAAATCGAGAGGACTCAACTCACTAAGACCTATTCATAAACAGTTTTTTTGCTCATTTTACGTTGCGATGTTTTGAAATGAGCCTCATCCATAGCCCACGAAGACTCACTCCTAGTTTAGGAGTTGTCTGAAAGGCTTTGTGAATAACTTTTAAGAGAAAACTCCAATCTAAAATCTTTAAGTGCGATTTAGGAGTAGCCTACTCCTAGTAGTAAGATAAAAGCCTTTGTGAATAGCCTACGGCCCCAGTTATTCATCATCTTCCGTCCTTGTGTAGCGCCGCGCATTCTGAGACCTGTCACTCATCATCGTAAGGGAGGTGTTTGGAATCATGCCCGCCAGCCCGCGTTACAATCATCAGCCAATCAGCCAATCAAGGTGGTCACGCTTGCCCATTTACCCAAATTAATGGTCGAATATTACTGATGATCATTGTTATTTAAGAACATGCAGTGTGCGTAGGGTACCAAAACATCTTGCTCGTAAAAAAGCATCATAACGCACATTCTGGCGGGTCTGTTATTTACTGTAGGCTGCGCAAACCACATGCCTTTATTTTGGGCAAGCCTGCATTCATTCATTCATTCATTCAACCTTTATTTATTCTCGGAGGGTCATTGAGGGAAGCCCTCATTTTCAATGAAGCCGAAATTACAGAAGCGAAGCAAAGCGCCCCACAAACAAGACAACATTCGAGGCCTTCTGTTGAAGAATTTTATATAAAGCCTGCGCTGACAGTAATCCTCCTGCCCTGATAGGCCTACCACAGCTGTGGATAGTGTGGAATGTTCAAGTAATAACACAATCCAATGTGTGTCTCAATTGTCCCCCGCTGACCACCTCACACATTTCTCTAGATTTTGCAACGAACTTACATGACACAATGCCATAAAATATGCCAGTTTTAGGACACAGAATAATGTTTGTAATGATACCAGGTAGGCCAGGTATTGTCGAAGGTGCATGGTGAAGTGAAATTCTTACTTTGGAAAACAAACATTTGCCGATATCATCGCCGATCATCAGAATATTGCAACAGATTCTGTGTTCTGGACTGTAGGTAACTTGTTAAACCAGTGGTTCTCAAACTTTTTATTTCATTCCCCACTTTGATCAAGGGGCATGACTGATGATAGTGGAGATGGCGTGTTATCGAGGCTTTTTTGCAAGTCAGCATCTTCGACGGTAGTCTATTAAAAATATAAGTTTTCGATGTCCCAAACGGAGAGCCATACTTTATTGTTTTTAACGATCTCTATGCTACTCACAAAAATGTAGGCATGGGGACATGATGAAGTAAGTTATCCAACTGTCGTGTGTTAAATTATTGTGATTACGAGCCAGTGGTTTTCAAACATTATGCGTGACTCGGACATCTAACTAAATGCAACAGGCTCATATCGTCCTCGCATTCGCAAAATGAGGACCAGTGTTTTGTCAAATTGCAAATAGCTATTCGTTTTAACTATTTTTTTAATGATGGTAGCCTATACAAAAAGCACTTCATACTATCTTAATCTTGGAATATGGGGAGGGAAGTGGCGCGTCTGCAGTCAGCCAAATATGAATGTAATTCTGCGGCATAAAGCAGATGTAATTGTTTATTGTACAGAAAAATAAAAATGACATGTCAAGCAGTCAATTGACTACATTGCAGTCAAGAAGTAGGGCAAATTAATTTACGAAACCAAAACGTGGGTCATAGTTGTCTAAGCCTCTATTGCGTAGCCTGTTAAAAACGTCGCCAGATAGTATTAAATCGGCAACAACATTGTTTTCTGCAGAAGCCTACCCAAGGCTACAGATTAATTCTGAACAGTTATTTCTCTACTGGCTCAATTATCACACCACTGTTTTGATTTGCCTAGTTGCGTTAACCCCAACACTGACAATAATGTAGACAGCAAATTTTTAAGCACCCAAGTAGCCTAAATCGAGGTAATGTTTAATTATGCATGATTTATTTTGTTATTGAATTCGTAGGCTGGGATTACTCTCGGCAACAATTATGTAAAGGCAGAGCGATGTACAGTGGCAGAGCGGTACTGGCTGAAAGTGGTACTAAAGCTTCACGCAGCTTCACCCGGCGTAATCTTGTGAATGAAGTGGTCATTTGAAAGCGATGCCCACTGTATACCTTGCCAAAAAATATGAGACGTATTCCTCTCAGATGGTACTGACCAACCCCTCTGGCTCAAGAACTATATCTTTCTTTCCCTCTTTCCCTCTCACTTTCTCTAAACACAGTGACAGGCACACACACACACACACACACACACACACACACACACAAACAGACACACAGACGTATGCCCTTTTCCAATGTGATCTAGAGATTATAGAGGCAGCTTTGGAGTAGCACCCCGGATAGCATCCTGCATCCTGTCACACCCTGTGTGTGTGTGTGTGAGAGAGATAGAGTGTGTGTGTGTGTGTGTGTGTCCACATCAGAAATGACTTTCTGTTTGGTTGGTTGGGTCCTGTGGGTTATCTATTGGCCCTGTGCCCCCGTTGTGCACCCTCCTCATACGCTCATTCACATGCCTTGTTCTGGAAGCACACAGCACGCTTACTCTCTTTTAATTGCACTACATATTAGGTGACATTCATAAAACATAAACAAAACCACAAAACAGGCTAGGGTAAGGGTGGAGTGCAGGTAGATACCTCATCAGGTGTCTATCTGCATGCCTCACTGATTTTAATGCACACATTACAGAGGATGCATACATCTTACACAGGGTAAGTGTGGTGTGCATGGGGAAATCCTGACAGATATTCACCATGCATGCCCACTTCTTTTAATGGTACACACTAGATAGAGCTCTCAACCTAGCCATTCACATACATATTTAGGTCAAGAGTGGCGTGTTGGATGGAGGTCTGGGGGCGAGGTGTGGTTGGTCGTGGTAGTGGGGGACGTGTGCATATGATGGGGGCCTGGGGGATGGGTGGCACGCAGGTCCTCCTCTCTGTCAGCTCATCGCCATAACTGCCGGGGCTGGGTGGAACTGTGGCCATTAATGGGTGCCCAGGTTGTCAATCAGTCAGGTAATCAGATATTCTTATTATTACACTCATCTTTAACAGAATAATTACAACTCCTCTCCTCTGAAACCCTCCCTCTCTGTGTTCCAGCTTCTCTCCTCCTGGCCCAACAGCAAGCCAACCTTACACATATGCACACACACACACACACACACTCACACACATACATCCTCACACACTCACTACCCCTTACCCCCCCACCCACACCCCCATCCCAACACCACCTCATTCACACTCTCAGAGCTACCATCCATTTTCCCAGCCCTCCTTCTTGTCATTCCAGTCATCAATTTCATCCCTGATAATCATATCTGTAATCATCCTGGACGCAAATCATCCTTAGCCTTTCTGTTATTAATGTTATCTGTGTTAATAAGCCATGTCAATGTGATGTCTTGTTAAGTTACAGTATGTGTTTGTGTAATGTACATCTGTTTGTCCGATGTAGTATTCTTGTGCATGTTGTTGTAGTGTTGCATTTTCTGTAATGTCAATGGTGTTTGCAATAAAAAAAAAAAGAAATGACTTTCCGTGGAGCCAGAGATTGGGCAGGCTGGAGGCCCTGTGCGTTTAAATTACACACTGATGGGCATAGGATTAGTGGGGCAACACTGAGAACAAACTGTCTACACACACACACAGTCTCTCTCACACACACACACACTCACACACACACACACACACGCACAGTGGGTCGTTAAAGGGTTAAAAACTTTTATCGCAGTGGGTCTTTAACCCTCAGAACTCCTGAATTCTGTGATCACAGTAGGGTCTGCACCATGCAGTATCGGATTTTTAAAAAGGCTGTTGATGAGTGTACATATTGTGAATGTGGATAATAAAGTGTGACTTTTGAATGTTAAAAGTTGCAATTGGTAAATAAACTCTTTTGAGAGGTGGATAAACTCTATCAAGATGTGGATAAACTCTATTTCTGAAATTTCTGACACCTCTATAATGTCATTAAAACATAGTAATGCAAAACCTGCAAAATGGCTGGAGTTCTATGGGCTAAAAGGTTAAAAAACTTTACAGTAGGTCTTTAAAGGATAAAAAACGCTTACCGCAGTAGGTCTTTAAAGGGATAAAACATTGAAGTGGGTCTTTAAAGGATAAAACATTTTACCGCAGTGGGTCTTTAAAGGGATAAAACATTTTAGTGTACATATTGTGAATGTGGATAAAAACATTTTACGACTTTTTAATGTTAAAACATTGCAATTGGTCTTTAAATAAACTCTTTGAGGGAAGATTGGATAAGCATCAAGATGTGGATAAACTCTATTTCTGAAATTTCAGAAGCGGATGAACTGTGTTTACTTAGTTTAGCCTCCACCACATCCCTGATCATATTGCTTAAGTTAGCGGTGAAAGGATATATAAGATAGTCAGTATTGCACTTTCTGACACCTCTATAATATCATTAAACATAGTAATGCAAAAACAAACAGTGGGTGGTTAAAGGGTTAAAACTTTTATGCGCCGTGGGTCTTTAACCCTCAGAACTCCTGAATTCTGTGATCACAGTAGGGTCTGCACCATGCGGTCATGGGATTTTTAAAAAGGCTGTTGATGAGTGTACATATTGTGAATGTGGATAATAAAGTGTGACTTTTGAATGTTAAAAAGTTTGCAATTGGTAAAATAAACTCTTTTGAGGGGGTGGATAAACTCTATCAAGATGTGGATAAACTCTATTTCTGAAATTTCAGAGGCGGATGAACTGTGTTTACTTGCGTTTAGCCTCCACCACATCCCTGATCATATTGCTTAAGTTGCGGTGAGAAAAAAGGATATAAGATAGTCAGTATTGCACTTTCCTGACACCTCTATAATGTCATTAAAACATAGTAATGCAAAAACCTGCAAAAATGGCTGGAGTTCTAAGGGCTAAAAGGTTAAAAACGCCGCAGTAGGTCTTTAAAGGGATAAAAACGTTTACCGCAGTAGGTCTTTAAAGGGATAAAAACATTTAGCGCAGTGGGTCTTTAAAGGGATAAAAACATTTACCGCAGTGGGTCTTTAAAGGGATAAAAACATTTAGCGCAGTGGGTCTTTAAATGGATAAAAACATTTAGCGCAGTGGGTCTTTAAATGGATAAAAACATTTAGCGCAGTGGGTCTTTAACTTTCACTGTCTCTGACTACGAGTGAGAGTAAGAGGCTAACTTTCCTCTCTTTTATCTTTCTTTCCTCACTTTCTCTTTACTTTAATTTATCCCTCCCTCCTTTGTTCAGTTCATCCTTTTTGTCATCTGTCTTCCTAGGACTGTTTCATCCTCCCATTCTCTCTCTTTCACTCTGTCTCTGTCTCCTTCATCTTCATCCTCCTCTCTCTCTTTCCATCTATTGTCTCTGCTCCTGGGTTCAGGGTAAGGTCAGAAAGAAACAGTGCGTGTGTGTGTGTGTGTGTGTGTGTGTGTGTGTGTGTGTGTGTGTGTGTGTGCATATGTGGGTTTGTGTATGTGTGTGTGTGTGATGATGTCTGATAGATGGGGCGCAATGTGCGTTTGGTGCCCACCAGTCTCACCCGCACACACACACACACACACACTGATTCGATGAGCAATTCATCAGGGCACCAACACGTCTGAGACTCAAGACTCACGCCCATTGAAAGATGGCAAACACACACACACATACGGGGGAAGATGTATATGATGCAGACAGGTAATTGATTACATTCCGGATCAACGTTATTTACCCTCTCCGGTGCCTGTTGAAGTACATTAACTTCATAATGAGCCATGCAGAGGAGGGAGCGGTGACGCACACACACACACACACACACACACACAACACACACAGACACACACACACAAACACAAACACACAGACACACACACACACACACACACACAAACACACACACACATGCACACCCTCACACACACACACACAAACACACAGACACACACACAAACACACAGACACACACACACAAACACACACACACACATACACACACACACACACACACACACATGCATGCGCACACACACACACAGGTGAAATCATACATGCAAGTATGCACACACCCAGCTAGGGTTTAATGCCTGAGGGGTGTGGGCGAACAGGTGTTATTTTCCAATGTTGAACAAGATGAGTAATCCAGGGTCGTGCTTGGCTAATGACCTGCGATAAATGAATGAAATAATAAATATGACGACACCACAGCCATGTCTTCCAGGTTTCATCTCTATGTAAATTTATTCAAGTTGCCTGTCTGTACATGCGCTTGAAAAATGTGTTTCCCTCATCCTCCTTAAAGTCTATTTCCCCTTCTTTTTAGACTCCAGCCTGCATATGTAAGAGGTTAATTACCTTCAGTCAACACTTCTGACTGCTAACTATGCTATTAATCTTGGCTGTTCACCAGAGGATATAGACACAGCTTTTGGAGAGGGAGGGGAAGAAAAAACACAACTTTCCATCCCACGTCGGGGCGGGAGCCTTAGGGAGTCTGTGTGGGATGTGTGTGTGTGGGATGTGTGTGTGTGTGTGTGTGTCTCTCTCTGTGTGTGTGTGTGTGTGTGTGTGTCTCTCTCTCTCTCTGTGTGTGTGTGTGTGTGTGTGAGAAAATCAGTAGGAATTCTCATTAGTAACTGCAGAACTCACCCCTTAAGTCCTTTCACATACACATACACACACACACACACACACACACACACCAACTCACCCCAGATGCCCTCTCCTAAACTGCTATGCTAATGAATAATTCTCATCACTTCCATCCATTTCAGTGGTCAACCATGTCTGGCAAAAAGCCAAGAGGTCTTTAACACACTGGCCAGTGAATACACACACACACACACACACATTCAAAACATTACATTAGATGCAAAACATCAGCGTTATTGGCCTAAGGGGAAGTCTATGGACATTGTGAGGTCAGAATTATAATAACATCACCCATATACTGTACATGCCCCGTTAGATAACACAACACACACACACACTCTAACAGTAATGACGGCAGACACACAACACACACATTACTCTAACACTAATAACGGCAGACACACAACACACACACAACACACACATACTCTAACACTAATGACAGCAGACACAAAACACACACACACTCTAACACTAATGACGGCAGACACACAACACACACACACTCTAACACTAATGACGGCAGACACACAACACACACACACTAACACTAATGACGACACACACCACACACACACACTCTAACACTAATGACGGCAGACACACAACACACACACACTCTAACACTAATAACGGCAGACACACAACACACACACACACACACACGCTAACACTAATAACGGTAGACACACAACCCACACTAATAACGGCAGACACACAACACACAAACAACACACACACACTCTAACACTAATGACGGCAGACACACAACACACACACACTAACACTAATGACGGCAGACACACAACACACACACACACACATACACACTAACACTAATGACGGCACACACACAACACACACAGACTCTAACACTAATGACGGCAGACACGCAACACACACACACACACACACACTCTAACACTAATGACGGCAGACACACAACACACACACACACTCTAACACTAATGACGGCACACACACAACACACACACACTCTAACACTAATGACGGCAGACACACAACACACACACACACTCTAACACTAATGACGACAGACACACAACACACACACACACACTCTAACACTAATAACAGCAGACACACAACACATACACTCACACACACACACACACACACACACTGATAACGGCAGACACATAACACACACACGCACACACACACTATAACACTAATAACGGCAAACACACAACACACACACACACACACACACACACTGTATTTCTTGATTTGCATGTGTGTTTTGATATCTACAAATAAAAAATCATATTTGTAACTCGTATATTGATGTTTACTAGGGTGCATCTTCCGCCTCACTTTTTGAAAAAAAATTGAAAATCAATCTGTCCCTAGAATAATTTTGTTCCATTAACCAAATAAAACTTCCATGATAAATTTTATTGAATTCTATTGATGTTTAGGTGGCCCACCGAGCCTCTGAAGTTTCCAACTAAAGGCGTCCATAAAGCTTGGCTGAAAATATATTTTTTTCTTAAATAACGCCAAAAACTAGAAAATGTAATTTCGAGGAAATTACCAGTGCATGAAAATATAAACATACTGTATATTAACATAAAATGCAAAACAAACTTTTATTTGATAACAGTTGGCAGAAGTCATAGTTGATAACAACTGACAGTTGAAATGGCTGAACAGTTAAATAGTTGAGTAGTTTAAATAGTTAAATTATTTAATAGTGAATTATTGTAGTGAGGACATTTATTTTGAAACAGTTGTGGGCAGAGGAAATAGTTGAACAGGATCTGTAAAGCCAGATTGTATGTTTAAAGCCTGAGACAGAGTATATAGTTTAAAAGTTAAATATAGATAGTGTAATGGATGTTGATAGACAGATGGGATAGTTTAATGGGTAGTTGAGTGAATGGTTTGAAGAGGATGAATGGATAGAAAGTTGGATGGAATGTGCCTTATATCCTTGTAGAATGGAGATACACAGAGAGAGTAGGCCTAATTGAGCAGAAATCAGTTGATACAGGTGCAATCAGTTTAACTAGCTTTTTGATGGGACCTAGTTGAGCAGCTGGAAGTTGATACAGGTGCAAATCAAGTTAATTAGCCCATTATGATGTCATAGTCCCCATACAAAGTCTATGGGGAAAAATAAGCTTGTTTTTTATTATCTCAAAAAGTATAAAGTTTACAAAAGTGAAAAATACATTCCTCAAGTCTCCTTTTCAAGATCTACGTTACAAAGTTTGAACGAAGTTTCTACGTTAAACGGTTGAAGCTGAATTAGACGCAGAAATTTGGTGGGAAGAAGAAGAAGAAGAAGAAGAAGAAGAAGAGGAAGAAGAAGAAGAAGACTTCGGATAACAGAACAGTGCATTTTCATGCACTGTAATAATGGGTCTAGCCCTATAATGTCAATGGAAGTTGAATATAAATATGGACTTTCTGCATCATTTGGTGTGGGTTGTGTGTCTCTATCTTTATTACTTCCTGAGATATGACAGTAGTGTTCATTTTTTGGGGAAGCAGCCAGACCAACAGATTCCTTGTCTTAGCTGAATTACTGAAGCTAAGCAGGTGTGGGCCTGGTTAGTACTTGGATGGGAGACCTCCTTGGGAAAACTAGGTTGCTGCTGGAAGTGGTGTTGGTGGGTGGTCAGTAGGTGGCACTCTTCCCTCTGGCCAAAAAGATCGATCCCAGTGCAGTGACGGGGACACTGTACTGTAGGAGATGCCGTCCTTCAGATGAGACGTTAAACTGAGGTCCTGGCTTACTGTGGTCATTAAAGATCCCATGGCACTTTTTGCAAAGAGTAGGGGATTCCCCGATGTCCTGGCTAAATTTCCAACCTGGCTCATTCAATCTGCCCCCCTAATCATCCCCCACTGTAATTGGCTCATTCACTCCCTCACTCTCCACCTCAATCTAGTGTGTGGTGAGCGTTCTGGTGCACAATGGCTGCCGTGCATCACCCAGGTGGGTGCTACACATTGGTGGTGGTTAGTGAGGTCCCCCTTTCCATGTGAAGCACTTTGAGTGTTGAGAGTGTATATAAATGTAACGTGTTGTTGTTGTTGGAAGATGCAATAGAAATTGCCTTTGCCAGACACTTGCAATAAACAGCATGAACGTAAACTATCAATAAAAGCTTGCTGTCATGGGTTTTCCCAGTACCAAATTTGAAGGCTGGAAAACAATATATATGTGGCCCACCAAGTCGATGTAAAATACCTATCACATTTGAAAGTTGCCGTTTATACTATAATCCGATCAGTCATTATCACTTCACATTCACACAATATTTGCTGATTCCCACTTTGTTCTGTTTTCTGATGAACCATCCGAAAGATACCACATGAAGCACCTGAGAACTTGACGACAGTTTGGAAGACGGGATCCAGTGATAATCCAGTCATCCTGAACAAGGCCACTGCCCAAACCAAAAATCCATGATTGTCTTGTACAAAACATTCCCATGCATGTAGCCTATATCTGATTTGGAATTATGAGATTTACACCATAGCAACGACAGTTAAATTAAAAGATTAATGACAAGTGTTACAATACACATTAAGGTGTTTTTCATCAAATAACATATTATTCAAAATAGAAAAAAAAAAACGTTTTCTGAGAAAAATCACCAAAATATGTATGACAACATAAAGAAACCCAATGTTTATCCAGTGAGCTGTGTGCTTTATGCCCTTAAAATGCAGTTATTATTCAAATAACTACTGGCTAAAAAATTGATAATAGTGAAATAATGTGAAATATACCCCCATTGTCCCCCATATTGCCAGGCGATTTCCTGAATTTGGCAACAATTTCGACCATTTATAAAGGTTAATGGTGGGCCATCTAAATATTATCCAATTTACTTCAAAATTTACCAGGAAGGGGAGCATGGAAGTCCCCCTCGCGCACCCCTCTTGTGTTCTCCAATTGTCCCGCAAACCGGCTGCAAGACGGCAGCTTCCCTGGTTAGTACGTAATGAATCCTATTGAGAGTTATTGTAATGAATGAAGATCATGAACATAATTGTCCGTTTCTACTTCTACTCAACCCCAAGCAGAAGTAACTGATGTTTTGTGATGTTTGTTTTCACAGGTGCCGCCGCCATTGGACATAAACAGTTTGTTAAAATCATGTTGCAAGTCTTTTCACTCATAGTTTATATTGGAATGGAGGTTAGCTCTGTGACACACACACACACACACACACACACCAGTTATAGTGTAAACACACAGACACACACACACACACACATACACACACGCCCACACACCAGATATCATTGTGAACACACGGTTTTAATGGCTTATCTGTATCATAAGTCACTTTGAATAAAAATGTCTTTAATATTTAAATGAAATTGATGTTTGTAAATGTGTGTAAGGAGCCCTTGCCATGAGGCATGGTGTTAGCTGTCTCATTGATCATGTAGTGACGTGATCGCGATGGTGATCAGAGATGAGTGCGTCTGTGCCTTATGTCCCTCTGCTCTTCCCATATGTCACTCCCCACTGGCCTTATGGGATACATGCATCGCTCCTCTCCCCACTGGCCTTATGGGATACATGCATCACTCCTCTCCCCACTGGCCTTATGGGATACATGCATCACTCCTCTCCCCACTGGCCTTATGGGATACATGCACCGCTCCTCTCCTCACCGTTAGCAGCACAGAGGCGCCACTACCACAACAGTACAGGGAGAGATCAGGAAATCATTATCATTCTCTCTCTCTCTCTCTCTCTCTCTCTCTCCCCATGGCTGTCTGTTTACTGCTTTCTGTTTTGGGTTGTTTTGTCTCATTCTGTCTGTCTAGCTCTTTTAATAATAATAATAATAATAATAATAAAAATAAGCTTTATTTGTATAGCACCTTTCATACACAGAACGCAGCTCAAAGTGCTTTACATTTGGAGCATTTACTACAATAATAGAGAGAAAATTGTAATAATACAAACAAACAAAACAAAACAATAAATAAAACATCAGATATTTAGAATTAAGTAAAAATGAGAATTCACAAGATGGTTTTACTGTCTCACATCTACTACCTGTCTGTCTGTCTGTCTTTTTGCCTCCTTGTCTTTCCTACTGTCTGTGTGTGTGTCTGTCTGCCTACCTGTCTGTCTGTCTGCCTACCTGTTGGCCTGTCTGTCTGTCTGCCTACCTACCTGTTGGCCTGTCTGTCTGCCTACCTGTTGGCCTGTCTGTCTGTCTGTCTGTCTGCCTACCTGTTGGCCTGTGTGTCTGTCTGTCTGCCTACCTGTTGGCCTGTCTGTCTGCCTACCTGTCTGTCTGTCTGCCTACATACCTGTTGGCCTGTCTGTCTGTCTGTCTGTCTGTCTGCCTGCCTGCCTACCTACCTGTTGGCCTGTCCGTCTGCCTACCTGTCTGTCTGTCTGCCTACCTACCTGTTGGCCTGTCTGTCTGTATTTTGTCTTCCGTCATATCTGTCTGTCTGTCTGTCTCTATAAATAGCTTAATTAAGCCGTCTTGCGATCAAACTCACTTTCTTTCTCTCACTTGATCTTCTTTTCTCTACATCTGTCAGTCTTACTCTCAATCTGTCCATCTCTCTCTCCAGCCTCCATGCCCTCCTCTTTTTCTCATTCTCCCCACTTCTTTCTTTCTCTCTCTCTCTCTCTCTCATCTCTCCTCTCTCTCCCTCCCCCCCTCTTTCTCTCTCTCCCTCTCTATCTCTCCACCTCCATCTCTCCCTCCCCCCTTCTTTCTCTCTCTCCCTCTCTCTCTACCTCTCTCTCTCTCCACCCCTGAGGCATTGGAGTGTGAAGGGTGATGTAATGATCTCTGGCATAAGCAGGATTTGGGGATGGTTCAGCTTCAAAGGGCTTGGCAAGGCACCAGTGATGGACACTGGCCTCTTCTGACCCTCTGTCACACACACACACACAAACACACAAACACAGACACACACACACACACACACACACACACACACACACACAGACACACACAGAGAGACATGCACGCACACAGACATGCAATGTGCAATGCCCTCCAACGCAATGCCCTCCTCGTAACCCTCTTTCAATCTTCTGATGGCTTGCGGACGCACTCTGCAGGTGCACCACACACACACACACACACACACACACGCACACCGCACACACGCAAAGACACTTGCACACAGAAACAGAGAGTGTGTGTGTGTGTTCCTGTTTCAATCTTATGATGCCATGCATAAAAATACAAACACACACAAACACAATCAGTTGTCTAAGGTGGATCCTGCAGGTTTAACTCAATAATGCTGACATGCACGGTTAGTAGTGCAAAGCTCCGGACATCTTAAAAGGTAATGCATTGCAGCAGCACTATCAATTGCTTTAGATGCAGATGCACATCACACACACACACACACACACACACACAGTAGTGCAAAGCTCCGGACATCTTAAAGGGTAAATTACAGCAGCACTTTGAATTGCTTCAGATGCAGGTGCACACCAACAGAGCTGACGTGTTGTCTTGTGTAAGGTCAACGCCTTTACAGTTAAACTCAACATCTTATAGACTAGTGTGCAAACAAATTGGACCGTTAGAAAAGTTCACCGGTCATTTATAGGGCAGGCACACACACACACACACTCGTCCTTCACTCTTGAGTTTTCCTCCAATGATGTCATTCAGCCCTCAGCCATGGAGAGGTTCTCAGGAGCAGGTCAAGCTGTGGGTGATGGTTTATTTTGGGCGAGTGTGTGGTCAGTGTGTGTGTCTCTGTGTGTGTGTGAGAGAGAGAGAGTGTGTGTGTGAGAGAGTGAGTGTGTGTGTGTGCATGTGTGTGTGTGAGGTGGGGGAAAGGTGGTGGCTTGACTAAAAGTCTGTGTTTGGGATTTGGGTCAGGACACAGCAGTGGTACCACCCGACTCCCCTTAACACACACGCACGCACGCACACACGCACACACACACACACACACACACACACACACACACACACCAAGGCCCAGACAGCCAGCAGGGTGTAGAGTGGATCAGCAACAGCTGCAGTGATAGTGTGCTGTCTTAGCGTCGTGTGTTGGTGGGTCGAGCCGTACACACACACACACACACATATATACACATACAGTACACACACACACCCACACACACAAACACATACACACACACACCCACACACACACACTCACACACATATACACATAAACACAGTAAAAGTGTGCCGTCTCAGCGTGGTGTGTTGGTGGGCCGAGCAGTAATGACACGCGTTGCAGCCAGCCGCCCTGGCGAGGGAGAAAAAGCCCCACAATGCACCAGGAGGCTCCGCCTCAGCCTAATGCAATTTCCACACAGACACGGGTGGCAGTGCTTTCCCAATGACCCACAGATCACACACACACTACACACACACACACACCCACACACACACACACACACACACACACACAGACACACACATACACACAGATCCATTTACTGCAGATGATCATTTTCTGGTCTTGTGGATGTGCAGCTCTCTCCTATTTTGTGAGCAGCTCTGTTGCAATGTGGGGATTTGATGTGAGTGTTTGATTCATATGAGTCGAGTCATGGTGGCACATCTCCTGCTGTCATAACTGCCCTGATGGTCCCCGGGAGCGCTGGAAAGCTGTGACACTGGGAGAGAACTGAACTGACTGCTCACTCTTACAACAGACTCTGTGTATGTGTGTATGTGTGTGTGTGCGCACAACTGTGCCTGAGCTTGTGCATGCGCATGCACATGCTTGTGTGTGTCTGTGTGTGTGTGTGTTTGTGTTTGTGTGTTTGCATTAGGGATGCAACAATTCGCCCCCTATGGTTAAAAACGCAGATGTACAGTAATTTGGTAAAATAGTTTGTCTATAATCTGTCATTTAGAATTTCCAAAAATTGCTCATTGTGCACAAATGTTATATTCATAGAACACCCCCAGAGAACCAGTGGATGTACCCCACATTATATTCATAGAACACCCCCAGAGAACCAGTGGATGTACCCCAACCCCCAGAGAACCAGTGGATGTACCCCACGTTATATTCATAGAACACCCTCAGAAAACCAGTGGATGCACCCTGACAACCTCTGTAACATATCAGCTCTTCTCTTCTGATATTGGGAAGCGATGATAGGTTGATAGCCTGTATGCAAAATGAGGAAAGTGCTGATAGGTTGATAGCCTGTATGCAGAATGAGGAACATTGCTATATTCTACTCCTAACATGACGTGGCACATTGCTATATTCTACTCCTAACATGACGTGGCACATTGCTATATTCTTCTCCTAACATGGCGTGGCACATTGCTATTTTCTACTCCTAACATGGCGTGGCATATTGCTATATTCTATTTCTAACATGATGTGGCATATTGCTATATTCTACTCCTAACATGACATGGCATATTGCTATATTCTACTCCTAACATGACTGTCACGATTCAAGGATGGCAAGACGCAAGTTACAGTAGAAGTTTTAATCTTGTAACTGGCTTCACGAAAACACTTGAAAAGAGTCACGAACAACACCAGAGCAGTATAGCAACTAGTAGACTTTGCAAGGTGCAAGCCAAATTAAGGGGTTCAAATACAACTGAAAATAAGTGGATACAGGTGCAGGTAAACAATACAGGTGCTGACAATCAAGTGAATACAGGTGCAGGCAAACAAGTGAACACAGGTGCAGTCCATAAGTAATCAGTAGGTGGGCGATGCTGAACGTCGAAATGTCATTGGGCTTGACGAGTGGGGCGATGATGTGATTGAAGTCGTTACAATGACGTGGCATATTGCTATATTCTACCTCTAACATGACATGGCATATTGCTATATTCTTCCTCTAACATGATGTGGCATATTGCTATATTCTACTTCTAACATGATGTGGCATATTGCTATATATTCTACTTCTAACATGACATGGCATATTGCTATATTCTACTTCTAACATATATTGCTTTATTCCACTGCTTGGTTGAATTTCCCATTGTCCTGCGTAATTTAGAACGACGTATGTTATTTGAACACCTATGAAGTAGATCCATTACACGTGTGTGTGATTATGTGTGTGTGTGTGACTATGCGTGTGTGTGACTATGTGTGTGTGTGACTATGCGTGTGTGTGTGTGTGTTTGTGACTATGTGTGTGTGTGTGTGTGTGTGTGTGTGACTGTGTGTGTGTGTGTGTGATTATGCGTGTGTGTGTGACTATGTGTGTGTGTGTGTGACTCTGTGTGTGTGTGTGTATGCATGTGTGTGTGTGACTATGCGTGGGTGTGTGTGTGTGTTTTCAAGATTTTCAACACCTCATTTCTCTTTTCTACTGTGTTTGTTATTTTCTCTTTGCCCTTTAGATTCACAAATGCCAAGACATACAGACTCACACACAATTACACCCACACATGTGTGTAGTGAACTTCGTGTGTAGTGTACACACACACACACACACCCACACACACACATACCCACACCCACACACACACACACACACACACCCACACACACACACACACACACACACTAGGAGCAGTGAGCTCAGCAGGAGCACACACATACTAGGCGCACACACACCCGGCCCAATGGGCAGCCCTTGATGTGCCTTGCTCCATGTTCCAAAAACACCACATGAGGTGTTCTACACAAAAACACACAATGTAGCCTACACATGTTGAGGAAGCTAGCCTTTCATTATAATCTTATAGCTGGCATAATTGGCTAACTTCCAAACACATAAATAAAAGGAGTGTGTCTTAAGTTTTAAAGTGTCATGTTACTCCCAGGAAGCCATGACACCGTGCGCGTAAAATATGGCATGGTATGTGCAAACAGGCCGCAATTTGGTAAAACCGCAGGCTGCCTATCAAATGTTTGTCTTGTTTATTTTTCGCATATTGTTATAGAAACATTGACATCTTATTTTGATTAATTCTGAAGAATTTAGCTTTCTCTGGCTTCCATTAGGATGCGGCACTGCTGACTACGTGATGAGCTTCAGGCTCATGATAAATAGCACATCAAATGAAGCACAGTGCACACTCTCTGCATTTTGGCAATGGCGCTGGTTCACTGTGTTCTCAAATGTGCATACAGCAGGCTGTAAATGCACTTAATGCCCTTTCGCTAAAAGGTGCCAAATGCCCTTTCTATCTACGAGCCTACGAGTTGAGTTTAACCTGCTGCTACCTTCTAAACAGCCATCAAATCTGCCAAACATGCTTGAACATTTAGCTATCTGCAGACACTTAAAATAGTGTTTTTTTGTTTCAGTGAAAATAAGAATATGTTTTTGCAGAGCTGCTCAAGCTGTGCAGGCAGCGGGCACAAAATGGCCTCACACTCAGACCAATTACAGGACTGAGCGGAGGATTGCAGCCTGTGAGTGATGTGAATATCGAAGACACATGGTCAGACCCTCATACAAATACAGGACCACTTGCTTAATAAATGATGATTGTGTGTAGTTATCATAAGTGTTACCGACCGCTTTACATGTCTATGTATTTGCTGATAGTCCTTTAACCAACAACCCATGCTACCCATCATATACTATGTGTGGTAATTTTTGTTGTGCTTTTAGAGTGACAGAACATTTGACCCCCCCCCCCCCCTATTTTTTACGGAAAACACAGGGAAACACAACTAAATTTGGATTTGTGAATGCACACTGCACTACACACACACACACACACACACACACACACACACACACACACACACATTCAGACACTACTGAGAACTGGAGCGAATGGAGATCAGATGTCTTTAGGTGGTGAACACACATACCACCAAGCTCCAGACGTGCGCACACACACACACACACACACACACACACACACATCTCTTCAGGTGGGTGGCATTAAGCAGCTGGCAGCGGGAGGTAGAGGGCACAGGGCATTGCCGCGCTGCATAGAGTATTCTGTCATGTGCTATTGCTCCTGGCAAGGTGAGAATGAGAGTTTCATTAGGGCCACGAGAGGCCAAGGAACTACAGCCAGAGAGACAGAGGGAGAGAGAGGGAGAGAAGGAGAGAGAGATGCAGTAAAGGAAAGAAGAGAGAGAGAGAGAGAGAAGAAAAAGAACAGGGCAGAGAAAGAGAGATGCAATAAAGGAAAGAAGAGAGAGAGAGGAGGAGAGAAAGAACAGGGTAGAGAGAGATGCAGTAAAGGAAAGAAGAGAGAGAGAGAGAGAAGGACAGAGAGAAGGAGAGAGAGGACAGAGAGAAATATGCAGTAAAGGAAAGAAGAGACAGAGAAAGTGCCCTCCATGCTCCGACTGTAAAGTGATACGACGTGTTTATTGTGGCCAGAGAGCAGCAGGAGAGGACTGTGTTCACGGTGTGTGTGTGTGTGTGTGTGTGTGTGTGTGTGTGTGTGTGTGTGTGTGTGTGTGTGTGTGTACAGTATGTGTATGTGTGTGTGTGTGTGTGTGCATGAGTGTGTGTGTGTGTGTGTGTGTGTGTGTGTGTGTGTGTGTGTGGCGGGTGCATGTGTGCGTGTGTGTGCATGTGTGCATGTCTATATGTGAGTGTGTGTGTGTCATGTGTGTGTGTATGTGTGTGTCTGTGTGTGTGTATGTGTCCATCACCCGACTTTGCTCATTTCTAATTACTGCCAAATGGTTTCTGAAGAGGGAGGCTGAGCTAATGAATGGAGCCAGCTGGCTCATGACTCCCACTGTAAGAGTCAGGCTATCTGTGTCAGGACGTCTATGGACTCAGGCTGGACACCCGACATTGCCCCTGTCTCAACCTGAACCCCCAACATTGCCCCTGTCTCAACCTGAACACCCGACATTGCCCCTGTCTCAAACTAAATGCCTGTTATTGCCCCTGTCTCAAACAAAATGCTAGTTATTGCCCCTGTCTCAGACTATATGATGCATGCATGCAGGATAAGCTGTTATACCTTTTCCACAATGAGATGAGAGTCCCTGTCAGGGAGTTGTGATTCTGTGATGTCCGGGCTGTAAACATTAACACATCTAACCACTCTCTGGTAAACAGAACAGTAACACATCTAACCACTCTCTGGTAAACAGAACATAAACACATCTAACCACTCTCTGGTGAAGAGAACATAAACACATCTAACCAGGGCTTGAATTACGTGGGAGCCAGAGGGAGCCGAGCTCCCATAGAGTGAGGACTGGCTCCCATGAAAGCAACAAAGTCAAAAATCTGAGGGGGTCTCTCATATTTGAAGGTGTCTGACATTGCAATTTAATCTTAAACAACCGCTCATTATCCATCCCTGTGCGATCTCTTACCATTAAAGACGTTAAATTAAAATATAGGCTACTACGGGACGTAGACCTACTCTACGCTCTTGAACGCAGCATGACACTTAACCACCACACCACTAGACTATATGAGCAAACCGTATACGATCGTTTTGACAGCACTCGCAAATCTGAAGAAGTCACCCTGCTTTGATGTGAGTGTTTTGTCTATTTACATAGGCGTTCATTGGGCTAGCCTATATGGTTTGATATGTGCTGAAAGTCTTATTTGCTGTTGAACTTGCACTTCATCTCTTCTATGTTGATTGACAAAGCCATAAATTATGGCCCATAATGCAGCCTACAATGATTGTGTTGTCTGATGATCTGTAGCTATCCTCTGCCATTCAGAGCTCCAGAAAGTTCCCAGATATTTTGAAACACCTGTTAGCAATCTCTGATGTCGGAATATTCAATGGCTACCCGACAACATCTCAGTGCAAACTCCAAAATTGTTTGTCTATTCATTTTTCACGGTTCAACAATACTAGAACATACTTTGGCTGCAATGGCTTATAATTTCTACCAGTTAGTGCTTTTTCCCTGTGTATAAGTTATACTACATGCATTAGTGTGTTTGACACTGAGGATAGCCTATCTGAGACGGTGGTCTGGTTCAAATGAGTCACGTTGTGAAATTGAGAATGGCACAGACTAAATCGTTTAGTCAATTTCTTTGTATTGTGATATTGAAATGAAATGGACTATTACAATCAATAATATGTTGAAATTAATTAAAAGCAATCAATTTCTATGAAAAAATCTATGTCTGTTGTGTGCGTGTGTCAAGGTAAAGCCTAGGCCCACCGTGCGCATATATTGTACGCCTAGACTATTTCATCGCCTTGTTAGGCTATGCAAGGGGTGTGCCAACTTTTTATGAGATAGAGAGACCCCCTTAAAGACAAAAAGATAATTCGAGCCCTGCATCTAACCACTCTCTGGTAAACATTAACACATCTAACCACTCTCTGGTAAATAGAACAGTAACACATCTAACCACTCTCTGGTAAACAGAATGGGCTTCTCTATGGCCAATACAGTACAGACTATGATCATAGCAATGATGAAGGTCAAACCATCTAACTGAAGCCACCACTCTTAGAGGACAGCTCACCCCACCTCTGACAGACACTACACGTTAGATTGGTCAGTGTTGACCACCTGGGCCTCTGGAGAGAGCTGTCACCCCAGTCAGCCTTGACCTGGAGTCTCATGGGTAATAGCCATGCGCTGTGACCGCATCACCAAGGAGACCAAGGCTCATTGGTATGGACGTTGGCGGCCACCGTGGAGGCTTCACACAGCCTTTTGCACTCTTTGAAGGAATTCTTTCTTCTGATTTCTAAAGGTGATTGACAAAAAGGTTTCAGGGGGATAGGTGTGGTGACTGCCTGAGTTAAATAATTCAGAATTCTATTTAGAATTCTGTATGCTCTTATGCATGGTTATAACTGTGCAAGGAGTTTAATGGACATAGCCAACCCAGCATTATAGAGTTCTGCACAAAAGCCCTGTAAAATAATTATTTGTTCCTAGGCAGCAGCCTATGTATTTTTGTGCTATTGTCATCCCAGACATGCCTCCTCAATCATCTGCCAATCATTTCTTGAACAGCAACCAAAGCAACCAATCATTACCCAAGTGTCAACCAGCTGCCCCACCCACTTCCTAGTGTGTCGTCTACCAATGGGGGCATCCGGACCTGACCGCAGAGCAGGATCTCTCTGAGCAGCAAACGGATAAGGAGGCGCGCCACCATTTTAAAATTCATCTCATCTCTCGGTCACCATATGGCTGATTACAAAATGGGCTTGTGTTTGGGTTTTCCTGTGTTTGTGTGTGTGTGTGTGTGTGTGTGTGTGTGTGTGTGTGTGTGTGTGTTGTGTGTGTGTGTGTGTGCATGTGTGTGTGTGTGTGTGCATTTTTGAGCAAGTATGTGTGGACCAAGCTAGAACGTCTGTGCATATGTCCAGGTCGTTCAAACAGTTTTTCTGTAAATAGGCCTGTGTGTGTGTGTGTGTGTGTGTCTTTGTATGTGTGTGTTTTGTCAGTTTGACAGCACAAATTTGGAAGACAGGATTATTTTGCAGATTTCAGCGAGTCGTTATGTCGTCCTATATGCCAAGCCGACCCATCTGTTTGCTAGTGTCTGATTGGCCCCCATCTGTTGCAAGCCTCTGATTGGCCCCCACCTGGCCTTTCATTTGTGACCAGGAAGCTGAAAGCATGCTCTCCATAACAGATTAAACAGGATTAAGTTATCAAAAGCACAAGACACAAACACAAACACATGCAAACACACACAAAAACATGCAAACACACACAAACACAAACAAACACACGCGAATGCACACAAACACATGCAAACACATGCAAACACACACAAAAACATGCAAACACACTCAAACACACAAACACACAAACGCATGCAAACACATGCAAACACGCATAAACACACGCAAACACACACAAACACACGTAAACACACGCAAATACACACAAACACACGCAAACACGCATAAACACACGCAAACACACACAAACACACGCAAACACGCCAGAACACCTGCGCAAAACCACGCCAAACACGCCAGAAACCCACCGCTAAACACACACAAACACAAAGACCAGGCTACACGGAAAGGACATGTCTGTGTTTGAATGACTACAAATGTTATGTTGAGTAAAGTAGTGAATGATTAAAGGTTTTGTTTGTGTGTTTGTGCGTGTGTGTGTGTGTGTGTGTGTGTGTCCCAAACACAGGTGTCTTATAGATCATATGGATAGTTTGACATGCTTGTGTTTCAGACCTACCGTATATCACTAAATTGAAATAATACATGTGGTCCATAACCTTCCTTAATTCTGTTTACTGCAATAGACAAGAAACATTCTTTTTTTGCACCTCTTAATCTCTCCCTCCATCTTTGTCTCTCTCTCTTCCTCTCTTGCCCTCTTTCTCTGCCCTCTCTTTCTCTCTCACCTTCTCTCTCTGCACTCTCTCTCTTTTTCTTCCTCTCTCTACCCCTCCATCTCTGTCTCTCTCTCTTTCTCTCTCTCTCCCTCCCTCCTCCATCTCTCTCTCC
>NC_063205.1:22166176-22193676 GCF_017589495.1 Alosa alosa | reverse complement strand
ATCTTACTTTTTCTAATGTATACACTCAAGCACATATACAAACACAAACACACACACATGAACACAAACACACACATACATTATGATTTGGATATTTATTCTTTCTCACAAAGTTTAAAAGTGGATTTTTCCATTTTCCAACCCCATACACACACACACACACACACACACACACACACACACACACTCAGTGCTCCCTCCCTGTGTTAGAGTAGATTTTTCCTCAGCCTTCTCTTCCCATCAGAGGCAGATTCATCACGGTTTCTCACTGCCGCAGTGCTGCAGGAGGCCAACAGAACACCGGAACAGCACACACACACACACACACACACATTACACATTACAGGCTAGAATTCTGTGTGCATAGTGTGTGTGTGTGTGTGTGTGTGTGTGCGTGTGTGTATGTGTGTGTGTTTGTGTGTGTGTATGTGTGTGTGTGTGTGTGCATCTTTATGTGTTTTGGTTTACGTCACAGTGTGTGATCCAACTATATGCCCATTCATGACTCTTAAAAACATTATTTTCTATACTGGAACATCGGCAATGTTTGCCCATGTCCACCCACCCCCCTAAAACTACCCAGTCAAATCAGAGCACAGTGCACAACAATGGCACGTGTCCAACCTGCAGATCTCCCATCAACAGCTGCTTTTGGCTTCACATGGAAGCATGGACAATTCATATGGAAATAACTCTTAGGGGATACACACACCTACACACACACACACACACACACATGTACGGACATTCATACACACTCTTGCACATGTATGTACCTCATGTACACGCGCATTACATATACACAACACACATCGTACTTCTATACATCTCTCCCTTCTACTAACACACAGCTTTTCTTTCTCCCTTGTTCTCTCCATCTCAATACAGCCATCTCTCCCTGTTCTACACACACACACACACACACACACAGCCATCTCTCCCTGTCTCTCTCCATCTCAACACAGCCATCTCTCCCTGTCTCACACACACACACACACACACACACACACACACACACACACACACACTCTGTCTCCCTGTCTCACACACACACACTGTCATCTCTCCCTGTCTCTCTCTCTCACACACACACACCCAGTTTCTCCCTTGTCTTCTTCACACACACATAATACACATTATTATTTCCTTTCCTTTGTTCTTTCTCCATATTCAACACTGTTATATTCTCCTGTTCTACTCACACACACACACACACACACACACACACACACACACACACACACACACACACTGTTTCTTCCCTCTATTCCATCCCAACACAGCCATCTTCCTTGTTCTACACACACACACACACACACACACACTCTGTCTCCCCTTGTCCCACACATTACCGTCATCTTACTCCCTTGTTCCTTCTCTCTCACACACACCTACCTAGTTTCTCCCCTGTTCCCTCTCACACACACACACACACTCCCTCCCTGTCTCTCTCCATCTCAACACTGCCATCTCTTCCTGTCTCACACACTCACACACACACACACACACACACACACACTGCCATCTCTCCCTGCCTTTCTTTCCATTCTATAAGTACCCACCTTCTCTTTTCTTTCTGTGTACACTCCCACACACACCATCATTTGAGTGATTTTGATGTGTGTGAGGGGTGTGTTCTGGCAAAAGAGTTTTAAATCCGGCTACTGCTTTGCAACTCTCTTCCCTCCCTCCCTCCCTCTTCCTTTTCCTTCTCTCTCTCTCTCCAGTGATGGGGTTTGGGTTTATCTGTTCTCTTAATCACTTTCTTTCCATCCTCTGTCCTCCTCCTCTCTCTTTCCTCTCTCCAGTGGTGGTTTGGTTTGTCTGTTTAATACTCACTCACTTTCTTTCCATCCCTCTGTCCCTCCCTCTCTTCCTCTCTTCATCTCTCTCTCTCTCTCCAGTGATGGGGTTTGGGTTTGGTCTGCTCTAATACTCACTCACTTTCTTTCCATCCCTCTGTCCCTCCCTCTCTCTCTCTTTCATCTCTCTCTCTCTCTCCAGTGATGGGGTTTGGGTTTGGTCTGCTCTAATACTCACTCACTCTCTTTCCATCCCTCTGTCCCTCCCTCTCTCTCTCTCTCTCTCTCTTCATCTCTCTCTTTCCCTCCTTTCCTCTCTCCCATCTCACAATGGGAATCTGCTCTGGAGTTCACATGAGATCCGTGCGCTCTCTCATGTGCTGCACTCCTGGCAAATGAGACAGGGTGAATTGGCAGCATGGCTCATATCAAACACGTATTGCGTCTGCATGCATGTACTATACGTCCCAACGGCACACACACACGCGTGTGTCCATACGCATCATCACATATGCAAGAGCAGCCATTAAAGTTAGATCACACAGCTGACATATTAGGAATAGTTTGCACTTCTATAACACTGCTGACTTTGAAGATAAATGGAAGTTTTTTTTACAAGCTCTCATTTGGCTCTCAGTCAGAGTTTTCTCTCTCTGTTCTTTTCCTCATTCATTTATTTTGTGTGTGTGTGTGTGTGTGTGTGTGTGTGTGTGTGTGTGTGTGTGTGTGTGTGTGTGTGTTTTATGAGCTCCTTCCCCACATATCTCACTTACTTACATATTTATTGAATTATGTTTCATTTTTCTCTTCTACCCCTTGTGACCTCCTGCACAGTAGCGTTACTACACAGGGCTTTCATAAATGTTCACACACACACACACACACACACACACACACACACACACAGGGCTTTCATAAATGTTCACACACACACACACACACACACACACACACACACACACACACACAGGGCTTTCATAAATGTTCACACACACACACACACACACACACACACACACAGGGCTTTCATAAATGTTCACACACACACACACACACACACACACACACACACACACACACACACACACACACACACGCGCACACAGGCGCTTTCATAAATGATGCATGTGCCCTCTATAGTGGACATCAAGGAGTGGGCTTCAAACATCTCGGCCCCTGCATCCTACCACATACGTACAAACACACACAAACCCCCAAACTCCCTTGATGGGTTGAGTGTGTGTGTGCTTGTGTGTGTGTGTGTGTGTGTGTGTGTGTGTGGTTGTGAGAGCCTTTATTGCCTCAGTTCTTCTCTGTGAGCCATTCCAACTGTTCTGCTATAGGTAACTAGAGGAAATGTCGTGAGGACAGCTGGCCTTTGATTGGATAAGGTCTTGGACTGTGTATCTGTCAGCTATAGCAACCTGCTGAAGGCCTGGACATCAAGCTGAAGATTAAACAACGCTCGGGATGCAGATTGCGTTTCGAGATCGGTATACATTAATCCAGATTCATGCTTTTGAAGTGTAGTGAGGTGGGGAAATTGGGAGTATGTCACGACTTCACATAGAATAGCAAACGAGTTGAGTAGGATGCTTTTTTCCCTCCTCATCCATGGTAAGTGTAGGAACATTTGACCTAAACCCCCAGGTCCCCCCAAGCCCAAAACCCCATGTTATCTCCATGTTATGAATATGTTATAATCTGCATTATAAATAATCCATTAGAGTTTCAATCCGTTTGAGTGCAATGTCTAGAATTAGTGGTAAAAGGAACACAAGGATGGATTTGACACTGACTATTATAGCATTTTATGACTTATGATTTTGAGGACGTTCCCAAGCACAAAGATGGGTGGAACTGTGTGCGTGCACAGAGATTTGGGAGTTACGGCTCAATTAGCAAATATATTCCCCTTTTCTTGTGATAGTTTTGGGACTTTTGAAAAATGCTAAAAGACTTATCTATTGACCTTGTCTTTTTAGTGTGGCACAGCTGATGCTGAAGAGCTGTGGTAGTGGGCAGGATATGCTAATGTGGAGTTTGACTGATGTCTAGAGCCGGCAACCACACCACTGGAGTTACACAGACCATGGGGTTGGGAGCAGAACACACACACACACACACGCACACACACACATACACACACAGTCACACACTCTCAAAAACACAGACACACTCTCACACACTCGCATAGACATGCAGACACATGTTCACACAATCACACAGACACTCAATCATATACTCTGTAAGGATCCTAATTACCAGGCTGATGATAATCTTTTCAGTCATATATTGACTCTTGATCAACTACTAAGTGTGGGCCTATTGTGGGCCTACTGTCACATGTCCACAGGAGCAGTTAATTATAGGGACAGGAAATGTAATCAAATGTATACCTTGTCATGTCTTGATTGATTCACTCTCACTACAACAATGGTCTCAAGTCTCATCAAAGTACTCTCAAATCAGATGACCTCCAACCATGTGATCCCAAATCAGCTGACCTCCAATTATGTGATCCATATTTAAGTGAAGTTTACAGAGCATTCTGGGAGCCATTCTGTAGTCAGAATCTCCCACACCACTAAGGTGTGTAGTCATCATCCTCTGAGCTGGTATGTTCATTCTCTGATTGCTTCATATGGTTTCCTAAATGTTCCTTTAACCTGTTTTCGGAACTTTCACATTATTCATTTAGATGTACCTTCTATAATGTATTGGATGAATAGCTTGTATCTGACAAATAAATTGTTATGTTCTGACCCGCATAGCCTTACTATTGTACTTGTAGTCCAGAGTAGCAGTTTAGGTAACGTTACTAGCATAATGGGCGGTTGGGATTAGTTATCGCCACCGTAAAAACTAAATCACCTGGGAGCTGGCATGTTGTTATGAAATGACCAAGCATTACACAGCGATGGGCAGTTTGTCAGCGATGGTCCTAGATTGAGGTCACGAAAACCTAGCACAGCCTGACCCCTGTAGCATAGGAATTTGCTTGACTGTCTAACACGCTGATGAGTATAGCAGTCCGGATCAGCATGTAACCTCTGACCACTTCCAGACCAATACGTGTTATGTTTAGGAACCGCCCGAATTAATTGGCAGATGAAGGAGACCTATAGTATATATTCCTAAGCTTGAGCGCGTGTCACAAGAAAACGAGTTAGGCATTCTCATTAACAATATGTATTGTGGGTATCAACCCACTAAGGATAAATAATGTTACAATGAACCAAACTTTTCTAATATTGGCGGAGTCAGATTTATTAGATTTAACAGGGGTTTATAATCAATTGATATATTTCCAACAGCGCGCGGACAGCTTCACGATTTCCTTCGACCACTCCCAGTTCCCTCATTGGTCCTGACGAGTGACGTCATTTACAACTCAAACAGACAAACCCACACACACACACACACACGGCCACACACTCCCCCACTCTGTGTATGTGTGGTGGGCCCTAATCACCCTGTGTGATGTACTGTATAGTGGGGAAATGTCCATGATTGGCCATCATGGGGAGCTGGGCTGGAGCTGGGCTGGAATAACAGTCTTTTAAGTGGAGCTGTAATGGACGCCAGGCCCCAGCCTCCGAGTGATGGATACGCAATTACAGTCCAGCTCTTCCTCTCTGCTCCACTCCACTCAGCTCTTCTCTCCATCTCTCTCGCCATCTCTCTCTCATTCTCTATCACTCTCTCTCTGTTTTTCTCTCTCTCTCCCTCTCTCTTACTCTCTCTCTCCCCCCCCCTCTCTCTTTCTCTCTGTCTCGCTCTCTCTCTCTCTGTCCCTTATCTCTTGCTTTGTCTCGCATTGTCTTGCCATTATGTCCCTCTTTCTAACACACACACACGCTCATTCTCTGTCTTCTCAGATGGTAGTAGTAGTGAGTGAATGTGCTGACTTGGTGAAGCTCTCTCTCCTCCTCCTCCTCCTCCTCTTCATCAGGGCTGATTAGACGCATGAGCTGCTCAGCACCGCACCACGGCTCTCGCCTATGTGTTGTCATTTATCTCCATAAAAACAGCAGACAGAGAGAGAGAGAGAGGAAGAGATGGGGTAAAAGAAAGAGAGATGGAGGGAGAGAAAGAGAGATGTGGGGATTTCCTTTTTTTTATGCTTCCATTTTTGGCCCTATTTCACCCGGTAGCCCGTCTTTGTCCTCTCTTACCCACCGACCAAATGGCAATTGAGACCCCCCCTCCCAGGCCAAACTCCTTAACCTTGCAGAAATCACCCGGTCCTCTTATCTTTTCACCTCAGCACCCCCCTATCTCTCTCTCTCTCTCTTTCTCTCTCCCTCTCTCTCTCACTCTGTCTCTTTCTTTCATTCTCTCTCTCTCTTTCTCTCGATCTGCTAGAAAATGATGTAATTTTCACATTATAAAACTACTACCAGGGAATTGCTTTGGGTTCTCTCCAGCCAGGACCTAGCTCAGTATGTAGTGTGTGCTCAGTGTGGAGATAGCCTGGCCTGGTCTCACACACACTCACACACACAGACACACAGACACACACACACACACATTCATTCACAGCTTTTTAATCACCTCCGTCACAGTCTGGTATTGCTCCATTGAGATGGCTTCATCGATGAAGACACATCATTGGTAACAGATCCTGACAGTTTATTACATTTAGATAGATGAGCCCATCTTTTGAGTGCTGGATACCCACCCAGTGACCTGTGTCCATCACCTCACACATTGCCCATTTCCAGACTTCCAGAACATTCCAGTGCACACTGAGGTGATTGGGGCAGCTGTGGCCTACTGGTTAGCGCTTCAGACTTGTAACCGGAGGGTTGCCAGTTCGAACCCTGACCAGTAGGAACGGCTGAAGTGCCCTTGAGCAAGGCACCTAACCCCTCACTGCTCCCCGAGTGCCGCTGTTGTAGCAGGCAGCTCACTGCACCGGGATTAGTGTGTGCTTCACCTCACTGTGTGTTCACTGATTCACGGATTGGGATAAATGCAGAGACCAAAGTTCCCTCACAGGATCAAAATAGTATATATACTTATACTTATACTTAGGTCAACCCAGAACAGTTTACAAAACAGTACTGACAGCTGACTTCATATGGATGTTTAAAGAGAGCCCCCCCTGGACACTAGTCCATCACAAGTAACCCTCAGCTAAGGCCAGTGTCCATTCACAGCTAAGTAGACTGAAACGATGCAGATGAAGTGCCTTGTCTACAGGCGCGACATACACCATCAAGGGACCATCTAGGATTTGAAGCGGTCAGCCCCTTACAGCGAAGCTACACCAGGCGTGTAACTGAAGCGTGTTCCGTTCGCGACGCGTAAAATCTATTTTAGATTAATGGTCTATTTTTTTTTAACGTACGCACCGCTATCACATCTGGTGTAGCTACTTCCATTGATTATAGTGGAAGCTAATTGTTGCAGCAGGCCTTCTGGAACGGGCAGCTTCAAGTTCACGTGCCTGATGTAGCTCAGCCCTTAGACCACTGTGCTACGCGCTATTGTCTTCCATCCCAGGAAACAGTTCACTGCAAATGGGTTCGTTCATTGGTCGGTCCACCCACCCGTCCGTGTGAGTGTCCAATGGGTTGGTTCATTGGTCAGTCCATTCAGCCGTCCGTGTTGTCATTGAGAATAATGAGTGCCTGTTGAGATAACGAGACGTGTGTTTGCATGTGGATCTGCAGTGCAGGTAAATTGCATCTCCATCCACACAAAGAGAACAAATCAGTGCCCTGTGTCTCACCGGATACACTCAATCTCCTTTAATCACAATTTCACTCTGCTTACCTCTTTCTCTCTATGTGTGTGTGTGTGTGTGTGTATATATGTGTCGATGATGGCTTGTAGTTTTGTATATCTGTGTGCATGTGTGTGTGTGTGTGTGTGTGTTAGTGTGTGTGTGTACATGCAGAGCTGTGTGTGTTGACTTGACTATGTGTCTCATCTTCCCTAATTCAGCCTAACTGGCCCTGTGTGTATGTGTGTGTGTGTGTGTGTGTGTGTGTGTGTGTGTGTGTGTGTGTGTGTGTGTGTGTGTGTGCACGCACCCTGCTAGGCGGCATCTCCAGCCTTGTGCTAATGACTGTTTACTGTCCGCTTCAATTTGAGTCTCAGCACAACGGGTGCCGCCAACCAGACAGCCGCCACCATACAAACTGACAGCCTCTGCCACCTAGTGCCAACTGTGCATTTGGTTCACAACACGATGTGAAGGTAAGTAACCAGCTCTCTCTCTCCCTCTTTTTTCTCTCTCTCTCTCTCACTCTCTCTTCCTCTCTCTCTCACTCGCTCTTCCAATTCCTCTCTTTCTCCTCCACTCTCTCTCCCTCTTTGATCTCTCTCTCTCTTTTCTCTCTCTCTCACTCTCTTTTCCGCTCCCTCTCTATCTACTCTCACTCTCTCTCTCTCTTCCACTCTCTTTCTCCTCCACTCTCTCTCTCCTCTACTCTCTCTCCCTCTTTTTCTCTCTCTCACTCTCTTTTCCGCTCCCTCTCTCTCTCTCTACTCTCACTCTCTCTCTCTCTTCCACTCTCTCTCTTTACCCTACTCTCTCTTTCTCTCTCCTCCACTCTCTCTCACTCTCCTCCACTCTCTCTCTCTCCTCTACTCTCTCTCTCTCTCTCTCTTCTGTCCTCTCCTCTCCGGCCTGTAATTGGATGTGATCACTGTGTCGTTCTTAATGGCTGTTGTGCTGTTCTGTCTGAGCTCGGTGCTGGTTCTCGGATGTGACCTGCCTGTGATGCAGCTTATGAGTTGAGCACTCTTTTTCCTCTCTCTCTCTCTTCCTCATCCTCCTCTCTCTCTCTCTCCTCATCCTCTTTCTCTCTCCTCCTCCCTCTACTATTACTTCCACTCCTCCAGGTCTTCTTACCTGCCCTGCCCATGCACTTAGAAGAGAAAACTCCATAGCCCACATTACACAGGTGAAGGTGATCGTTCCTGACCCCATAGCCCACATGACACAGGTGAAGGTGATCGTTCCTGGCCCCATAGCCCACATGACACAGGTGAAGGTGATTGTGTGGGGCAGCCGTAAGCTCATGTGAAGGTGAAGGATGTGATCGTTTTTGACCCCATAGCTCATATCAAACAGGTGAAGGTGATCGTTCATGACCCCATAGCCCGCATGACACAGGTGAAGGATGTGAATGTTCCCAACCCCATAGCCCACATGACACAGGTGAAGGATATGAATGTTCCTGACCCCATAGCCCACATGACACAGGTGAAGGATATGAATGTTCCTGATCCCATAGCCCACATTACACAGGTGAAGGATGTGATTGTGCCCAGAGTAGCCTCTCTGTTAGACGCTCCGTGAAGAGAACGCTTTAGTTACGAGCCCAGAGTAGCTGCTCTATTAGACTCTATTAGTGTGGGTAACTGGAGGTCATGCCTCTGTCTTGTCCAGCACAGGGCCATGGTGGGGATGTTCACAGGTTGACCGTGGGGCAGTGAGGCTCCACTGCTGAGTTCTGCCCAATTCACAGCTTCCAGCTGGGGACCGTATGCTGCTGTCTAGCACCTTTCTATGCACCTGATCCTCCCTAACACACACACACACACACATGTGCACACACATGCGCGCATGCACACACGCACACACGCATGGACACGGACACGGATACGCACACACACACACAGATGAACACACACACACACACATACACACACATGGACACATGCACGCACGGACACGGATATGGACACACACACAGATGAACACACACACACACACACACACACACACACGTGTCCACGTGTACACATACACACAAGTACATGAACACACACACACTGGCCACACTTTTTTTTTTACTGGCCACGTGTGTTCCAGCAGAGAAGCGGCGTTGATTAACGCGGAAATTGCTGACCTGGTGGTTGCGATCGCGTTTGGCTCTCGTGGCAGTTAATTGCTTTCTGGAGCTCTTCTGGGCGGTTTCAGGGCTGTCTGTTTGAGTTCTCATCACGGAGTGGAGCAGGAGAGCCCCAGCCCGTGCTGCCGGCCAGTTTGGGGGAGATTGGGATTGTTTGTCTTGAATCACAGTCATTTGGCTGAGAACAGGCAGACAGGGACTCTGGCTCAACACATGCACACACACACAGACTAACAAACATAAACACACACACACACACACACACACACACACACACACACACAGACTCTCTCTCTCTCTCTCTCTCACACACACACACACACACACACACAGATGGGGGTTGCCCTACCCTGTTGTAACACCTCCAACATTGCAGTTGCCAGGAAGTGTATCTCCCCGAGGAGTCCTCTCTCAAGCTTGGCTCAGAGAAAACGCTGCCATCAAAACAGAACACAACAGACAGCACGTAACACTGCTTAGAACCCAAGAGCCCAAAGACGGCGTATTAAGTGTTCTCAGAACTTTACCCCTTCTCCTCAAACACGGATCACAGAAAGAGATGTGCCATTCAGAGGAGCCAGACCACCCTTTTGAAGTCCTGCAAGGACATTATCAACCAGCCTTTCTCTTTCACTCTCTCTCTCCTGCTCTCTTAATCTCTCTCCCACTCTCTCTCTCTCTCCCTCCTTTTATCTTTCTCTTTGCATCCCTCGCTTTCTGTTTGTTTCCTTATCCCCACCTCATCCTGCTCCTTCAGAAGGTTTCCACTGTGTTCTCCCCTGTTCACCCATTGAGCTTCAAATAAGCCTCCCACAATCACACACACACACACACACACACACACACACATGGACACACAGACACACACACATGGGCACACACACACACACACACACACACACCCACCCACCCACACATGGGCATAAACAGACACAGACACACACATGGGCATAAACAGACACAGACACACACACCACAAACACAAATCCCCCCCCCCCCCCCAACCACTTATGAGCTTACAGGGTATTAGTGCGGCAGCTCATCCACAGGCAGAGGGAACAGGGAAAGCGGTGCCGCTGAGTGGCATCAAGGTGTCTTGACTCCGACGCCATCGGCCCCCGGTAGCTCTCACCGCTGCGGCACAAGAAGAAGAAGAAGAAGAAAAGTGTTTCCTTTTGATCTGAGCGCACGGCTGAATTATTTAATTATTAAATCCTCGTTACAATGGGCATGAACGCACCCATGATGCATTTTTCATTACATTACCACAGTGCCATAATTGCGTCTGTCAGGATGAATAATTGATGAGCTTTAGGTTCCCCCAATAGGCTGATGGAGAAGATGAATCATGTGTGTGTGTGTGTGTGTGTGTGTGTGTGTGTGTGTGTGTGTGTGTGTGTGTGTGTGTGTTCGTATACATGTATGAGCTTTAGGTTCCTCCAATAGTGAAGTAGACTGATAATGAAACTGAATCTGAATTTGTTTATTGCCTTCTATAACATCTGAACATCATTTTTATGGTATTTAGCCACATGTATGTCTAAAACATCGCTGGTATGTGTAATGTGCGTGTGTGTGTGTGTGCGTGCATGTGTGCATGTCTGTGCATATGTGTGTGTGAACATGTGTATGTGCGTTGACTTTTTGTACTGTGTTTGTGTGTGTGTATGTTGTGCGAGCTTTACACATTTCGTGTAGTTAGATGATGTATCTAGCCTTGGGCAGGAAACATTCACTGTGTGTGTGTGTGTGTGTGTGTGTGTGGGGGGGTGTCTGGGATGAAACAATCCTTAAGCCTCACACAAACCTTTCATGTTCTAACAGTCATTTACCTGCACTGTTTATGTTTGTGTGTGTGTGTGTGTCATTTACCTGCACTGCCTCAGGTGATGGCATATGTTTGTGTGTGTGTGTGTGTGTGTGTGTGTGTGTTTGTGTCTGTTTGTGTGTACAAACACTAAAGTTTCCAGTTATAATCCTATATGCTGGAGCATTTCATAGAGGAGGTTGTTCATATATCATTTGTAATTTGCATGTAAAGTAAATAATAGTTCTGGAAAATATATAATATGTATATAATATATATGGGTTTTCAGCACATTTCTGAAGACATTCCCAAAAATACAGCATGTTAGGAATTTAAGGAACAATATCACCAAGTCACCAAAATGAAATACAAAAACAAGACTTTTGAACCTGACTTTATCCAATGTTCAGATTTATGTGCTTGAAATGTATGCAAATTATTGCATATTTCATTAGATAATGGATAATTTAAATATTCATATAGAATATTTCACAAAACTTTCAATTAACACACACACACACACACTCTCACATGCACACACACACACACACACACATTAGGGTATCGGAGGATATCGCCACGGCTGTAATTCGGTCGTAGGTACAATTACAGGAGTTGCGATATCCTTGCACATCCCCACGACCATGAGTGTCATATTGCTTTTATACAACAGTTCCATTTAGTTTAGAGACACCAGAGTATGTTTTTAGAGATTTTGATTGTTTTTCAGACCGTCTCCGCCACAAAAAAAAGTTCCAGCTGGAGCTGACAACATTGCATTGCTAGGCAATGAACATTCCACATTGTAGCAGAGTGTGGCTAGGCTACTTAAGTATAGTATATTAAGTATTAAGTATATATACAAGTAAGTATATATACTTTCTCTGCATTTATTTCTCCCAATCCTTGAATTAGTGAAACACACTCAGCACACAGTGAACACACAGTGAGGTGAAACACACACTAATCCCGGCGCAGTGAGCTGCCTGCTACAACAGCGGCGCTCGGGGAGCAGTGAGGGGTTAGGTGCCTTGCTCAAGGGCACTTCAGTCGCTTCCTACTGGTCGGGGTTCGAACTGGCAACCCTCCGGTAACAAGTCCGAAAAGCTAACCAGTAGGCCATGGCCCACGATTGCCTCTTACTTGTAGACATTGATTTGCACATTCCCTTGGATGGTGCAACCGTTGATATAATGTCTGCAGTTCACAGCCAGTGGAGGTTGCAGGATTATATTAATGCACACTTGTTGTTCTGGGTGTTTTGGCTGTCTGATGGTCGTGGTCTCCTAAAACGTGACTCCACTGCTTTCTGCTATCTAGAGAGGGTCGCCAATAACTCGCAAGAGAGCTCTCCGATCTAGAAAAGTTTTCTTAAAAATAAAGAGTTAGGCTAATTGCCTAGATGACACAAGAACACTGCAAACATTATGTTGAATTTGCGAGATGTGCTTACCTGTGCCCACTGTCAATATTTCCCTGGCAGCGTCCAGCATCTGAGAGCTTCTGCACCGCCACCGCTCTTAGACTGTGGGTTGTGTATCTCACCTTCGTCCCTGCCTCTTGGCACATTTTTGACAGCATTTGCCCAAGTTGGTTTACACCGAGAGGAAGATTGTTGAACCATGGTTTCGTTTGGCAAGACAAGCCGTTTCGAGATAGAGGGCCTTTGCATCAGGAGGGGTTTTCTTCAGGTATTTTGCCAGAGGCCACAGGGCTGTCCATATATTGCTCCCCCGTGTGATTGTCCTTAGTGCGTGTGTGTGTATGTGATGTGTGTGTGACGTGTGTTTGAGGGAATTCCCTGGCTCTTCATACATCGCTCCGATGTGATAGTCCTTAGATCACTCCAGGGGATCTTTGTGGTTCTTTGTCTCCTCGTTAAATGTCAAATGTTATGTTAAAAATGTCGCTGTCTGCCATATTGCTTAATTCTCTAGTTTGTTAATTTCTCTCGCTGATGCTTTTTATGAATGAATGGAATGTTGGTGTAGTTTTAACGGTTACAATGTATCATTCGCGGAGAGATTACTAGCAGTAAAGTCTTGAGTGGCAATGTGCTGGGATTGCCACGCATGATGACTCATAGAATGCCTCTCATCCAATCAAAAATGAATAAATAGCTTGACCAGACCTACTGTAACTGTTGTATATATATATTAGGACTGTCAATCGATTAAAAAATGTAATCAAATTAATTACATACTCTGTGATTAATTATTCTAAATTAATCACATATATAATTTTTGCTGTGAAAGTATTTTAGATATTTAAATTCAAATTAATCATTGAATAATCAGTATAAGTGACATTAAAGTTTTATTATTATTTTCACTGTTCAAATAATGTCCATAATAATCTATGATATGACCTACCTAATATGCTGAGAAAATAAATTCAAAAGTGCTTCAGGAAGAAGTTTTTTTTCACATACAAGGCATTTCAGGCCACAGATATAACCTACAGTAGGGGACACAATGAAAATAAATTAATACTCTCCTCAATGTCAACACTATTTCTTTGCATTGATTTGCGACTTTAGAGTTGACGAACTCCGGTGATAAAATACTTAATTTTTATCAACACCATCAGGCCGTTTTTTAAAAGTAAATGTTCCAATCAATGATCTACTGTAGGCAGCACATTTTCTTCTCACTCCTTCATTTTACAGTCTAATGGTTACTGACTAGAACGGCTCGGGGTCAAAGGTCTTACGGAATCGATTAATTTGCACTATTTTTTTTTATCGGTTATTTTTTCTCCAATTAATTAATCAAAATGTATCAGTTATTTTGACAGGCCTAACATATATAGATTTATTCCACTGCTTGGTTGAATTTCCCACTGTCCCATTGGCCTGGGCTATTGGCTCAATTGTTAGCGTGCTCGCCTCCCGATCCGAGGTGCTGCTGTTCGCGGGTTCGAGTCCGGGCGTGTGCAGGGCTGAATCGCGCAGGTTCAACACAACACAGGTTACACTTAATGACCTCAACCTGTCACTCCAGGGGAGAATGACAACTGTCTTTAAACTGGCAGATAAAATCGCTGCATTTAAAGCCAAGCTTGATTTGTGGGGACGACGAGTGGACCGGGGTGTATTTGATATGTCCCAAACAATAGTGGGGGTTTTGGGAGAGACTGAGGGCCCTTTCTCTCGCAGCTGGTGCGCGATCACCTTGTTGCGCTTTCAAATGAGTTTGAGCGTTACTTGTATGTATGTATGTATGTATGTATACTCTTTTGATCCCGTGAGGGAAATTTGGTCTCTGCATTTAACCCAATCCGTGAATTAGTGAAACACACACAGCACACAGTGAGGTGAAGCACACACTAATCCCGGCGCAGTGAGCTGCCTGCAACCACAGCGGCGCTCGGGGAGCAGTGAGGGGTTAGGTGCCTTGCTCCAGGGCACTTCAGCCGTGGCCCACTTCCCATCCTCCAAAGATCCACGGCAAACCAATGAGTGGGTCCGCAACCCATTTGTCAATATCCCGAATAGTCCTAACTTGTCAGAGCAGGAGGAAGAGCAGTTGATCGAAATTGCAAATGACGGTGGTTTCCCACCACGTATCTATGCGAGGCCGGGTTTTCGGCAATGACTGCAACTAAGACCAAATTGCGCAATCGACTGGACATTTCAAACACACTGAGGGTGTCACTGTCTTCCATCACCCTCAGATGGAAGCTTCTTGTTGCAGGGAAACAAGCAGGGCTCCCACTGATTATATTCGTAATGCACGTTTAGTTCCCATGTTTTGTTCCCATATTTTGTTGAAGGAACCATATGTAAGAAATGTATGTCAATTAATCATAAAATGGCCCTGATGTGTCACTAGACATTAAGAAATCATGTTTATTTCAAATACTTATATCACTGACAAAAGTAGTCCAGCCAGGATATTGTCACTTAAAAAGTGAAGTTGCAGCCCTCAACTGATGTTGATGTTGTGTTTTGTCATGTCATGTTGTGTTTTGGCCTGATGCGCCCTCTACCCATCTATAATCACAAAGTCAGTAGTGTTTCGGCATCCGGGTTGGCAACCTCGAGGGGGGAGGGGATCCACCGCTCTACAATAATTTGAAAGTGATTGCAATACCAGTTTTGGCCACAATCTTACATATGGTTCCTTTAAGCATGTTCACACTTATAGATGTAGCTTCAAGTTGTTCAATATTCATAGTTCATATTGTTCAATTTTCACTTCTTCAAGTTCACGTTTCGATCACGAGATCGTTACCTTCACTGTTGATACATAACTGGAGCTAGTTCTTTTCAAGTAATGCATGCACAACACATATGGAACATGGAACATAGGAATCAAACCGGTCCATGGTACATAAAAGGTTGGGGACCCCTGGGATAATGGACTCCACGGTGGTCTGTTCACAGAAGTTAATGAATTCTGCTTCGCGTCTGGGCCGTTTTACAACCTCGACCGTGCATTAACTTCTGTGAACAGACCACCGTGTCGTCCATTATCCCTTACATATATACATGATAATATATTTGATAATGTGGTGACTTTTTGTAAGTTTCCTGATAAGATATTCTGTAGTTGTACTAAAAGATGTTCTATACATTGGGATACTGTCTGACATCTATGTGGTGAAACAGCAGGGGTAAATATAGTTAAGGTATGCACAAGCTTGGAGCCCAGAAGTTTACCTATAAGAATATGAATGCATAGAAGAGACTGGACATCCCTAGCAGTTGTTCAGCCAGGGTCAAAGGTCCTTTGTAGAAATAGAATAAATACCTAGGCACATATGTATTACCAAAAGAGGTAAGAAGGACATAGGAGCTCTGTTCCATTCTGAGTTAGCAAAAACAAGTGATGCTACTGAAAAGGGGTATATAAGCTGTGTAAAAACAGGATGCTTGTAGTTGGCTTCGCGAACCCATACTCTATGTTGGATTAAAGCTACACCTTCTGCAGTGTTCTGTTGCTTTGTCACAATTGTTCTGAGTTTGAATCAGTTAATTATAATTTGACACCACAATAATAGAATGTATCTGTGTATGTGTGTGTATGTGTTTGTTGTGTCCTGCTTGTCATTAAGGGAGTGGAGGTCCTGCAGTCTTTCCCATCTTCTTCTCATCCTTTCCTTTTCTTTCTTTTTCTCTCTTTTCTCTCTCCATCTCTCTCTTTCTTTGTTTCTCTCTATCTCTCTTCGTATCAGGATGCTACATTTCTCACTGACTCTCTTGGTGCAGGCATGGACTAGAGCCCGACTGATAAAAGATTTTGAAGGCCGATACCGATACAAATATTTGTTGATTTAAAAATCCGATATTCCGATATATCGGCCGATATACATTTTTTTCAGAAACGCGCAACAAAACGTTAACAGATTTCCCTAACATTAGTTATTTGTAGTTATTTATGAGTATTGACTAAAATTATATGATAATGCATTTTAAAAAACAAACTTGTTTATTTTTAAATAATATTGTCACGGTGGAACAGAGGAACATCGAAATAGATTAAAGTTCTGATAAATAAAATGTATAAAAATAGAAACTTAAGATATGAAACTTAGTATTTTGAACAAAAACACAATAACAACAACAACCAAATCAAAGTTACCAGTATTAAAAGACTTGGTAAGCTTCATAAATATAACTTGAACTAAGACTTAATAATTACAAAAAATAATGATGACATTATAACTATCATCATCATTTGTATTATCATTAAACAAGATAAAGGTCACTCCTAAATGTTTGAGTGTGCGTGTGTAATAATTAGTCCCTATGCCTTATAAGCTACCTTATAATTACAATGTCAGCTTGCTTATCCCTTTACTTGCACTTTTAAAATGATTTCCATCAAGCTACATCAAACCATTTTCAATCATCAGTTGCTGCCTGCCTTCTAAAACCTACTATTTATCTAATAATCTAAATCCATTATGTAACTCGTTAATGCTGCGGCTGAACGACAGTCTGAAACGCACACTTGGCATCATTGGATTTCACACACGTGTAAAAGAAAAGCTAACTTTTATGCACAAGCTACGTTTTGCACAAGCTACGTTTGATACTTTTTCTCTATGTCTAAATGTTCACTCCTCGCACATCTAACTTACATTTTACAATGCAGGGACTGTAACTACAGATATACTAGTTATAAATACAGTAATCATTACTTTATTTAGACAGAATAAGTTCGTTCTGGTTTCCAAGCTCATTAATGTTAACGTTAGCGGTCTTCCACTGATATTCATGGCATTAGCTAGCTTTGTGGTCAGCTAGTCTATGATGAGCCATAATTTAGCAATGGATAACGTCATACTGCAAATTGTAAAACATACGCTTTCAAAATAACAGGCCGGGGAGAGATGATACGTCTCACAGCTATAACTGTCACGCTATAAAGAAATATATCTTCAGTCACATTGTCAAAAGTTAAAAGGACAGACAGTCAACTACACTGTAACAACGTGACGTAAACTAGCTAATTCCGCTTCACTCTCGGCTTATTTAACAGCAGCAAAACTGGACATTGTTTTCACAAATTTTGTCATGCTTATTAATGCTTAGTTAAGAGAACTGATGGGGATGTTCTTTTAATTGTTATTCAAGCAATGTATGTCTCGTGACCAAATCACCATGAACACACTTAACTGATGATCTCACTCGCGAATAACTGGTTCTCCCTGCCTGACTCTGGCTGGATCAGCAGGTTGCAGGATGTGTGGCGCGTTATACACGAGTGTTGCCAGCAGGGACGGTGTAGAGTGCCCTCTGGTGGACAAACTATACAACGCCAACACTCATGACATGGTTGAAGGGTGTTTCGTCCGTTTTTATTTTATTTTAAAAATATTAATTTATCGGCCATTATAAATGCCGATACCGATAGTTTGGAAAATGCCTAATATCGGCCGATAATATCGGCTCGCAGATAAATCGGTCGGGCTCTAGCATGGACCCTCTACACCTCCTTCTCTCTGTGTCTCTCTCCCTCCTTCCCTCCCTCTCTTTCTCATATTTCTCTTTTCTTTTTTCTCTTTCTCCCTCTCTAGTTTTCCATGTTTTCCTAGTTTCTCCTCCCCTCTCCTGTCGCAGTGATAAGCTCTCTGCCACTGCTTTTGATTCCCCCAATAAGAGAGCGAGGGAGAGAGAGAGAGGGAGGAAGAGAAAAAGAGAGAGGGGGAGCGAGAGAGACTGCCACTGCTATTGATTCTCCCAATGAGAGAGAGAGAGAGAGACAGAGGGAGAGAGAGAGAGAGACTCCTCTAGGGAGATATTGATCTTCTCTCTTCTAGCACCATGAGTGGAAACTCTACAGCAAATAAAGAAACAAACAACTAGCAGGCAAATGACAACAAAGACACACGTGCACACACACACACACACACACAGACACAGACACACGCACACACACACACACAGACATACGCGCACACACACACACACACACACAGGGTATAAAATTAACTTTTTGACCTACCTGCCACAGGTAACTGGCAGGTGTGAATACTTACCTGCCAAAATATATTTTTACCGGCCACTCATTTTTTATAATAGTAAAATGGTATGACATTCTGTTAATTGTCCATCAATTAATTAATTGTAAGTAGGGAACTATATTAATAACTGTAATGTCTTACAGAAATGTAATTTATGTTCAATCTCATCATACTATATACAGTACACGTTACACCAGCATGCATTGCACACATGTGCAGTCAAGTGCATTCATATAACGTCTCATGGCTTAAATGTCATTGCCATCAACTATAATCTGACCTGTTTCAGACAAATTAAAACGTTAAAAGATGTCATATAACATACTAGAATCTGGCAGCACTGGCACACACACTTCAAAGAACATTATGAAAAAAATAACTAAACAGCAAATTTGCTGTCCTGCCCTAACACAAGGCAGACGGCACAACCATATCTAACACATTGTGCGATATGTTCAATCAATGTCATTGTCACCATCTGAATACAATATCTCAGCTTCATGACCATCTAAGACGTCTGGTCTGCGACTTCGGATACAGTCAGAGTGCCAGAGTTCAACTGCAGGGATAGGGTCGTAATCTGGGATGTCTGGCAATGTCAGCTGTACTACGAGTAGGTCTGATAGTGTGTCTGCATCTAACCTTGACCTCCAGTCAGATTTGATGTTCATCATATTAAAGCCTCTCTCACAATCTGCTGTGCCAACTGGTATCGCCTGTATAAGATCCATTAAGTTAAAAACGTCTTGGCAGGAGTTGCTGTGCATACAACCAACATCAACCCATGTGAGATTCTGAAGAGATGTGTGTTCAAGAAAAAGTTTTGTTTTCAGCATTGTCCACTGGTCACATATTTTCTCAGGGTTGGCGAGGACTGGGGTGAAATGCAATTTGGCGAGGACTGGGGTGAAATTAAATTTCACCATCACCAAAATCTGAGGGAATAAAAAGTATATATTCAAATACACATCATATTTGGTACATCTTGAGCATTTCTCAATTTAGCAACATAATAGCATTATGACTATTTTTCATTTGCATCATATTCTCTTCATTTCATCTCAAGGATTTCTCTATTCAACATTATATGCAACATTATTATAAATATGAGCCTTGAACATTGGGTGTTAAAACACAAGGTGGTCCTTTTGACCTTAGTGTGCTACACTGATCCTGTTCATCTAAGTTTGAACTAACCTGCTTGCTCCTCTGCTGACTGTGGCCAATGTTTGAAGGAGGCCAACTTTGTAGCCTGCAGTACCCCAGTGCTTACATCCTTAAAGCCTCCAATGCTGTCAACCAGCTTGTCAATCAATTTATCCTTAGAGGATATCATCTGCTCTTCGGCTTTTCCAGCAATCAGGACCACTCCCTTGAAAGCGTCGCCCTCATCATCGGTCCCTCTCTAATTAATTACATCTTACATCAGTACCCTACACTCTCTCATTAATACAACATTTAAAAGAGATTTCTTTATCAATAATACCTGGTTTTGTATTTCACCAACACTGTCATGAGCCCTCTCACTCCACCGGGTTACCACCTTAATTGGTTTCCACTATCTTCCACTCTGCTCACCACTCTCTCTACTCAGCCTAACTAGCTCCACCTGTCCCTGCTCTGCTCTGCTCTAATTACTCTGCCAGCTGCGCTGCATTACCCACTAACCTCTCCCAGTATTTAAAGCCCTGTCTTTCAGCTCTCCTTTGTCAGATCGTCTTCAAAGCTCACACCCGGAACCTGTTTGCTTTCGCTTCTGGCTCACTCTTGTTTTGTGACCCTGGACCTGCCTGATTCTTGGATACTCTTCTGCCCCAGAGAACCAGACCTGCTTTCTGCCGTAATCGACTCCTGACTACTCTTGATCCGGTAACTCTGACCAGCCTTCTGCCTTGCTACTACAATTTGGATCTCCCTTGAACTGTACTTCTGCCTTGTTTCATCCGCCCGTTGTGTCTGTGTTCCCCCAGGACTTCGGACCACCCACCACCGTCGTCATAGGGCGCGCGCTGCCACTGGGGGGGGACACAGACCCAGCACATTGGACGGAATCCCTGTTATTCCCAGTAACTCCTGGAGCCTTCACTCACTCCCTACTTCCCTTTTCCCTTAAGTTTAATAAACTTTCTGGTGTGACGCAATTGTGGTCCTCTGGTCGTCTGTCTGAACCGTGACAGTACGATCTGACCATCATGGACTCAGCGCACACTTCCCCTGACATGGAAACCGACGAACCTGAGCAACCCACCGCCATGCAACGCCTGGAACACACTGAGAGAGGGCTAGCCCGCATGAGCGGCGACATCACCTCCCTGCTTCAGGTCGGCCACCAACAGCATCAGCAGTTCCAGCAGCACCAGCAGCAGTTCCAGCAGCAACAACAACTCGCCATGATCATCCAACTCCTCACCAACCTTACCCCAGCCACTCCGCCCACCGGCCCAGTTCCAGGCAGTCTGCCCACCAGCCCTGCCCCCGAGTTACCTGCCCCGGTCATTGCAGCCGCTGCTCCGGAACCCCAAGATTGGAAACCCCGAGCGGTTCAACGGCGATTCAACCCAGGTCCGGCCATTCCTGACTAGCTGCCGACTTCAGTTCTCCTTGCAGCCAAGGACCTTTGCCAATGAAGGGGCCAAAGTTGGGTATGCCATCACTCACCTGGCGGGGCGAGCTCGACTCTGGGGAACAGCAGAGTTCGAACGTCAAACCCCCGCATGTGCAACCTTCGACCTGTTTGCTGAGGAGATGCTGAAGGTGTTTGACCTGGATTCACCAACCGCAGAGGCGTCTCGTGAACTGTTCAGTATTCGACAAGGCAGACGTACAGTCGCAGACCATTCCATCGACTTCGAACCCTGGCAAGGCGAAGTTCTTGGAACACACCATCGTTGGTGGGCGCGTTCTTCCAGAGCTTGGCCGACTATATCAAGGGACGAGTTGGTCTCCCATGAACTGCCTTCCCACTCTTGATGAAGCCATCGCACTGACTGTCGGATCGACAGAAGGATACAGACCCGCGTGCCGTGAGAGGGGGGCCAAGGTCCACCAACTACCGGCATTCGGAGAGATCCGACTGAGCTCCTGTCATCTACTGCCACTCACCCAAGTCAGCTTGACCAGTCTGAGCCCATGGAGATTGGGCGAGCCTCTCTCACTCCTGCAGAGCCCAGCGCCTTCACCTCAAACCTCTGCCTCTATTGTGGAGGTGATGGACATCGTGTGGTAACCTGCCCTTTTAAAGGCCGAAGCTCACCGGGCATAGGGGAGTCCGGTTGAGCTCAATGACCATCCAGTCCTCCAACCGCAAACCCCTGCTGCAGGTTCACCTCCCGCCTCTCTGACTCAACTCACACCCTGGCTGCTCTGGTGGATTCTGGCGCCCGAAGCCAACATAATGGACATCAAGCTGGCACGCCAACTGGGACTGGAGAACCACCGTTTGACACCTCCTATTCCTGCCCGGCACTGGGCCGGACACTTACTGGATCGGTCACTCATGTCACGGCCCGGTCTCCGATGGGTCTGTCCGAAACCATCAAGAAACTATCCAGTTTCACCTGCTCCCTTCTCCAGGCCAACCCCTCATCCTGGGTTACCCATGGCTCCGCCGGCACAACCCTCAGCTCGACTGGGTGACCGGGGTGATCAGGGAGTGGGGAGAGGACTGCCACCGAACCTGCCTGCTTGCTGCCGCACTACCCCCTCGGCCAGTACCCACTAACTCCGCTCCTGACCTCTCCAATGTCCCAGAATGCTACCATGGTCTCAGAGAAGTGTTTAACAAAGCAAGAGCCACATCTCTGCCCCCTCACCGACCGTACGACTGTGCCATCGACCTCCTCCCTGGAACAGCCCCTCCAAAGGGCCGTCTTTATTCGTTGTCTGCTCCTGAAAGAAAGTCCATGGAGGACTACATCAACGACTCTCTGTCCGCAGGATTAATCCGTCCATCTTCATCTCCTGCTGGTGCTGGCTTCTTCTTTGTGGGGAAGAAGGATCTCTCTTAAGCCCCTGCATCGACTACAGGGGACTCAACGACATCACAGTGAAGAACCGTTACCCTCTGCCTCTGCTCACCTCTGCCTTTGAGTTGCTCCAGGGAGCCACTGTTTTTACCAAGTTGGATCTCAGAAACGCTTACCACCTAGTGCGGGATCCGGAGGGAGATGAATGGAAAACCGCATTCAATACACCAACAGGCCACTACTGGTATCTGGTTATGCCTTTTGGCCTCACCAATGCTCCTGCTGTGTTCCAGGCTCTAGTGAATGATGTGCTGCGGGACATGTTAAACAAGTTTGTCTTCGTTTACCTGGATGACATCTTAATCTACTCCAGAAACCTGTCTGAACACACCCGCCATGTCCAGCAAGTCCTTCATCGTCTCCTGGAGAATTCCCCACGCCAAGGCAGAGAAATGTGAGTTTCACGTCAAGACCGTGGCCTTCCTGGGGTTTTTAGTGGCAGAGGGAAGTATCCAAATGGATCCTGCCAAAATATCAGCAGTCACTTCATGGCCAGTTCGGAGAACAGAAAGAAGCTGCAACAGTTTCTGGGGTTTGCTAACTTCTATAGAAAGTTTATCCGAACTACAGTACCATTGCTGCCCCTCTCACTGCTCTAACCAGCACCAAGCAACCCTTCACCTGGACCCCAGCAGCCGACAAAGCCTTCAGTACCCTCAAGGTAAAGGTTCACCTCGCTCCCATCCTCCAGATGCCTGATGTGGACCGGCAATTCATTGTGGAGGTGGGCGCCTGGATGTGGGAGTTGGTGCTGTGATTTCTCAGTGGGCTGCGGAGGATAGGAAGCTCCATCCCTGTGCCTTTTTCTCACGCCGGTTTGTCCCCTCTGAGTGCAATTACGACATAGGGAACCGAGAGCTGCTGGCTGTGAAGCTTGCCTTGGAGGAGTGGCGTCACTGGCTGGAGGGGTCCACCATTCCATTTCTCGTTTGGACCGATCATAAGAACTTGGAGTACATCCGCACGGCCAAACGGTTGAACTCCAGGCAGTCCCGCTGGGCCCTGTTCTTCACCAGGTTTAATTTCACTCTGTCATACCGGCCTGGATCACGCAACACCAAGCCAGACGCCCTCTCCCGTCAATTCCAGAAGGATGACACCCCCTCCAAGGATCCTGTGTCGATTCTGCCAAGTCCCTGCATCGTAGCAGCTCTGACCTGGGCTGTTGAGGAACAGGTGCTGGAAGCTCTCCGTAACCAGCCAGGTCCCAGCGCTTGCCCAGCTGACCGCCTTTTTGTCCCCGAAAACCTGAGGTCCCAGGTCATTCAGTGGGGACATGACTCCCGCCTAGCTTGTCACCCTGGCTCCACCCGCACTTACAACCTGCTCGCCCAGAGGTTCTGGTGGCCCTCTCTGAGAAGGGATGTACGGGAATTCGTCCAAGCCTGCCCCATCTGCAACCAACACAAGTCGTCCTGCCAGCCCCCCAGCCGGTTGCTGCAGCCCCTGCCTGTGCCCAGGCGTCCCTGGTCTCACATCGCCCCTTGACTTTGTCACGGGCTGCCCCTTCAAGTGGCATGACCGTCATTCTCACCATAGTTGACCGATTCAGCAAGATGGCACACTTCGTTCCCCTCCCAAGCTCCCAACCGCCAAGGAGACTGCCCAGGTGGTCCTGGAACCGTCTTCGGATCCACGGACTGCCTAAGGATGTAGTTTCTGACCGTGGCCCACAATTCTCCTCCGCCTTTTGGAAGGAGTTCTGTCACCTGCTGGGAGCCACAGTCAGTCTGACTTCCGGATTCCATCCCCAATCCAATGGGCAGTCAGAGCGGGCAAATCCAGGAGCTTCGAGAAGGCACTCGCGATGCATGACCTCACATAACCCCCACTCCTGGTCGCAGCAATTGACATGGGTAGAGTCGCGCACACAATTCTCTGACCTGCTCTGCCATCGGTATGTCCCCTTCCAATGTGTTTATGGATACCAGCCTCCTCTATTTGCCAGCCAGGAAGGGGAGGTTACTTGCCCATCTGCACTTGCTTTTGCCCGTCGATGTCGCCGCACCTGGTCACAAGCCCGAGCCACACTCCTCAGATCCGTTGCCAGCTACACTACGGGGCCAACCGTCGAGAAATTCCTGCTCCCACCTACCATGTTGGTCAAAGGGTGTGGTTGTCATCGAAGAACCTGCCACTCAGGGTGGAGTCGCAAAAGCTGGCACCTCGGTTCCTTGGCCCATTCCCTATCGTAAGAGTGATTAGCCCAACTGCTGTCCGGCTCCAACTGCCTAATTCCATGAGGGTGCACCCCACTTTCCATGTGTCTAAGATTAAGCCCATTCATGAGAGTCCGCTGGTCCCTGCTGCGCCTTGTCCTCCTCCTCCACGGCTCGTCGATGGTGGTCTGGTTTACACCGTCCGCCGCCTGCTTCGGTCCAGACGGAGGGGTAGGGGCCTCCAGTACCTCATTGACTGGGAGGGCTATGGACCTGAGGAAAGGACCTGGGTGCCAGCTAGTCGGATTGTGGATAGGACTCTCATCACCGCCTTCCACCAACGGCATCCTGATCAACCTGCAATCCGTAGGGGCCGCCCCAGAGGGGTCCCTAACCGTCCTGCCCGCCCAGCTTCCCGTCCTGTGCCTGACCCTGTCTCGGGACCTGTCCCATCTCCCCCACTACACCACGACCCTCCGGCTTCCTCGAGGATGAGGGCGTTCACTCGGACCGTTCGGGAGGAGTTCTAGCCCTCCTCCGGCTCCCCCTCCCGGCGTGAGGTTTTTGCTCTTGGGACTTCTGGGGCAGCCCCCTGGGGGGGGGTTCTGTCATGAGCCCTCTCCTCCACCGGGTTACCACCTTAATGGTTTCCACTATCTTCCACTCTGCTCACCACTCTCTCTACTCAGCCTAACTAGCTCCACCTGTCCCTGCTCTGCTCTAATTACTCTGCCAGCTGCGCTGCATTACCCACTAACCTCTCCCAGTATTTAAAGCCCTGTCTTTCAGCTCTCCTTTGTCAGATCGTCTTCAAAGCTCACACCGAACCTGTTTGCTTTCGCTTCTGGCTCACTCTTGTTTTGTGACCCTGGACCTGCCTGATTCTTGGATACTCTTCTGCCCCAGAGAACCAGACCTGCTTTCTGCGTAATCGACTCCTGACTACTCTTGATCCCGGTAACTCTGACCAGCCTTCTGCCTTGCTACTACAATTTGGATCTCCCTTGAACTGTACTTCTGCCTTGTTTCATCCGCCCGTTGTGTCTGTGTTCCCCAGGACTTCGGACCACCCACCACCGTCGTCATAGGGGCGATCGCTGCCACTGGGGGACACAGACCCAGCACATTGGACGGAATCCCTGTTATTCCCAGTAACTCCTGGAGCCTTCACTCACTCCCTACTTCCCTTTTCCCTTAAGTTTAATAAACTTTCTGGTGTGACGCAATTGTGGTCCTCTGGTCGTCTGTCTGAACCGTGACAAACACAGCTTCGGTGGAGCAAAGGCAACTGTGAGCTTCAGCAATGGTAATGCTGGCTCTCTGGAGTGACTCAGACAGGCTCACAAGATGGGAGAGGAGGTCATACAGGAATCCACAAAATCTGAGAACCACGGTGTCTTTTGCCAGCTGTGCAAACTTCTTGGCCTTGCACTGCTGTACAGGCTGTACGCTAGCATCACTGGATCTCAACTAGAAAAGAGTGAAATCAAAAAATGATTTGCATTAATATATTTTAAAACCATTGGGTGGCGGTTGAATACATTATGAAATAATGTATATAGGCCTATTACTGCTTAATTTTAACATCTTAAAAATGTATATATAGTATAAGGGACCAACCTGCTCTAGATGATGAACAATGGCTGGATAGCCACGTAGGAAATGGTCCAACGCTCTTGAGAGGTGAGCTACCCATCGGGTGCCACCAATTCTTGTTGGCATGAGAGGGGTCATTCCTAAAGATTTGTAACTCTTGATCAGGTTTGAGCGATTTAGAGGACTCACGTGATAGAAATTGTAGAGCCCTGAGAGCAGATCATCAATGGCCTGATAAAAACGAATGTTCTTGACTGCATCTTTAAAACTAAGCTCAAGCCTGTGTGCCATACAATGGACACCCACTACATAAGGTTTATTTTCCTTGAGGCGGGTGATTTTTTTTTAAAATTTGTTGAAATTCCATCTACATCTAAATTGTATTTATTGAATGTATCAGTTTGCTTATAATTGTCTATCATTGTGCCTATCCTAATTTGACCACTCTGAAAGTCTGTGGCTAAAATTAAGGTCTAGTCAACATAAGCTAATGTTAGCTAACGTCAACTGAGGTAAACATGCTAAATAAGGGCCATGCTAAAGAAATTAGCCATAGTGTATTATATAGAAACAAGTAAATTGAAGTAGGCTACTTACTGACACTGCCACACGAAGTCTGAGAGGTCTTGATCGCTTAGCCAAGGCATGGACAGTTAGAAAAAAGTTCTTCATCTTTGTAGCAGTAGCATCGGTCATTCTTGTGAGACCTTGCACAGTTGGTGTCGAAGATATTGATTCGGCTGACACAGTAGCAATCCTAACCG
>NC_063205.1:22151176-22163676 GCF_017589495.1 Alosa alosa | reverse complement strand
CACACACGCACACGCACACGCACACACACATATCCACACAAAAATGCCTTCCCCCTACGGTCCATACACAGCCACACACTGTTCTGTGTCTCTCTTTCTCTTTCACACACACACGCACACAGAGCGGTGTCCATGTCAGTGTGTGAGTTGTTTTCTTTGTGTAAGTATGTAATTTATTGCTCAGCAAGGGCTCACTGATCACACACACACACACACACACACACACACACGCCCAGGGCCACAGTTACATTACAGAGAACACACTGGACACGAGGTATGTGTGTTTGTGTGTGTGTGTGTGTGTATGTGTATGTGTGTGTGTGTGTATTTGAGTGTCTGTGTGTGTGTGTGTGCGTGCGTGTGTAGTGGGGAATGGCTAGAGAGTGTGTAGGAATGGTTTTGTGAAAGAATGGGATGTCAATCTTCTATTGGATGTGGGGGGTTTCAGGTGTGTGTGTGTATGTGGTGTGTGTGTGTTTGGGGAGTGTATTGAGTAGTGCTCTAATGGCTTTGCTTTGCTTAGCTGACAGCTGCAGAGCAAGGGGCTTTTGTCTGAACACAATGGCCATGCTTGCATAGGCTCTGTTCATCAGTCCGACCCTATCAGATAGTAATCACATTCCATGACACAACCTTGTGTCGGTCTCTCATTCTCAATGAATTATTCTGTGTGTATGTCTGTTAGTGAGTGTGTACATGTGTGCATATATGTACACATTTGTGTTTGTGTATGTGTGTGTGTTTATACAATTGAAGCATTTGATTTAGTTTTAGCTTGAGGCTTGCACATCATTGATTTCTTGCTCTCATTCACTCTCATTAAGATGTAGGTACAAGACGCCCTTAACTCTCATTTCTCTGTGTGTCTGTGTGTGTGTCTGTGTGTGTGTGTGTGTGTGTGTGTGTGTGTGTGTGTGTGTGTGTGTGTGTGTGCATGTTTAAGATCTCTTTGTTCGCTCTTCTTCTCTTCTCTAATGATGTTCACTCACTCCAAAGCTCCTGTTGATCGTTCGCCGTGTGTAAATTGTCGCCGCGGCAACACGACACATCCATTATTATTATGTATGTTTCCTCCTTTGGCTTCAGTGAGCGTAATGTGTGGAGTGTGTGGAGATTCAGCTGTTTTACATACAAAAAATTAAAACATATTTCTTCTATGAGCAGTGGATGTGGATGTGTGTGTGTGTGTGTGTGTGTGTGTGTGTGTGTGTGTGTGTGTGTATGTACAGTATGTGTGTGTGTGTGTGTGTGTGTGTGTGTGTGTGTGTGTGTGTGTGTGTGTGTATGTACAGTATGTGTGTGTGTGTGTGTTTACCTCTCCCTCTCTCTCTCTATCCCTATATCTTTATCTTTCTCTCTCTCCCTCTCTCTCTCTTTCTATCTGTATGTACACACAGCCACTGACAAAAAATCCTGTGGAAGCAAAGTTTTGGCTGCTTGAACCTAGGAGCAGCTTTTGGGTTGATTCTTAGGAAGACCATTTTTTCTTTCAAAAATATGTGCTCATTTATCTGTAATTACTTCCACCAACAAATCAAAGTATTCTCGTAAGCGTAGAATCAGCCTCCAGCCATGTTTCAGCCTCCATCTTTAGAATACATTAGCCAAGTCTGCTGGAGTTTGTTGCAATATACCGTCTCACCGCTAGATCGGAGAAGAAATGACACAATGTAGCTTTAACTTTATTTGATATTAAACATTACTTTATCAAGTAGCGATAAAAATGTGAAATTGGGCCTACCTCAATTTTGAATGATGGTCATTGACAGCACCTGGCAAAAGTATAACCTGTATATCGCTGCTAGCCATAACTTAATCATGTAATGTTATTCGGCTTATTAAAAAAAAAACATTTCAGACACCATGTTAATTTGATCCATTCTCTATATCACTTATATAGACTTTGAACAAGTATTACGTTTCTACAAACTTGGCCTCTCATCCTCGTTATTAAAAACAATAAAACATTTCATTTTGAATTGGTTGCTGGTCGTTTGCTGCTAAACTGCGTCTTAGCTCATTACCATAAAGTTGACAAAGTTTCAACTCTGCTTGACGCTCTGGTCGCTCAAGCCGGCTTCCATTGAAAATAAATGACTTTTGTTGTTTGTTGAATGACTTCTTGTAAGTTTTTAAGCTCAGGTCTGCAGTGGTGTGTACATACAATATTCCTCTCTCCATCCCTCTCTCTACCCCCCTCTAACTCTCTTTCTATCCCTCTCTCTCCTTCCATCCCCCTCTCTGTCCCTCTTTCCCTCTCTTTCTATCTCTCTATCCCTCTCTCCATCTATCCTTCTCTCCCTTTCATCAGCCTCTTTGTAACAGAGGAAAAATACTTCCACATTTCGTCATTGTCATGCAGTGCAATATAAAGAATAAAAAAAACAAACAAACAGGCCAAAATAAACAACAGACCAAAGTAAACAACAACAGCACAGGGCTTTAGTCTGGCCCGAGGGGACTTGTTCGCCTATAGGTCACGTCTGAGGATTTTCTGAGTGGGATGTGCCGATTTGATGACCCTGTTGTGAGTGATGCTGTGGTGTGTTCCGCCTCTATGCTATCGTGAACACACACACACACACACACACACACAGCTCTCTCTGCTACAGTAAACACAGACATGCCTTTCTACGCTACTGTGAACACACACACCCCTCTCTCGTCATCTGTCATTCCCTGATGGGTTCTGATGTGTGTTCCTGGGACTCATGGTGTGTCTGTGTCAAAGTCAAAGTCAAAGTCAGCTTTATTGTCAATTTCTTCACATGTTCCAGACATACAAAGAGATCGAAATTACGTTTCTCACTATCCCACGGTGAAGACAAGACATATTTTGCCAATTTAGGTCCACAGACAAACATAACATTCAAGTAAACAAAAAGTAAGTAAATAAGTAAATAAAGAGGGGCACATATAATAATGAAAAAATAAGAGCAGCAAAATTTGGTTGAAATTGTGCATAGACAGTCAATAAGATACTAGTGCAAAGTCAGGCCAATAAAAGGCTTGGGTAGTTCTGTTTGACCTAAGTAAGAAAGAAAGTGGCATAGTGGTGCAAGTTATGTAAGAGCAGCAGAAGTGTTGTGTTTTCAGGACAACAACACCAAGTTGTAAAAGTGTACAAGTGTGCAAGTGTGCAAGTGGAGTAGTGCAGGCGGCCATTTTGGGTCCAATGTCCAGGATGTTATGTAGCTGAGGGTGGAGGGGGGAGAGGAGGGAGAGTTCAGCATCCTTACAGCTTGGTGTATGAAGCTGTTGGTGAGTCTGGTAGTGCGGGAGGCGCAGGCTTCTGTACCTCTTCCCAGAGGGGCAGTAGATCAAACAGATTGTGGCGGGGTGACTTGCATCACTCACAATTTTGGTACGCCTTCTTGGGTGAGGTGGGTGGTGTAAATGTCCTTCAGGGAGGGTGAAGCACCAATAATCCTTCCAGCTGTGTTCACTATGCTGCAGGGGCTTTCCTGTTGTATTCAGTGCAGCTTCCCCCCACACAGCGATACAGCTGGAGAGGATGCTCTCAATGGTGCCTCGGTAGAATGTGGTCATGATGGCTGGTGGAGCACTTGCTTCGCCTGAGTTTCCACTTGGGAAGTACAGGCGGCGCTGAGCTCTCTTAAGCCAGTGATGCAGTGTTGGTGGTCCAGGAGAGGTCTTCACTGATGTGCACCCCCAGGAATTTGGTGCTGCTCGCTCTCTCCCACCACAGCACCGTCGATGGTCAGTGGCAGGTGTTGGGTGTGACCTCTCCGGAAGTCAACAACAATCTCTTTGGTCTTGCTGGCGTTCAGCAGGAGGTTGTTGTCCCTGCACCACGTGGTCAGATGGTCGACCTCCAACCTGTATTGAGTCTCGGCCGCCCATTAGTGATGAGACCCACCAGAGTTGTGTCGTCAGCAAATTTCACTATGTGATTGTTGCTGTAGGTTGCAGCAGTCAGTCATCGTCCAGCAGGGTGAAGAGCAGTGGACTGAGCACGCAGCCTTGGGGGGCCCCTGTGCTCAGTGTGATGCTGCTTGAGGTATTGTTGCCAACACGTACTACTTGGGGCCTCTGACAGAGGAAGTCCAGTAGCCAGTTGCATAGGTAGGTACTGAGTCCCAGTTTGTCAAGTTTGCAGATGAGTTGTTGTGGTATTATGGTGTTGAATGCAGAACTGAAGTCTATAAACAGCAATCTCACATATGAGAGAGTTGGTTAAATGACAACATTGTGTGTGTGTGTGTGTGTGTGTGTGTGTGTGTGTGTGTGTGTGTGTGTGTGTGTGTGTACGTAAATGGCTGAAGTACATCATGCTGTACATTGAGATGACTCTTTCCACTGGAGCGGAAACACCACACACACACGGGTTACAGTACTGCAATACTGCAGTTCAGTTGACATGTCGGTTGACACACACACACACACACACACACACACACGGACTGAGCTCTTGCATCATCTACTGAAAACAATAATCATCTCGTGTAATTAGCATGTGTACTTATGTCCACTCCACTGCGTTGGAGGCTTGTCATGGCTTCCTTACGTATGCAAAAATAATAGTACAGTGTCATCTGTTCACTTCTGATGCATACAAACACTCAACACACACACACGCCAAACAATCGTACATATGCTAACACAGATATTGGTATACACTCCGTCCATTCTGAAGAACAGTTTTCATACACTCTAACACACATACACACACACAGACACACATACAGACACACAGACCCTCTCTGTATCTCTTACACACACACACACACAACCTGCTGTCTTGTCCTTCCTGCAGGATGTCACAGGGGAGAAGGTGGAGGACTGACTGACCAATCAGATCATCTCTGCATCTCAGAGGTGGTAGGATGGTGTGTGTGTGTGTGGATTCTCCCCACGTCAAGATCAATTTGGCCTAATTCTGTCACTGGTTCCACTGACACGCACACGCCCATTCAATATTTTACTGTTTCTCGTTGTTGTTCAGAGAAACACACACACACACACACACACACACACACACACACACACACACAGCCTTTACTGCCTTTAATGTCTATTGATAGTGAAAAGGAGAGGAGGAGGGAGTGACAGGGGAGAATGAGTAGAGTGGACAGAGATGTAGAGAAGAACAGGAGAGAGAGAGAGAGAGAACAGTCAGGAGGAGAGGGGAGGAAAGGAGAGGAGAGGAGAGGAGAGAAGAGGAGAGGATAGGATAGGAAGGGAGAGGAGAAGAGATGAGATGAGAGGAGAGGAGGAGAGAGGAGCAGAATAGAGAGGAGAGGAGAGGAGAAAAGGAGAGGAGGAGGGAGTGACAGGGGAGAATGAGTGGAGTGGACAGAGGTGTAGAGAAGAACAGGAGAGAGAGAACAGTGAGAAGGAGAGGAGAGGGGAGGAAAGGAGAGGAGAGGAGGAGAGGAGAGGAGGAGAGGAGAGAACAGCAGAATAATGAAGAGGAAAAGAGCAGAGATAATAATAATAAGCAGGACGGGAAAGGAGATGAGAGGGGAGGAGAAGAAAAGGAGATACGAGGAGAGGAGGAGAGGAGAGTGCGGGGTGAGGAGGAAAGGAAAGAAGAGTGAAGAGTTGCAGAGAGAGAGTGGATGAAACAATGGGAAAGAAAAAGACTAGACTAGAGAGGAGAAAAGAGGAGTTGGAGTCGATGGGACTAGAGAGAGGAGGAGAGGAGAGGTGGATGAGAGGATGTAGAGAAAGATAAGAGAAGAGCAGAGGATACTTGAGTGAGGAGGACAGGAGGAGAGGAGAGGAATGGAGATGAGGTGTTAGTTAGTTAGTTAGTTTGCTTGTTTGTTCATTTGTTTGTTTGTTTGTTTGTTTGTTTGTTTGTTTGCATGATCAGTGTGTGACTGCATCACCTCTCACCTCTGCTGCTTCTCTGTGTGTTGCCTGCCTAACAACCTGTCCACAGTGTGTGCTCAGCTGTAACACACGCTGTGTGTCACTGGAGGTGTGAAATCACCAGGCCAAGGAATGTGTGTGTGTGTTTGTGTGTGTGTGTGTGTGTGTGTGTGTGTGTGTGTGCTTACAAAACGCATCTCCTGACCTATTGATCCAGACCTCATGCTGTGTATGATCACTGCTGTCTAAGCTTTTGATTGGGAACCCATGCTGTGTATGTGTGAGGAGCAAAACCTTCTGTGTGTTTCTCTTCATATCTGTGTGTATGTGTTGGTTTTTAATGTGCAATTGTGTGTATAAATATTTTTTTTTTGTTTGTGTGCTTGTGTGTGCATGAGTGGATGTGTGTTTGTGTATGTTTGTCTGTCCATGTGTCTGTATGCGTGTGTGTGTGTGTGTGTCTGCATGCGTGCGTGTTTGTGTGTGTTTGTGTGCGTGTGTTTGTGTGCGTGTGTGTGTGTGTCTGCATGTGCATGTGTGTGTGTGTGTGTGTGTGTGTGTGTGTGTGTGTGTGTGTGTGTGTGTGTGTGTGTGTGTGTGTGTGTTCTCATTCATGTTTGCTGCTGCTAGCCCTGACCTTTCCTGCTCTGGCTGTAATTCTAATTGATCCCATTGGGTCTGAAATTGACCAACCTGTAAGTGTGTGTGCGCGTCTGTGCAGGTGTGTGTGTGTGTGTGTATGTCTGTGTGTGTGTGTGTGTGTACATGCATGCATGTGTGTATGTTTGTGTGTGTGTTTTTGTGTCTGGACCAAAGTGTTTAAACCAACAGAAACTCTGAACACCAAACTTGTGTTCTCCACCACTCTCTCTTTCCCTCTGCCTCTCTCTCTCTCTCTCTGCCTCTCCTCCTTGTCTGTATGCTACTGTGACCTTGAATTTCCCCTAGGGATCAATAAAGTATATCTATCTATCTATCTATCTATCCCTTTCTCTCTCTCTCTCTCTCTCTCTCTCTCTGGGCTAGATTTATCAAGCCGCTTGCGCCTGTTTCCATGCGTTAATTGTTCGCAAAGACTGATGAAAGCGATGCGAGCTATTTACTAACAGGCCGCAGTTGGGTAAAACTGCAAACTGTCTGTTGCAGCAGCTGAAAAGGGCCAGTGATGGGTAGTAGCGTCGCTACTTGTAACAAGTAACTTTCCAGTAGCTGAGCTCTTTTATTGATCAAGTAGCGCAGTAGCGTCCTCGAAAGCTAATTTCTCCTGGACATTTCACACATAACAACGTTTCCCTGTAGCCATCAAACACATAAATTATGGAAAATAGGATGTTTCTGTGTCGACAACAACACGCCGGGTACAAGCGCATGCGTAGGCCTACAGACTAATGTTCACGGTGATGACACACCATAGATAGACAGTAAGCGACACACACACACACACACACACACACACATACAGACACTGGAGGGAAAAGACAGAATGGCAGAGAGCCCAAGATCCGTTGAAGAACATGTTACATCGTGGCCATACCTTCAAAAGTACGTCACTTTAGTCGAGACCAACGAAAAGAAATATATTTTCAGATGCCTTCTGTGTAATCCAAAGAAAAAGTTCCTGTCGGCGTCAACATTGGGCATTGTGTATTGGGCTATTGTTCAATGAATAAATCATATTTTAGCCTTTTATTTATCTGACTGACAGTTGTGTTGATCACTAAAATTGCATTGACTTGGCATGCAGTTTAATTAACTGAAAGTAGCTACTAATGTAGCCTATCAAGCTACTTTTGACAGTTTGTAACTTAGCTTGCTACATTTTTATGGGTGGTAGCTTCTGTGTAGTGAAGCTGAATTTATTGTAGAGTAGCTGGTAGCTTAGCTCACTACACATATCAAGTAGCTTGCCCATCACTGAAAAGGGCAAATTGCGTTTTCCCGTTTCATGCATATGCATTCCAAGGAGGGTCAGGGGAAAGCGTAAAATGCGCCTAATGAGGTATTCCCCTGTATTTATGAAAACTGCCCATGAAATCGCACGTGTCTGTTTTGCGGCGAAATATTTCCGCCTGGTAGAAGCAGGTGTTACTCCAAATTACGGTTAAATGAGTCAATTAGAGGAACTTTCAAAAACAACAGAATCACTTTATTCAGAGCACCAGTTTTGCGTTGTACTTTATCCAAAGCAGGGCTATTGAACGTCTTACTTTCACTTTCAGTGTTTTCCAGTAACACTTTACGGTAAGGCTACGTGAATCATCATGAATTTATGCATGAATTAATCCATGATTTATGTATTACTTCATTCCTTAATCTCATGAATCATTAGGAATTGACATGAGTTCATAGTTTGTCATTTGTGACCTCATATATGAACAACACATCAACTAAAGCATTAAATATGGTGGGCACATCATTATGATTTATGATTTATTAAGAATGATCATGATGATTTCTTTTTCTGCCAAAAATGTGGTCATCACTTCTCAAATTCTAATTTGATCACAACTTGTGCAGTTCTCTAAGCACATGCTATTTTTCACACTTTAGTTAAGGGGCCACAAACATGATGAAATCATGAGTAATTAACCTTAAATGCATGTAATCATGATGATCATGCTTAAGAAATCATAAATCAGAATGATTTACCCACCTTAACTTATGCTTTAGTTGATGTGTTGTTCATGCATGAGGTCATTAATGAGAGACTATGAACTAATGTAAATTCCTGATGATTCATAAGATATAAAGGAATGAAGTAATGCATAAATCATTCATTAATTCATACATGAATTCAGGATAATTCATATACCCTTACCGTAAAGTGTTATCCACTTAAACCAGTTATCCACTTAAACTTGCCTATACTTGCAAGATTTGACCAATCTTCCATAGCCTACCACAAATAGTTTGAGTAGAACAACTGCTCTTCATTATCTTCCAGCTTGTTGACACCTTATCATGTATTGTATTAATGTTTCATGATCGCTAAGCGTTTGATTAGTTTTAATGTTGTCATCAGCGAACTTCAGTCAACTGCGCTAGATAGATAGATAAACAGATAGATAGATAGATAGATAGATAGATAGATAGATACTTTATTGATCCCCAAGGGGAAATTCAAGATTCAAAGGGAAATTCAATGTGCGCTAATACCAAACTCGCATACACAGACGCAACGCAAACTGCGCTAGTGTTAGTAAATCTACCTCTCTCCCTCTACCTCTCTCTCTCTGTGTCTCCCTCCCTCTCTCCTCACCAGCCTGCTGTGTGTCTGGCATGTCTGTGCACGTAGCAGAGAGGACTCGAGCAGGCAGCTCTGTCAGTAGCAGTGCCCACTGATGCCCACTGATACTCCAGCCGCTGGCATATGACAGGGCAGCTGTTCTCTGTCCATCCAGAAGTGTGTATGCGGGCAAGAGTCCAGCACACCTCTCCCTCCTCTTCTCTCTCTCCTTCCTCCTCTCCTCTCTCTCCTCCCTTCTCTCTCTCCTCTTCCTCCTCTCATCTTTCTACTCTCCTTCCTCCTCTTCCTCCTCTCCTCCCTTCTCTCTCTCCTCTTCCTCCTCTCCTCTCTTCTCTTCCTCCTCTCCTCTCTCCTCTCTCATACAGACCCACACACAGACACACTTGAATACAGACATACACATTTTCACACATACATATGCAGGCACTCTCAGACACACTCTCTTTCTTACACTCTCACACACACACACACACACACACACGCACACACATATACAGCACAGGCAAACACACACGCACACATGCACACACAAGCACGCACACACATATACAGCACAGCCAAACACACACACACACACACACACCCACACACACACACACAAGCACACACACATATACAATACAGGTACACACACACACACACACACACACACACACACACACACACACACACACACACGTGCGCACAGGGTGTGATGAGGATGATACGAGTGTGTGTCTCAGACCTGTAAATGCCACTGCACCAGAGGGGTCGAGGTGTACAGGCAGGCCCAGGACATTTACACACACACACACACACACACACACTCAGAGAGAGGATGGAGGGAAACAAGGAGGGGGCAGAGAGAGGAAAATTGGAAGAGAGGGAGAGAATGTGTACTGTACAAATGTACAGCCTAAGGTGCTGAACTCTCACTGCCTTAACTGATGTGAACCTGAACCTGAGTCCAAACATTTTGGAAAAAGAGCAGAAATGCACTTGACAGGCTTCCAATATGCCAAAGTAGATAAATAAATAAGTAAATAAATAAATACATAAATAACACATGCAGGCTGCTGCCCTCTGGGCCTGTGGAGAGGCAGACAGCAGAGCACAGACTGACTCGGCTAATCTGGTCTGATTGGCTCTGGCCTCGTCTGCTTTTGTCTGGTCTCTTCGGTGCCCCTGGAGAGAGAGGCATGACTTTGCTGACCCATTGATTTCCCATACCTGCCACAGCCACTGCACATACGCACGCACGCAAGCGCGCGCACACACACACACACACACACACACAGCCCTGGGAAGTTCCATGCATAGTTGTGTGTGTGTGTGTGTGTGTAGGTATGTGGGGTCAGAGCAGGGGATCTGATGGACTGTAACTGACAGAGGGTGTGTGTGTGCGTGCCTCCCCTCTCTCCATCCCAGTCGCTTGCTTGCTTGCTGCCAGGTAAGCTGTGCGCTCCTATGCTAATGAGCCGTTTCCTCCTCTAAAGAGATAAATCTCCCCTAATGAAATATTGTCCTAACGAGATAACAGGCATCGCATCACGTTGACGAGAGAACACACGCTAACGAGCCGCTCTCTGATAATGAGAGAGAGAGAGTGAGTGAGAGTGCGCGGTCCAGACGAGATGAGGGTTCATCAATGCAGCGTCGGGCAGCAGCGTCTGTGGTGGCCCAGCGAGGGCAACTGAGAGGAAATGGGATCTGGGAGATTTGCTCCGCGAGGCGCTGGAATCAGTGCTAATTGAATCAGGGCCCGGTGCGAGTGTGTGTGTGTGTGTGTGTGTGTGTGTGTGTGTGCGCCCCGGGCGAGTGCGGAGCGGGCGGGAGAGGAAGGTACGGTGACAATGTCAAAGCGCCGCGATCATTTCATTTCATTACGACCAACACGGCCCTCTCAACTTTCTTCTCAAGTTTGAGTAATGACCCGTAATCTGGTCCATTAGACACACACACACACACACACACACACACACACACACACACAAAAACAGAAAGGGAGAGAGAGAATTAGAGGGAGAGAGAGAGAAATAGAAAGTGTGTGTGTGTGTGTGTGTGTGACGTGAGAATGAATAATGGATAAAAAGAGAAACAGCGGGAGTGTGGGTCAGTGAAAGGGAGAGAGAGAGAGAGAGAGATAGAATACAGAGAGCATCTGGAAAAGAGGTAGAGAGAGAGGGAGATGATTACAGATTCGTTAACATGCTTTTATCCAATCTCTAGTCACATTTTCAAACCTCAATACAATTAGCACAACATCCATCTGTTGTGTCCATATTAACATAATGCATGCTGTTTTCACACAATATGCTTTAAATGAACACGTTTCAACACTGAGATACTTACATGTCCTTCATATCATAACCCAATACCCAAATGATTGATCTTTATTATGACCGTTGCGCTTTGCCTTGTGAACCATACTATTGACAACGCTCTGCTACGGTCCTCTTCGGCAAAGACTCTGGCCTGGCACAACACATACAAACACACATACACACACACACACACACTTACACTCACACTCACACTCTCTCACACACACACACACACACACACACACACACACACACATACACACACTCATTTACATGTGAGGAGATGGAGACAAATTGTCAAGCGTGATTTATTTTTGCGGAGAGAATGTGTAGGACTGAGTGGTGGTCATATTTTGTAACGCTATGCGGTACATGTAGTTTACAATTGTTTAGACACAAATCTAATGTTCATAACATGAAATACAGTGTAAAGCAGGGACCAAATCTATTTAATACGACCCCCACCAAGGTGTTTCGAAAAAGGGTCATTCATATGGAAAAAAACACATCCAGTTGTCATTGATATCATCGTCATTTGAAGTATAGGGAAACGCTTCTTTGGTGATTATACATATCTGTAAAGAAAAAAAGAAAAAAGGAAAGAAAGAAAGAAAGAAAGAAAGAAAGACAAAAAGACAGAAAGAAATAAAGGAAGATAATGGGGTGAATCTGAGTAAAAGCAATAAGAGGAATCGTGAAAAAGAACCACACAAGGGGGGTCATGACATGGAAGCTGACTAGACTGGAGTGCTGGGGGGGGGGGGGGAGACTTGGCTGTCAGTAATCTGTTCTCTCCGACTGTTCTGTCCACCTGAGTGTTTCTCACTCTCTCCATCCTTGTCTCTCTCCCTCTCTCTCTTTCTCCTCTCTTCCTCTCTTCTACTTTCCTCTCTTCTACTACAATTGATAGTAGTGTGGTCAGACTGCCTGCTGTAAAGGTGGAAACACACACACACACACATGCTATATTACCTTACATAAGCCTGTAAAGGTGAAAACCTCAATCTTCTCTCTCTCTCTCTTTCTTCTGTCTGTTTATCCTCCTCTCCTTGTGTCCTCCTGCTATGGAAGGGGCTGTGGTCATCCTCTCACACCTGTCTCTATCCCTCTCA
>NC_063205.1:22143676-22146176 GCF_017589495.1 Alosa alosa | reverse complement strand
CCTGCATCAAATCGTGCATTAAGCATTCAGTGTGCTACCATCGGCTTAACGTGAGTTCTAAAGCGTCTTTGTATGCTTATATCTGATTTCACTCGACTGTGAATGCATGTATATATGTTGTAAGACATGTAAAATAAATGAATGACACTGGCACTACGCACAAATTAATGTGGCCTAAACTTACACCGCACTTTCCTAATAACTTAAGTTTTCTCGTCACTGACAGTAGCTAGAATGCATAAAAAACACCGGGAAAAACAGTGTTCAGTCCACCAAGTCATAAGCTATCGGTTCTGCGCAGCATCAGTTGTGATATTTATCTTAACGGAGTGTAATCGTAGGTAATGTCATATATGAAAACTAGTATTGTTAGGCAATACTATAAGTGCAAGTCCAGGGCAGCTGAGGTGTGGCGATGACATCATCGATCACGCTAAAGCAGGATGTCTTGGTTTAAGCTGTCTAAAAAGCGAACTCAAACGGGCTCACGGTTTCAGATTTCTCCACTCTGGGACCAGGTTTCAGAAAAGTCGCGGTTTCGGGCAGTGCGTTTACAGGATTCGTTTGGACGCTCGGCCAAGACGAAGCAAAACCTCTGCGTTTAACCTAAAAAGCGTCTCCGTGTGGACAGGCCCTAAGACACACACACACACCTCTGAAAGGAAGAGTATAACACACACACACACACACATACACACACACACACACACACACACACACACACACACACACACACACACACACCAACATACACATACCTCTCAAAGGAGGAGTATAAGACACACACACACACCTCTCAAAGGAGGAGTATAAGACACACACACACACACCTCAAAGGAGGAATATAAGACACACACACACACACACACACACACACACACACACACACACACACACCTCTTAAAGGAGGAGTACTGTATAACACACACACACACACTTCTCAAAGAAAGAGCTGATATACACATAAACACACACACATACACACAAACTTATGCAGATACATATACAAACACACATTACATATGCACACCCCTCTCTAAGGAAAGGACAGCCAAGGGACTTTAACAGACACACACAAACACACACACACACACACACACACACACACCCAGGGGCATAGCAAAATATCCTGGGCCCTATGCATAGGCAGTCCTGATAAATAAATATAATAAAATATATTCCAGACTTTTCAAGGGCCCTCCCTTTTCTTTGGGGCCCTAGTAATCAGTACTGGTTTTACCCCCAGACCAACTCCCCTGCTCACACCCCGAAATCAAGAACCATATCATGTACGTCAGGCATGATTCCAGCCTTATTATCGTAACACCTCCAGCTGTTCGAAAATTCTAAAACAACAATGTTTTTTAATACTTCAATATAACATTTGATGAATGAACCTTACATTTTTCAGTAGCCGTAGGTGTGTAGATTTGAACAAAATCTGGTTCGGTTCTTACCGGGGCTTTTACTGCCTGAAATATCCGATTTTGTTTACTATGTTCGGAAGTTAGTGCTGGTGGCCTGGTGGCCTGGTGGGTCGTCTACTTGCACTCTTTCAACGGCACATGAACGGTTAGACTGAGAATTCTCGTCACTAATTCAAAATTCCACTGGAGCTCCAATTGAATTTGTACACACAGCCTTACAACACTGTTTTACAGCTCTTCGAGTCTTCGAGGTAAAATGTCATTTTTGGTACATAGCTAATTTAAATACACCAATGGTGTGGGTGCTTGCGTTTCTTTAGGAATCCGCCGTCTTGGTTTGTATTTAAATTAATGTTAACTGACACATACACGCAAGAGGACGGAAACATGAGACTGGTGGTAATAGGGGGTGTTCCGATACCCAAGCTAAGGTTTATGAATGTTTTTCCTCATATATTTGCTTCAGTATCAATTTCTGTGAGATTATTAATGTCTTCCAACTTCAACAGTCTTGGTGCATGTGTGTGTGTGTGTGTGTGTGTGTGTGTGTGTGTGTGTGTGTGTATGCGTGCTGCGTGCGTGTGTGTGCGTGTGTTATATGGAATGTATTAGTGGTTGTTTGATGTCTCAAACTGGGCTCAGATCCATGATCTGGTAGCCACGCATCATAATCAATAAATGTAGATGTGAAGTGTTTTGATAGAACATTTTCTCTGGTGTATATCCTGTTTACCTCCACACACACACACACACACACACACACACACACACACACACACACAAAACCTATCGGCAATGCAGCATAATACTGTACACACACCCACACACTATCATCCACCCATTACTTTGTCTCTCTCTCTCACTTCCGTATGTCTGGACATGTCATCTTCCATATTTCCCCTTCTTACAGTGCTACTCACTGTTTTAATGAGTGTACAGTTCACTTTAAAATGCAGACTTTACACTTTCTGGAGTTTTTCAAGTAAGTTTGTCAAAACGTTGTTTTTTTTTAAGTAAATCTGCACTGAAAATATATGAGAAGACTCCAGAGGAGGAAACATGATGAAGGCTAA
>NC_063205.1:22096176-22138676 GCF_017589495.1 Alosa alosa | reverse complement strand
TGATCAGCCACAGTGGAACAGAGACAGACTTTCATTCTGAACTCTCTCAATTTTATTTCAACAGCTCAACAGTTGATGGGAAATGGTCGTTTGGTTTCTCACTCTCTTTCTCACCTTTTTACATGATCTGTATTCGTGGTGCTTCTCCTTCACACCCTCTCTCACTCCTGAACTCTCCAACAGCCATTGACAAGGTTTGGTTTGGCTTCTCACTCTAATACCTTTTTTACATGGTCCACAGCTGATCTACAGAGATCTGTTTGACACGGAATGGCTTTTAAAAAAGATGTCACAGCACGACTCATCACAATACAACACAACACAACACAGCACGACTCATCGCAATACAATACAATACAATACAATACAATACAACACAGCACGACTAATCGCAATACAATACAACACAACACAGCACGACTCATCGCAATACAATACTTAAGCAATATAACACGAGTGAGAGTGGGGTTGGTCATGGATATTCCCACGGATTTTGTTCGGCCGTAGCTACGAGGCCGGAGGCCGAGTGGCGCAGGCAACAACAAGCCGTCTTGGTTGCTAGGTAACCAACATTCCAGATCCCTCGTTACGGGTCTTTGTGGTTTACATGTCTTCTTGAAAGAAATTTTGAAAGTCGGGCTGAAATCACATTCATATCTAGGTTTGCTGCATGCATGTTACAAGGACACTGGGCCATGTCATGTAAGGGACATGGTACTGCAAAAAAACGGAAACATAATCTACAATGCAGAACCACTCAACTTTATTAATTTATGGTGAATAAATGTTACACTACTGTGCACAGCCTGACGTGACGATGCTAGCATGTTAGCAGCGGTTAGCTAATTATGCTAACGTTAGTTATCTACAAGTCTCCTCCAAGTGACAATCATATTATACACAATGCTGGCAATGCTGAGAACAATTAGCATCCTTGTTTATCTTACTTACATTGAGTTGACTGTGTGGCTTAATCCACAGATGTGGTGAAGCACTGTTTCGTTATGGTTTGCTAAGGAGTAACCCACTGCTTGAAATAGTGGAGAGCTGGGATGAGAACATTGTGTCAAATGTTCGCATTGTATCGCAGAGTGATTTATTATTAGCTGTGCAAAGTCTAAGTTGAAATGTCCAGGGATATTCCAAGTCATGGAATGTCTCTCGGCCAATCAGAAACAAATAAATAATTCCATAGAACCCAATTGTTGTATAAAACACAACACAGCACGATACATAAGAATGCACGAACAACCAAGATTAAAGCATCAAGAAGAGATCGCATCCCATGTTCTCCTCCTTCCTTCTCTCTCATCCCATGTTCTCCTCCTTCCTTCTCTCATCCCATGTTCTACTCTTTCCTTCTCTCTCATCCCATGTTCTCCTCCTTCCTTCTCTCATCCCATGTTCTACTCTTTTCTTTCTCTCTCATCCCATGTTCACTTTTCTCTCATCCCATGTTCTCCTCCTTCCTTCTCTCATCCCATGTTATCCTTCCTTCTCTCTCATTCCATGTTCTCTCCTTCTCTCCTCCATTAATCCATCTCTCTTCATCCTTTTTATTCTCTCTTTTCCATCTTTCTTCTCTTTTCTCTTCTCCTCTCCATCCCTCTCTTCCTTCTCTTTTTACTTCTCCTCTCTATCCCTTTCTTTCTTTCTTCTCTTCCTCTCAACCTTTCTCCTCTCCTTTTCTCCATCCCTCTCTTCCTTCTCACTTCTCTTTTCCATTACTCATTCCCATCCCTCACTTTCTCTCCCCTTTTCCATAAGCTCACAGTCCCTTTGCTCACAGAATGTCACGGCAGAAAAAAAACATGGAGAAAATAAATCAAATGAGGAGCAAGCAAAAGTCTTCATTTTTAGTAGCCTAAGATGACATTTTAAATAATTACAGCTTGAGTGAACAGTCCATAATTCACATCCCCGTGCTTCGTACTTTGCTCAATGTTTTTGCCTGCATACTGTTGGGGAGAGGTGCTGGGATGTATCGATTGTCCACCTCACGTTTTTCATCCTCTGTGATGAAGTTTGGTGTCTTAGCCGCATACTAATACCTCTCATGTCTATCAGAGAGACCTCTTATTGCTCTCTCTCTCTCTCTCTCTCTCTCTCTCTCTCTTTCTTTCAACTTTCTTTTTCCCTTCCCTCTCCCTTTCTTTCTCTCTCTTGTTCTCTCTCCATCTTCCACAAACACTCCCAGTCTTTTCTGAAGTAAAGTAAAGTCTCTCCATATCTGACTAAACTTTCTCACGCCGCCGCCCGCCTCCTCTGAGCACGGTGGGAGGAGTGAGCAAAGCGGTAGCCAGGATTTTTCAAATACCGAGGTCAGAGGTCAGGGGCGTCGCTAGACATTTTGGGCACCCTGAGATGCAAGGGGGGGTTCTTCCTAATCTCATTTATTACATCCAAAGGATAGCTAGCACTCCTCCAATGTGGCCTATAACAGGCGCTCATGTGGCAAAAAGACTGCATAGTGTTCTGCCACTGAGTTTGTGTCAACAGAGCATCCACTTACGGAGGAACAGTATTGAATTTCAATACTTGAATTTCCCCTTGGGGATCAATAAAGTATCTATCTTATGGAAACACTGTGAATTGCAAGCCTACATCTAGGGCTACTGAATATCCCAGTTTTTAAAACAGGTTGTAAAACCTTTAGGAAAATAATTTTGCGACCCTTCCGATATTTTTGGTGACCCATGGTTTATTCCAACATCATGTTTTTATTAGTACACTTCATATTGTGCTTATTAGAGGCTGAGGCATTTTGTTTTCTTTCAAGTCGATATAAGATCGTTCGTGTAGGCTATACGGGTTGAAAATGTATAAGCACACAGTTTAATTTCCCCATATTTTGACGCATTTCATTTGAAAAAGCAACATGATCAAACAACTAAGTGCAACAACGGCTCTATAACACATCCAAAAGGGCACTGCGCTTTTGCCTGTTTAGGCTATTTGTTTGTTTTTGTTCTCTCGTGGGTTGTGACTTTTACATGCTGTGATATCGGAGTTGAAAGAAGACTGTCCATGCATAGGCTTTCTTTTACTTCATATTGGCAACATTTGGCAACACATCGAGGCAGTAATAGTGTTTGTGACAGAGGTAGGCTTAGGCTATGTCCTGTCAAGCTAGCCTATCTTCTTGTCTCTATTGAAGTTGTGTTTTGTGTGTTTACAACATTGACACGTCCCCGTGTGAGGATAGGGTAGAGGCTATTTTACCGTTTAGTTTGTGCATCGCAAGATGCGAACTATAGATTGCTGTTGTCGCGGTAAGCTCTAAATAGGCACAGTGTAGACTAGACCTACTTGCAGGGATGGGCAAAAAATACATCAGGATGTATTTAAAAATAAAATACCTAATACCCTCATTTTGAATGTATCAAAATAAACTACAAAATACAGCAACCATATTATGTATCAAAATAAAATACTGTATTTTTGTATTTTGAAAATACTCAAAATACTTTTTTCAAAGGAGTATGGAAGCGCTGCATTTTTTTTTTATCCCAAACATTTAGCCTAATAAAACTATAGTAAAAAACAATGTATACAATTTGGCCCCTGTGATACCAAATTCTATACCGTATGCAAGTTCATGTAGTGGGATCAGAATTAAGAATCATTCAAGAATTTATATAGAATAGAATTTATTTGTCATTGTCACAGGCACAACGAAATTAAGTGCATTCCTTGTTCAGTGCAAAAGTAGCAATAAATAAGTAAAAAAGTCACTATGGACATAACATACATGTCCACACATATCCCACCCATACACATCCACATTCATAAAATGTAAAACATAAAGCTATGCTTTGGTAGCACAGTTCAGTGAGATTATGGCTGTTGGGTAGAAACTGTTTCTTAGTCTATTTGTCCTGGTTTTTATGGATCTGTATCTCCTGCCTGATGGCATTAGTTCAAACAGTTTGTGACAGGGGTGTGATGAGTCTTTCATCATGGAATTGGCCTTTTTGAGGCAGCGGGAACGGTGCAGTTCATCCAGAGAGGGTAGAGGGCTGCCGATGATTTTCTGCACTGCCTTAATGACCCCCTGGAGCCTCTCCCTCTGTTCCATAGTGCAGCTTGTAAACCAAACACAGAAGCAATATGTCAAAATACTCTCAATTGAGCAGCGATAGAATGACACCAGCAGCTTTTGAGGGATGTTGTCCTTCCAGAGAACTCTCAGGAAGTAAAGTCTCTGCTGGGCCTTCTTCACTAGCCCAGTGGTGTTGATGCCCCAGGTCAGGTCCTCCATGATGTTGACTCCCAAGAAGCGGAAGTCTGTGACCCTCTCCACACAGTCCCCCTTTATCACCAGTGGCTGGATGTCTGTCTTTTTCTTCCTGTAATCCACAATGAGCTCCTTGGTCTTAGCTGTCTAAAGGAGCAAGTTGTTGGCCTCACACCACCCCACCAAACGCTCCACCTCGTCTCTGAAGGCGGACTCATCCCCTTTGGAAATGAGTCCAACTACTGTGGTGTCATCTGCAAATGACCAAGGTGTTGCTGAGGTGAGCGGGGGTGCAGTCGCGGGTATAGAGGGTGTAGAGCAGGCTCAGCACACAGCCCTGGGGGGAGCCAGTGCTGAGGCTAAGGGCGGTGGAGGTGTGATGGCCTACTCGTACTCTCTGAGTGCGGTCTGTCAGAAAGTCCTTAATCCAAAGGCAGTTGGAGTGTGGTGTGGAGTGTAGTCCGAGGCCTGATAGCTTGTCCACCAGTCTGTGGGGCAGGGTGGTGTTAAAAGCCGAGCTAAAATCTATGAAGAGCAGCCGAGCATAGCTCCCCTGCTGCTCCAGGTGGGACAAAGCAGCATGGAGGGCTGTGGCGATGGTGTCCTCAGTAGACCTATTAGCCCTGTACGCAAACTGGTGTGAGTCAAAGGTGGGGGGAGTGAATGACATGATGTGCTTCTGAACTAGTTTTTCAAAGCACTTTATCAGCACAGGGGTGAGTGCTACTGGAGGGTGGAGATATTTGTTTTTTTGGGCAGAGGGACTATGGTGGAGGTCTTCAGACAGGATGGGATGGTGGACTGGGAGAGTGACCGGTTAAAGATCTTGGTAAAGACCCCCGCCAGCTGGTCTGCACAGTCCTTAATAACTCGCCCACAGATGCCGTCGGGACCAGCTGCCTTCCGCGGGTTGACAGCCTGCAGCATACGTCTTAACTCATGCTCCTCCACAGTGAAGACCATGTCGTTGTTGGCTGCAGGATGTGGCATTGCTGCCTCTGGCTCCATCAGGCCATGTTTTGACAGTCCTTATGATGTTAGAGGCAGTTTTCCTGAGGGGAGTGACAGGTGGTCAGACTGGGCTAAGTGTGGTAGTGGCATGACCCTGTAGCCTTTCTTGATGTTTGAGTAGACCATGTCAAGTGTGTTAGCTCCTCTGGTCGTACATTTAACGTGCTGGTGGAATTTTGGGAGCACTGCTTTAAGGTTCGCGTGGTTGAAGTCCCCCGCAATGACAAACACTGCATCAGGATACCTGCTCTGTTGACTGCTAGTGCTGCTATGTAAAAGTCCAAGAGCTACATTTAGCCATTTAGCTGATGCTTATCCAAAGCGACTGATAGAACTTTCAATTAATCACATTGTAATCAATAGGCCACAATCATAAATGTGTATCTGTGCCAAGTCCAGTACAGAACTGAATAAGAAAATCATGAGGCTATGTACAGTATCTTAAAGTTACAGTATGTGAGAAACTTCATATACCTAAATACAGTGAGGCTCATAAGTATTTGAACCCATGCTAAAGTTGACTAAAAAGTGGAATATAAAATCATGTTTAGGAAATTGATCTTAATGCCTTAAAGGTAGGAAATATCCAACCTTTAAGGACACCAGTTTTCTTTGTGAATGAATAATGTATCATAAATAAATGAATGTTCCTTCAACATTCCTTCAGCATGAATATTTGAACCCCTGTTAAATTCCCATAGAGGCAGGCAGATATTTATTTTTAAATTACATTACATCACAGTACATTTGGCTGACGCATTTTTAGCCAAAGCGACTAACAACATGGTAAACAGTTTAAGTTTTAGAGCAATTCTCAACAATTTTAGGACAATTTAAAAAAACATTAGAGTACAGTAAGAATAAGTGCATCAGTGAGTGCTGTTTTTAACAGTTAGGATCAGCAAGACTTGTAAGTGTTTCTATGAGAGGAGATGTTCTCTAAAGAGCTGGGTCTTCAGGAGTTTTTTGAAGGTAGGAACTGGAAGTGTGTTCCACCAACGAGGAACAACAGATGAGAAAAGTTTGGATTGGCCTGAGCTGCACCGGTGGTAGAGTTAGACGTCGTTCGGTCTGAGGAGCCTGCAGCAGTCTGGAGGTAGCGTATGTCTGTATGAGGGGGCATTCAAGTAGGTGGGGGCAGAACCGAGACTACTTTGTAGGCGCGTAAGAGCCTTGAATTTGATGCGGGCCGGCCATAGGTAGCCAGTGTAGCTGGATGAGCAGCAGGGTAACATGTGCCCTTTTGGGTTGGTTGTAGACAGAAGCGCCGCCGCTGTTCTGGATCATCTGAAGTGGTTTCACTGCGCAGGCTGGGAGACCTGTCAGGAGGCGTTGCAGTAGTCGAGGTCGTGAGATGACTATTGCCTGAACCAGAAGTTGGGTAGCATCTTGAGTCAAGTAAGTCCTGATTTTCTGTATGTTGTAGAGTGCGAAACGGCATGACCGGGCGACTGAGCCAACATGATCTGAGAAGTTTAGTTGGTTGTCGAGAACAACTCCTAGATTTCTTGCAGTCCTGGTAGGTGAAACAGACAGGGAGTCAAATTTGATGTTGATGTCGTGGTGTATGGTAGGTTTAGCTGGGAGGACCAGCAGTTCAGTCTTTGAAAGGTTCAGCTGGAGGTGGTGTGCCTTCAACCATGTAGCTATGTCTGAGAGGCAATCCGAGAGCCGTGCTGAAACCAAGGGGTCATCAGGTGGAAAGGACAGATAGAGCTGTGTGTTGTCTGCATAGCAGTGGTATGAGAAGCCATGCGAACGGATAATCTGTCCCAAGGAGGTGGTGTAGATAGCAAAGAGAAGGGGGCCCAGCACTGAGCCCTGGGGGACCCCTGTGGTGAGATGGTGAGGTGCAGATAGCTGACCAAGCCATGATACGTTAAACAAGCGTCCTGTGAGGTAGGATTCAAACCAGGAGAGAGCAGAACCGGAGATACCCATGTTAGCGAGTATAGAGAGAAGGATGCGGTGATTAACCGTGTCAAAGGCAGCCGATAAGTCAAGCAGAATGAGTACTGATGACCGAGCGGTCGCCCTGGCTTCTTTTAAGGCTTCTGTTACATACAGCAGAGCCGTTTCGGTAGAGTGGCCGCTTTTGAACCCAGACTGATTTGGATCCAGAAGGTTGTTCTGTGAAAGGAAGTCAGAGACCTGTTTGGAGACTACTTGTTCAATGCCTTTGGATAGGAAAGGCAGGAAGGAGTGAGACAGGGCGGTAGTTCTCAATTTGAGCAGGGATGAGAGAAGCTTTCTTAAGTAACGGTGTTACCCGGGCCATTTTGAACGCTGTTGGAAATGTGCCGGAGGTTAGCGAGGCATTGATCACATGTGTGATAGCTGGTGCGATGGTCGGGCTGATGGACTGAAGTAGGCTCGTAGGTATAGGGTCCAGCGAGCATGTGGTAGGACGGCTGCATGTCAGGGGCCGTATTCACAAAGCCTTTTATCTTACCACTAGGAGTACTCCTAAATCGCACTAAAAGATTTTAGCTAGGAGTTTTCTCTTAAAAGTTATTCACAAAGCCTTTCAGACCTACTCTTAGTAAGGAAAAATGACAACTCCTAAACTAAGAGTGAGTCTTCGTTGCTATGGATGACGTCATTACTCATGCACGAGCTTGCCTGAAGTGACTACCTTGATTGGCTTATGATTGTAACACGGGAATGATTCCAAACACCTCCCTTACGATGATGAGTGACAGGTGACGGGTCCGAGAATGCATGCGCTACACAAGTAGTGCGAAGGATGGAAGATGATGAATAACTGAATAAAAAAAGCCTAGCCTAAATGAATAAAGAGTAAGGCAAAACAAATAGCCTAGTAGCCTAATCGAAACATAGGCCTACGGATTGATGCAGTAGGCTAGGCTATCTTTGCAACATTATTAAATTAATCTGTCACCATATGCCTACGTTTGCAAAGAGGAGAACATTTTAATTTGATTCACAATCAAACGTTACATTTAATTTACATGTTGACAATGAGTAGTTGTGGTTGTTGTTGGTGGCTTTATAGCATCCCTTTTATGCCTACAATGCAAAATTGTTCCCTCGCTCCTGTTGCCGCATACCCATTTCAAAACATCGCAACGTGAAATGCCACAAAAAGCTGTTTGTGAATAGGTCTTAGTGAGTTAGGAGTCCTCTAGACTTCTTTTAAGCTGTCCCAGGAGTGGATCAGGGCCAAAAAGTCCACTGAGCCTGGGGCATCTAAGTGGATGTTCATATTGCCGAGAACAAGAAGCGGACAGTCATGCTCAGGGATGGAGGACAGCAGAGTGTCAAGTTCGTCCATAAAGTCGCCTAGTTGGCCTGGAGGGCGGTAGATGACCAGCACGTAGAGTTTTGCTGGGGCGATCACTGTGATGGCATGGAATTCGAATGGGACATATTTGTTTGAAGGCAGTAGCGGGGTGAATTTCCATTTGTTGGAGATCAGCAGGCCCGTCCCACCTTCTCGTCCAGATGGGCGAGGGGTGTGGGATAGTGTAAGGTTAGTGGAGAGTGCAGCCGGGGTGGCAGTGTTCTCTGGTTTGATCCAAGTCTCAGTGAGAGCAAGGAGTTCCAACGAAAGGTGGTTGGCATAGCCAGCTATGAAGTCCGCTTTGTTGACTCTTGGATTGACAGTTCCACAAGCCCATGGAGAAGGAGGTTTCTGTAGGTGAGGACCGTTGAAGTTGCTGGAGGTTAAGGCGATTTCTGCCCCTTTTGGCATGATGCCATTTTCTGCGATGGCCGGTGATAACAGATATGGTGGAATGTCACATTTTTGCCTTTGTCGGCGCCTGTGCTCGGTGAACTTGCACAGGTAAACTTGCTCGTCTTGACCGCGTCCGTCTTACACGAGTACGGCTGAAATGAGGGCTGACGCTTATGCTGACGCTTCAGCAACAGCCTCTATTGTTATGCTGACAGGAATTGCACGCAGCTGTCCTCGTGTCTCACTAATGATGAATCAGTGTAGACCGCCCTGGACGCTCTCAGACAGCTTAGATTGTTCAAAAGGGTGTTAATTACTGTCAACTGAAAGTCCGCTCGCTCACACCGACCGAAACTCACAGTTTCAAGTAGCCTCCTCCCTCAGCTGTTCCCAAACGCCCAGAGTCCAATTCTAAACAATTGGAGAGGATTGGCCAGTAGTAGCCTATGTGTTTCTTCCTTTCTCTCTCCCAACTCACTGCAGTTGTTGTTTCATGGATCCAGGATACTTTGCATCCTGATAAAGTTCCCTTGGCCTTTGGAATAAAAATAGCCCCACATCATCACATACCCTTCACCATAGAGATTGGCATGGTGTGTATTTCAGTAAGCCTATTAGCTGGTTTGATTTGCATTGACCTCAATGAGCATCAAACCAGCTAATAGGCTAACTGAAATACACAATATACACTGAAATACAATTCCTTTTTAGTCAACTTTAGCACTTTTTTCAGATAATTATGAGATCACTGTATCTCCAACCTCAAGTATGCAGCTAATAATGGAGGACTTTGTGCATTGGTGCAAACTCAATCACCTTCAACTCAACACTTCAAAGACCAAGGAGATGGTGGTGGATTTCCGCAGGTCTAAGTCCGCTCTGCTACCAGTCTCCATTGATGGGGTCAAGGTGGAGGTGGTAAGCACCTACAAGTATCTGGGTCTCCACCTGGACAATAAACTGGACTGGTCAGCTAACACTGATGCACTCTACAAGAAAGGACAGAGGAGGCTGTACTTCCTGAGGAGGCTGCGGTCCTTCAATGTGTGCAGCAAGCTCCTCAGGATGTTCTACCACTCTGTTGTGGCCAGCGTCCTGTTCTATGCAGTGGTATGCTGGGGAGGAAGCACAAAGAAGAAGGATGCTGGGCGACTTGACAGGCTGGTAAGGAAGGCTGGCTCTGTAGTGGGAGCTGAACTGGAGTGCATCACTTCAATATCTGACAAAAGGACCCTGAACAAACTGATCAACATCTTGGACAATGAATGTCATCCACTCTACAGCACTATTAAAAAGCAAAATAGCTTGATCAGCTGGAGACTTCGCTCACTGCCATGCACAACTGAAAGGCTGAGGAAGTCATTTGTCCCCAGGGCCATTGAACTGTTCAAAGACTCACTAAAGGGAAGAGAAGAGATAGACTTCTCTGCTTAGTCTGTCTGCCTCTCCACCCTCTCCATGTTTGAGTACTGACTGCCCACTACTGCTTTACCACTGTTTTACTAATGTCCACAGCCTGTTTTCACTACTGTTTTACTGCTACGCTGTTTTTCATGCTATATTAGCAAACATGGTCAATGGCTGCGGTCAGGCTTCTGCTACAATACTGAATGAATTAATGAATGGCTATAACCCTATTACCTCAACCTGTTCTTGCACTGACATAGTTTTTTATATTACCTTGTCTACATTATACTTCACTCTCCTTTTTATCCATATTATTTATGCTGGTCTCTAGTCCTTATTCTTGCACTGTTGCACTGTTGGACTAATGTTGGACTACTTTTTGCACCTTCACCATGACACTCACTCCCTTGAGCACCTTACCAGCACCTTATGCCTGATCACCCTCAAGCACATTGGACTTTTTAAATGTAATTTATATAGTGTATTAAGTATTAAGTTTAGTTAGTTTTCTTATGTTCTACTGTCTTTATTGTACAGTGGAGTTTAGTTATATGTTTATACGTATACTTATGTTTACCATTTCTGCTGTAAGTGCATGTTGTGTGTGATGTCTGTATGCTACTGAGACCCTTGAATTTCCCCTTGGGGATCAATAAAGTATCTATCTATATATCTAATAAGGAAATAAAATTGTTACTTAGACAAAGTGAACTACTCCCCACAGTGGAATGCAGAAAGGGATGCTACAAGTAAGGTAATTCAAACACAATCAACACCTTACCATCTAGTTATGTCATTGTGGTTCATTGAGATAGCTGTAATTTTTTCCCTGTTAAGGTTTAGCATAGAGGCAATAGGATTGGTTGCCTGCAATAGTATACCATATGCAAGTTAATATAGTGTGATCAGAATTTGTAAAGTCAGAATTAAGAATCATTCAATAATTTACATTTAGTCATTTAGCTCAGTGGTTCTTAAACTAGGGGTCGCCAAAAATATGTGAGGGGTTGTGAAATAGTTTTTAGACCAACATGTTAAAAGACTAGGATATTCAGTAGCCCTAGATGTCAGCCTAGGCATCCAATTCACAGTGTTTCCATAATGTTCCTTCGAAAGTAATGTTTACACACTTAAACCTCTACTGTACCTCTTGCAATGATGAGCTTGAAGATGATGATTTTCCTCCTCCTCTCCTCCCCTCTCTTGCTTTCTTCTCCTCTCCTCCTCCCATCCTCCTCTTCTCTCCTGCTCTCCTCTGCCTCTTTCTCTCCTCCTCCCCTCATCACCTTTTCTCCTCCTCTTCTTCCTTTCCTCTCCCCTTTCCCCTCCTCTGCTCTCTCTTTTCTTCTCTCCCCACCCCCTCTTTCCTCTTCCTCTCCTCCTCTTCCTCTCATGTGTGTTGAGTTGGTAATGCATCAAGCTGATGAGTTTCAGTCAGGAGGACGTGAGAGGCCTGAACAAACTAACAGCACAGTAATGGATGACTTGATATATCAGCGCTAAGAAGGCCGCTCCTCCACCTCTCCTCTCCCTGATGTGTCTCAGTCTGGAGGATGTGAGAAACCTTAACATTTTAATAGACTAACAGCACAGTAATGGATTACACGCTATATCAACACTCAGCATTGGGGCCAGACTCCCCTCGTCATTTATTACCAGCCCTGCTGCCTACTGCTACAATACTCTTAAAACAAATGTGTTAGAAACAACAAAAACTGTGTTGTCTCTATCTGGACAGAGATGTGTTAAAAACAACATACTGTAACAAACTGCAAGGTTGTCTCAGATTGTTTTTTATTGGTTTCACACCAAAACACACAAACACCTAATACCGGGTCAGACCTGACCCTTATGCCCCAGCACTAAACATCTAGTTGAGGCTGTATCTACAACACACACTAGTTAGCCCCGGTTATGAACATTGTAACAGACTATAAACATAAACACGACAGACAGGACATACAACATTGTCAACCCGCATGGTTTAGAACATTAACATTACACACATACACACACTGCACAGCATCATGGGACCACAGTAATAATCAGCTAGGCTCAGTTCATTACAATACACTCACACACTGTCATTTTCAACACATGATATAGTGAGTACAGAGAGTACACACAATGTGTAAGAAACAACACAAACTGTGTTGTCCCTATCTGGACATAGAGATGTGTTTAAAAAAAGTCATTTTCAACACATTCACATACAGAGTGCACCATCATTATTCTTACTAATTCCACTATTACTTTTAATTCACCACCTTGCGAAGTGGGTTGGTCTCTCTGATAATGTTTTAAACGGATTTCAAACCTTCATTACTGGCAGAAATGTTTATGTAAATCTTGGGCATCATGTGTCTGGAAAACTTTTTTCTTGGTCCTCTGCTTCTTTCCCTATGCTTCCGTTAGGAATAAGTCAGCATAATGTAAACTTCCACAACTATTCAGACGGTACATAATTATATATTTCTGTGGAGCCAACTGGTCTTTGCTCCCTTATTGCATGCTTAGCCTCCATTAATCAGTGGATGAGCAGCAATTTATTAAAACTAAATGACAATAAAAAAATAAAAGAGGTACTTTTGATTGGACTGAAATCAAAGCGAGACACCGTTCTTAGTAATCTTGGGAACCTGGGACACCAGCTCACCCAGTAACAAGCCTAGGTGTCATCTTAGATACAAGTTTTAGCTTCAAGGCCTATATTAGTGAACTTACCCAGATTTCCCCCTGAGAAACATAGCCCAAGTGTGGCCTTTAACTCAACAAGATGCAGAGAAATGAATCCATGCCTTTATCACTAGTAGTTTAGACTACTGCAATCAGAGATGTAGTGGAGGCTAAACGCAAGTCAACTCTTTAAGTTTATCCAAAAGTTTATCCACCTCTGAAATTTCCAACATAGAGTTTATCCACCTCTAATATAGTTTATCCACCTCTCAAAATAGTTGAATCACCTATTGCAACTTTTAACATTCAAAAATCACACTGTACTATCATCAACACTCTAGGAACCATTTAATACCACTGGTATTATTATAAACATTGGACAACAACCTTCACCATCATCAAACATGTTCTGAATGCCTTTTTAAAAATCTGATACTGCATTGCAGTCCACCTCACCGTGTATTGATTATAATGTTCTGTTAATCACTTATAAAGCTCTAAATAGCATAGAACCTTCATGTATCTCCGAGCTTTTAATATCTTATCAACCACAAAGGAACCTTAGATCTTCCAATGCTCATCTTTTAATTGTGCCCAAAGTGCTCCACATGCGGATAAGCTGCTTTTATCCATTATGCACCAGAGCTATGGAATACCCTGCCTTTGTACATCAAACAGACAAATGTTTATGTATGTAAACATAAACTGTAAAAAAGACATGAAAACATACCTGTATATGAGGGATTTTATTTAACTCACTTTTATCTAGCCTATTTCTTTACATTATTTTACATTCTACTGCTGCTATTTACAGGGTCTTTCTATTTTCGCTGCATTAGTTGTATTGTATATGTTGTTGTATTTAGCTCCTTACAATCTTGCGAATTCTCAATTTTACTTAATAAATTGGCCCTCTTGTTGTTCCACATCGGTCCCACGCAAGTCAAGATCTCTCCTCTTGTGTCAGAGGCAGAAAGCCATCTGTGGAGGAGAGAAAAAAACATGAAAAATGCATTGGAGTTTGCAACTCCATTATTAGAGAGGGTGTGTGTGTGTGTGTGTGCTCCTGAGCGAGGTGGGATTTATTGAGCTTGGGCACCTGTGCCGACACACACACACACACACATGCACACCTGTTGTCTGCAACCCTTTGTGACAAAACCTCATTCAAATGTCTAAGGGAGAAAGTGGAAGGCAAAGGAAAAGAAAAAGAGAGAGAAAAAAAAGTCTTGATAAATGTACAGTAGGCTTCATTAATCTATTGCCAGTGTTTCAGTGACGTCACCCAGCACTGGTGAGGGAGTGTGGGTGATCTATCAAGCAGCCAGCTGGACCCTCTCTCTCTATCACTCTTTCCCTCTCTATCACCTTCTCTCTATCACTCTCCTTATTTCTCCCTCTAACTTTCTCTTTACCTTCCTGTCCCTAGCTTGATGGTCTTTTGGCAGCCTAACCTAACCCTTGTCTAACTCTAGTGCCTTCCAGGCAGCACTGCGTTGAAGTTGACTGTGGGGGCCCAAAAGACCATAGATCCTCTCTCTATCACCTTCTCCCTCTATCACTGTCTTTCTCTATCACTCTCTCTATCTCTCTCACCTTCTTTCTCTATCACTTTCTTACTTAAATCACTGTCTCTCTCTCTCACCTTCTCTCTCGCTAACATTCTGTCTCTCTTTTTCTCTTCATCCCTCTGTCCTCTCTAGCTATTACCTCTCGGCCCTGTGTCGTCATGCTCAGGTGCTCATGCAGCTGATGCTCAGGGTCGAAAGTCAGAGGTCAAAGGTGATGTGATCCCCCAGGCGCGTCGTTAGACCTGGGCATTCGGGGCTATAGCCCCGGATCTATGGGCCGTCAACAACAACAACAAAAACTCTAATCGTGAATGAAATAAATAGCCCCGTAGAAGAGACTTTTGTGTTTTGTGTCCATTGTGTGCATTAACAGCAGCGCAAGAAAATCTGACGTGATCTGGTCAGCTAGTCATTGGAGTTAACCCTTTCGTGCCCGTGCTGAACATTCCATTTTTGGTGCACATTTTGGTGAACATTCCATTTTTGGTCCTTACACAATAAATACATATTTATTGAGTATAATACATACCATCAATGGGATATACATACCATTGTAATCAGAAGGGTCAGTTCTATCAAATGATGTAAAATACATATGGTAATGTTGATATAGTAATGAACAGTCTTCAAATGTATACCAAAATTCGTTAAAATTGAATTTCATTCACATAAAATGAATTTTTATCATATTTCTATACGAGATAGAGAAAATATAGAGTGTATGACATGTTCAGCAAGTTGTGGGCTATTTAACAAAAAAGACTGAATTGGAATATCATTAACCTTTCAAAAGTTATGATACATTTAGTGATCAGTGTAAAAAAATGCAGGAAACGGGATTTAGAATGTTGACAAAATTCACATTCTCTTTCTCACCAAAAACATAAAAGTATGCATAAAAACTAATAATGAAGTCAGACACAATGGTTTAGATTTATTTGGTCCATAAGAATAAACCATTTATTTGTATATAAGCAAATGCTACAGTCAATAATAATGATATATAAAAGAAAAACATGTACCTTACCAGTAATACAGGAAGTAAGTATACTGTATATTTATTGAAGATCAATTCTGAATAGAGACATAGAATACATTTGATTCAACTTCCTTATATAAATTAATGTGTTCTAAACATTTGAAAGTGGATTACATAGAACAGTGGTTCTCAACCTTTTGAGCAAACACCCCCCTGACCTTACTTTGATCCTCTGCCCCCACACACACACACACACACACACACACAATAAAAAATAAAAAAAAAACTACACCCCTGGGTAGGCTATAGGCCACTCACTCTATACTGCTTAAATAAAAAACCGAGCCCATTTCTGTGCTGTTTTGGTTTCTTCTGGAATTATAAGAAAATGTCCCTATGAGCCTATTTTATTATTAAGCAGATTTAGCCCACTGTTAGAAGCAATAGGAGACTTTGCATTGTACTGTCGGCACTTTTTCTTGCTATCCGCCATGTTCGTTTGTGTTGTTTTATTAAAGATGAAGACGTCACAGTGAGTTCACTTACCAAAATGAATGGAATGGAGATGAACTACAATAAGCATTTCTTGAGCTTACTCCTAAATTCTAATATAAGATAATTTCTTTAGTTCTAATGTGTTATTATGAACTTTATTCAATCTAAGTTATGTAGCACTTATTTATTTAACTTAAATGCTTTTTAGCACTGCGCTACATTATGTAAATGTGCTTTACTGGGCTCCTTATCCATGGGGTGCTACCTGATTCACTTCTCTCCATATTGCTCGTTCCAGTCCTAAAAGATAAAGCTGGGAAACTGACAACTACAGACCAATAGCGCTTTCTAGTATTCCATCCAAAGTTTTGGAACGCGTCCTCATTACCAGGCTTTATACCTTTCTACTAACATCACATAATCAGTTTGGCTTTAAAAGGGAACATGGCACAGATATGTGTATATTTGCTCTAAAGGAAATGGTTGCAAAATATGTGGATCAGAATTCAACCGTATTTATGTGTTTTTTAGATGCTTCTAAGGCGTTTGATAGGGTCAACCATGGAAAATTATTTATTAAATTACTTCAAAGAAGGGTGCCAAAGGTCATTATCAGGATTCTAGTATACTGGTACAGTCACCAGACAATGAGGGTCAAATGGGGCTGTGGAATATCCTCCCCATTTTATCAAATGGTGTCCGTCAAGGGGGATTATTATCCCCGGCTTTATTTAATGTATACATGAATGATTTGTCAATCCAACTGAGTTTGTGTACTACTGGCTGTGTAATAGCCCACTTGTGGTGTGTAAAGAAGTAAAGTATCTTGGTCATATAATCTCAGATGATCTTAGTGATAATCAAGATACATATTGTCAACGCTGCAAATTATATGCCCAGGCTAACATGTTACTACGCAAGTTCAGTATGTGCTCTTCTAATGTCAAATGCTCTTTGTTTAAAGCCTTTTGTACACCTATGTATACTGCTCATCTTTGGTGTAGATATACAGTAAGAAAAGCAGCTTGCAGAAGCTTAAAGTTGCCTACAATGACACTATGAGATTGCTGATGCAGCCACCTAGATGGTTTAGTGCCAGCTACTTGTTTGTCTTCTCCAATGTGCCAACCTGTGAGGCAGTCCTTAGAAATTTAATGTACAAATTCATGTGCCGCCTGGATCTCTCACACAATAGTATTATTGAAGCTCTAGTGAACCCAGCCAAGAGCTCCTTGAGGTACTCCTCTAAGCTTAGGACGCATTGGAGAGAATGCCTATATGTTTGATGGTTGGTTTTGTCTGGTTGTCTTGATGTTTTGTTTTGTTGTCTTGATGGGTTGTTTTGTCTTGTTTTCTTGTCTTTTGTCTTCTTGTTTTTAAATATATTTATTCTGTCTGATTTTTATTATCTGCTATGGACATTGTACTAGTGTCTGTGATAAATAAAGAATTGATATGTATTGTTTTTATAACAAAGCCAACAATTTTTCTTTGGCTCCTGCTGTACAGGAATATGTACTTGATGAAAAGACGACAGAGTAGTAGTTGGAGCAGCTGAAGGCGAGACTGAAATTTTGATGGAAATGCCTGCCAGCTGTTGTGATAGATTTTCGCCAAAGTCTTTCTGGCTGTAGCTACCAAACCTAGGTTCAACACCAGATTCTGCATTGCCAAACTTGAAATCAGGGCTGCACAATATTAGGAAAACATACGATATGCGATAACATTATTGAGTACAGCGATAACGATATAACTTGCGATATTTAAATATTTAATGTTTTTCTCCACCTCATGTTTTTCTCCAACCTCATATCGCCATGCATCCCACGTTATTAGGCTACCGCATGCCGAGTGCAGCGGAAAATGAAAGTAAGGGGTTCGATCGCACAGTCCAACGGTAGGCTAAACAACTTTTACAAATAACGAATCCTGATTACCTCTCTGCTGCTGTCTGGGGCTTTTGCTAAATGCAAATCATGAAATACAAGCCTTACAGTGAAAGACAGATATCTTCTGATCCTATAACGATAACGAAAGAAATTGTTTATTTTAACACAATGGAGAAGGACGCATTTGGCGCTGTGTTTGTAACACGTCATCCTTAATAAAACCAAAATATTTCCATAGAACAGACATGCTTTTCCTTTTAGTCACCAATTCCTCTTCACCCAAGTGTAACCTACCTCGCTCGACTCACTATCTTCAGCCATCACGACATTAGCTCCCGCCTCAACACCTAAAACACCACACGGGCTTCTAGGGCAGCATGACAGCATCGGTTTGGTAAAATATGTTGACATTCAGAATGTGAATACACCATAGACTGTATGGAATGCGCACGGCACAGAAAATGTATCGAAATTTATCGAAAATTAGGTAATCTTTGCGGTATGTCCATCGCAAATGTTAATATCGCGATAACGATAGATTTTAGATATATCGTGCAGCCCTACTTGAAATAATAAGAAACTACTGACAATGGCAATGTCAATGGAGAAAAAGTGTACACAATATGTATTTCTCATTTGGTCAACGCTCCCTGATCCCTTCAGAGACTTGGTTCCCCAGTAGCAATGGATATTAGGGAGGGAAGGGAAGTTCTATGTCAATGACCAATCCCAGAAAACTGTGAAACTGTTCTGGGGTCTCTTCGTCCCATGCCCCTGCACTGTGTGTTTGCATACGACGGCCTACTAAGCACAACCTCCCACCCGTTCCGGTTGGTAAAACCACATATGCCTGGGACAACAACATAAAAATCAACATAACAAGTCTATTTCACAGTGTTTTAGTGGCAGTCTACACCACCCTCATGGTCCCTAAATCTATACCTTCTTCCTCCATCCTCACATGGTCTTCAACATTGTGAGCAAAGCTCATCAGCAGTCAGCTACCTCTTCAGGCCTGCAAGGAGGTCTGTGTAGGTCTTGTCATCCTCCATCTGAAACAACAGTAAAATCATACAAATGTAATACCTTTATTAATTTAAAAAATAAAACACAAAACTACAGATGCGTGCGTGTGTGCACATACATACAGAAGAGGTAGCCTAAACTATTGAAGCATTCTGAGTAACTCAAAAATATTTAGAAGTATGACAGATTACATTTCACCTAGTAACTAACTGCTGAAATGCAATAATGACATTTCTGACATAATATGTGATTTCACATCATGTTTTCTATAACTACATATTGAGAAGAGTAGAATATAAAGTCATGCCATCTTAGAAAATGTTGAGACAAGCACGTCTGATGTTTGTCATTTAGAAGTTAGCAAGGTAAAACAGTTCACTACAAACTGCCTAGCGAGGTAACAACCCGAGGAGAGGCAATAAGTTAATTAGTACTAAATTTCTGACAGAATCTGTGATTTCACATCTTGTTTTCTACAACTACATATTGAGAGGAGTAAAAATATCGCTCAACTTATTTCATGTACTGTAGCAGCTAAGAGAACGCAACCTAGAAACGCGGCGCCCATTTATTTATTCAGCTTTGGTATGCTATACTGACTTGCCAATATAATGCTGACCTAACAAGCAAATTGGTACAAGAAAACAAACTTACTTACAGGTTATATACTAACAGGTTTTTTAATGAAATTGTCAAATGAAAATAACTGATATCAAAAGCAAACGAGAATACTGCAAGCAGTTCAAAGTAATGCAGCTAGCTAAAGTTACATGACGTTGCACTTAGCCCCCCGCTATGCCATAATGTTGACGCTGATGAGAAAGCATATTACTGTCAAATAACATGATTTTATGACTACAAATTAAGATTAACCATAACTAGAAACGATGTAAAAACATATATTACCTCAGTTTATCCAGCGGTGTGGTTTCCAGTCGAGGTAAACTCCAACGAAGTGCAGGTGGCATCAGGCGGTCCATGTCAAAATGTACTACTGAAGTGAAAAGTTTTTTTCACGACTCATCTTCAAGTATCCAAAACATTTCGCGCCATAAACCCCTTAACCAATCATATCAAATTGAAGCCTACGTTATCAGCATTACGGGGAAGATTTCAGAAATAAAATCAGTCATTGGACAGCTGAGATATTAGATGATTGGTCATCGTTAAAATTTTAACGAAATTAAAACGGTCGGGCTTGTAAGGGTTAATACAGTACTTATTAACTCATTGGCTGCCAATGACGTCTATAGACGTCAGTTTAAATACAACCGTTGACTGCCAATGACGTCTATAGACGTCAATTACGTTTTTCAACAGGGCGGGCTTGGGAACGATCTGGCGGAGCTTGTCACTAAAAATCAGGCCTGTAAACAGAGAATTTACTAGCGAAGTGACCTGCCAGGTGGCAGCAGTGTCACAGTGTCTTGAACGCTAACAAAAAAAACACTGCTGTGACCAACCCCAAATGTTAATATGTATCCTTGCCTATTATAAGTGGGTATACTGAGATGGTGATGCTTTTTAAGGGGGTATACTGTGTAGTCCTGTGTATCACGTAGACCAGTGTTTCCCAAACTTTTTTTCTGGGGACCCACTTTTTAAAAATGACAGACCATCGCAACCCATCTCACTTTAGATCTAACATGCAACCTGCATGCAATCATATTGTTTTAGGCCACAGGTTCTCAAACTTTTCTTGGGGGTATTCTTGCATGCTACACAGTCGTCTCTCTTCAGCATAGTAAGCTGATCCTATATCTAAAGAGAGATGTTGTAGGCTACATTGCGTTGCAAACAAATGGATCCATAACACCGTCAATTCCTATGTAAACATAGCAAGTAACTCAAGTCGTGATATTGTAGCCTATTTGTGGAGGTTTCTTTATTTGGAAAGTTGAATCCGCATTTTCCTCTGGAGTTAAACGTTTGTTTGTAGGCTGTATACCAAGTCTGTGTATTGATGTTGTGGCAAGCTATGTAGTAAGAATGTGAAATTAATAAATATCAGAACAAGAGGCTTTTGCGCAATAGTCAAAAGATAATGTGCCTTTATTGTAGCCTAGTAGAGTACAGAAATGTTTCATTTTGCGAGTGAGATGTCCACGCTGTCCATTCTGCGACGCATTCGCCCCCCAGTTTCAGAGCTATTCTAAATGATTCTAGAAAACTGATAGCTTTCCTGGCTAAGTTAGGCCTATTAGACAACATAAATTGTGCTGACTACCCAAATAAAATCTCCTGCGACCCAACCGTGGGTCGCGACCCAGTCTTTGGGAAACACTAATGTAGACTACACCAAGTCTTTCTGGAGCTTTCTCCGACTGGTCCTTGGCTCTTGGGCTACTGTTCTGTCTATCCTTCCGACTCCCTGGTCAGAAATCTTGCAAGGAGCTCCTGTGCTAGGTGATGATGCAGTGATATTCCTTCCCCTTGCAGAAAATGGCCCCAATGCTGCTAACTGAAAGATTCTGTAGTTTTGAAATGTGTCTGTAACCAGTTCCATCGATATGTTTTGCAACAATAAGGTTGCAAAGGTCTTCGGAGAGCTCTGCTTTATACCTATATTCTTGTGGGACACCTTGGTGCCGACCGATAAAAAAACGTTTTATAGCATCAATAGGTATAAACCCAGCTTATATTCATTTGCACAGATAGGAGGGATAGTTACTTTCCCAATACTTACAGATTCCAGCTCGTTCCTTGCCTTGGTGTACTGCATTTTCTTAACGTGTTCTATACTTTTGTCTTCTTTCATTCCACTGCATTACACATAACTCTACTTATGGACTTAAATGTTTGGATCTTTTTATAAGTGTGGATTAGTTAATATTACTGAGTTAATATTAATGTCTGGTGAAACTTTACTGGGAATTGCCTCTCTGGAAGTACCAGATTTGAGGAAAGACACTACCAGTACCCAGGGCATTCACTGAATACAGAAGAAGCTCTGTGTGTGTGTGTGTGTCTGTGTGTTTGTGTGTGCGTGTGTGTGTGTGTCCTCCTGTTTGTCTGACAGATTTGAGGAAAGACACTACCAGTACCAAGAATACAGAAGCTCTCTCTGTGTGTGTGTGTGTGTTTGTGTGTGTGTGTGAGAGAGAGAGAGTGAGTGCAGTGCAGTCCCTGCATGTGCATAAGAGGTGATATGAGACAAACAGTATCTGCTTGAAAACACACACCCAACCCTACAGTGTACCTACACACATCCACTCACACACACATAAACACACACACACACACACACATTTCCTCTCCCTATTCATACATACACAAGCACACATCAAGATACACAGAGAGTGTGTACTCTTAGGTCCACAGGTGAATAAGCAGCGCCTTCCTTGTTGTTCCTATAAGGACACACACACACACACACACAGCAGCTTCATTCCTGTTGTTCCCCTGATAAGTCTCCTAGTTAAAGGCCTGGCTACCTCGGCTACCTCTCACCGGGTGCTCCTCATGTGGAAAGAGACAGATGCTACCTCTATGTGAGTGTCTTTGTGTGTGTGTGTGTGTGTGTGTGTGTGTGTGAGAGAGAGAGAGAGTGTGTTTGTGTATGTGTGTGTGTAGTGTCTTAGGTAAAGTGGCAAATCCATGGGTGGGCAAAAAGTGTTTGTGTGTGTGTCTGTGTGTGTGTGTGTGTTGTGGATATGTGTTATCTTTAAACCCCCACCTGAGCACATATGACTCCTGTGTTTAGCCTCTGTAGCAGTACCTATGTAGGCTGGATGCTGCTAATTTTGGGCTAATTTTGGACTATTTCTATAGACTAAGCTAAGCAATATTAAGCTGGCAACGCAGTGTGACTCTATACAATCCATAACTCTTTTGCCCACAGTGATTTAGCCAGACTGAAGTAAGAAACTTAATCTTGATTTTAAACTTGGTGATATCAATGTTTAATCTAACTGGTTATCATGCTTTTTGTCTCCATTTAATAGGCGTACTTGCTTTATTCCCTTTTACATTGCTCGCTCAAATACTCAGATACATAGTATGGGACAATGATGCTAACCACAGCAGTCACACTAGTCAGTTGCTGCTTCAGTTTATGACATGTACAGACTTAACTATGAATTATATGTGAATGTGCAGTTTATGACATGTAAACTGCACACACAGTATACCCTTTTGATCCCGTGAGGGAAATTTGGTCTCTGCATTTATTTATCCCAATCCGTGAATTAGTGAAACACACTGCACACAGTGTACACACAGTGAGGTGAAGCACATACTAATCCCGGCGCAGTGAGCTGCCTGCAACAACAGCGGCGCTTGGGGAGCAGTGAGGGGTTAGGTGCCTTCCTCAAGGGCACTTCATCTGTGCCTACTGGTCGGGGTTCGAACCGGGAACCCTCCAGTTACAAGTCCGAAGCGCTAACCAGTAAGCCACGGCTGGTTCAATGATCTATGCTAGGCTGGAGCTAAAAGTGGTATCGCCAGACTCAGAGAATGGCTGGATGAACTGGAGAAAGGTAAATATCAATTGTCTAACTCAAGGGGAGGTGGAAAATGAGTGTAATTCCCCAAATGGTGGAATATACACGATGTGATTGGCCTTATCGAGGCTTAATTTTTCCAGTTCGCAAGCCAACGGAGAGTTGCTAGACTACCAGCAAATTACATTTGCTGCCGCTAGGGTGTGTCTAGATTTTTAGGCTAATTCATAGCAGGATTGGCATCTGAAATGACAGTAAAAAGGTTTGAAGCAAAGATTCTATATCTCTTTGGGTCTCACTTGGCAATCAGATAGGACTTTTACCAAAATAAGTATCATGCTTAATCTGAGCTTTGTGCTTTGTTTGGTTACTTTCTGTAAGTGATTTGATGATAAATGCTATATGTGTGCGTGTGTGTGCATGTGTGCGTGTGTGTGTGCACGCGCGCGCACTGTGTTTGTGTGTGTTTGTGTGTGTTTGTGTGTGTGTTTGTGTGTGTGTGCGCGCGCGTGTGCGTGTGTGCGTGCGTGTGGCTGTAACTGATAAAGTAAGGGGAGCCTCCAGGGGAGAAGAGAGAGGTTTGTACATACGTAAGTGATTTTGACACCCTGCAGCCTGACAGAAAGAGCATACTGATCGTCTTCATTAAGGCTAGTGCTCATCTCCGTCAAGACACACACTCACACTAGAGTGCGGTTCGGGCCGCAAATTTCTGTTCAAACCCGGCCCGCGTCCTACAGAGTTGCGTCCGAACCCGACAGGCATTTTCATTTTTATGTCCGAACCCAACCCGAGTCCGACGCAGATGATGCCTTAGTAATTCCCATGCTAGTGATTAAACGTTCACGTATGTGGATAGCCTGTCTTTTTAGCCCATTAAACGGAACAAACAACAAATGGAATTGTCTACAGAATCAGATGAGCGAAAAGTCTTGAAATGAACTACAACAGTATTTCAAACTACAGTGCATCTGTCACTGATCCTGATCCATATGCAGCATCGGCGTTAATTGGGGCAACTTGAGGAAATCCTCATCCAGTTGAACAAGACGACCTTATAGCCTACCGGTAGCCTATGTCTTTACCACAATATCCAACGCAAATAATCTTAAAATCTCCTGATAGGCTAACAACTTTTTTTTAACGTCACCCAAGACATGCCGCCTAAAATGCACATGCGTTGTTACGACTACATAAACAAATCTTGCACACAGGAAGAGAGCTGTTAGGTCTTTTTTACATTTTACTTTATTCTCAAAAAACAAACGTTTGCATCATGTAAAGCAGACCTGTTGGTTACCCAACATAATAAGCCATTTTAATTGTAAAGCTTCCAATGCATATCGCAACCATGTGTCCGAACCCGAACCGAACCCGACTATAATTTCTAAATATTTGTCCGAACCCGACCCGACGGGCTCGGGTCGGGTAGCCACACTCTAACTCACACACACACACAGACAGTTTTTCTCATCACTTCACTTATTGACTGTACCACTCTCTCCTGGGAATGTTCAATACTTGTTTACAAACCTCTATCTCTGTTCATAAATATAAACTGAAGTGTACCAAATGATGCATGGCTATAGCATTTAATATTTTTACATGTGCATAAATGACACACACACACACACACACATTATGGATATCTCTATATGCCCTCTGCTTTGCCTTAAGCTGATGCTGAGATACATCCATCTTCATCAAGCTCACCACCCCACCATGGATGAAAGCTCTGTCCATTTGTCTGTCTGTCTGACTGACTGTGTGTCTGTCTGTCTGTGTGAATCAGGGATGACCACTTAAGAAAAACGACTAGCCTAATGGCTCCAGTGCTGCTTTAACCAAGAAAAAAAAAACTGAGAATAAAAACAAAACCGCTCAATCAGGCATGCTGTTTAGAAGAGCGATACATTTTTCTTGCATCTTCATCAAAGCTTCACCAAATGAAAACCCCCCTTTTGACCATGGATGAAAGCTCAAAAACCTGTCCATTTGTCATACATCCCATATTTACTTATTTTTTAGTATACTGTCTGAAATAAAGCTGACTATCACCATCGTCACCATGACAACCAAAGTTTGTGAACCGGACAGTGTCTGTCTGCATACATTTTCTTATACACAATCATTTCCCGTTGGATTTTAAATTCAAATTCAAACTGTTTTACTGAAATAACACACATAAGACTTGTGTTATGTCAATAGTAAGGCAGTCTTACAGAGTCACACATACAATGAACTCAGAGGAAATCTACAGTTCTGTGAATATGCACTGAATTTGTCATTTCATGATTTTATCTTTTTCTGCCAAATCTCCATTCTATCTCTCCTCCTTCATCCCTTTCCTTTCACTCACCCTCTCTCTTTTCCTCTCTCTATCCCTTCATCTACATCTTTACTGTTTTTATATTGGACCCTCCTCTCTCCTACTCTGTCTCCTTCCTCTCCTTCTCTTTCCTTCTCTCTCTTAGCAATAACTGATATAAGCAATAAGTGACAGGAATGATTTGGGGCCAGACGTCAACTGCTGGGACAGATTTACACCATTCCATCCCTTCTGTTCCTCTATCCCTCCATCCATCTGTCTCTCAATTTCTGTCAGTCCATCTTGTTTTTTTCATTTTCAGATTTACGGCATTCCATTCCATATGTTCCATCCATCCATGTCTCTCTCTCTCTCTCTCTGTCAGTGAGCTGTCGTAGTGCAGTCTTCATGCTTCTACATAAGAACGGTGATCTCACTGATATAAAGTGCTGGAGACCCGTGTCGCTCCTGTGTAGCGACTATGAATTGCAGGGCCGGTTCTAGCTCTTTGGTTGCCCTAGGCGAGATTGAGTTTTGTTGGGACTGAAGGGCACTGAAATCTAGGGAGGTATTTGATGATCACTATTACATTCCATGTAGTTGAAAGAGTGTCGGGATTTCAAACAAACCATCCGCTTTCATGCGTTCATTGAACGTCCGCGGTGCTGTAATGGAAACCTTATTGCATAGCCAAGTAGCCTATTGAGTTATTTTTAAATTATGCATGATTTACTTTTTATTATTTCGTAGGCTGGAATGCCTCGAGTCGCGGCAACAATTGTGTTCAAATGTAGTAGCGTGTCAGCTCTGGCAAGGCGGCAAGCGATTGACATGTTGGAGACCCAGCTGGAAAATCAGTGGCCGAATGCACGCAAGAGTTGTATACATAAGAAACACCCAGAGTTTGGGGGGTGCCAAAACGCGTAATTCCCTCTATTGTTGCAAATATAGACTAGATATAGTTGCGACTTCCGAACAGTTTTTGTGAGTGCTACTTTGTTAATATTTGGGGAAACTGCGAGTAAGGGACTGAGACCGTTCTACCTGTAGGCTGCTGAAGTGCCGCGAGAGCGCAGCAAATGAACTTCAGAAACAATAGGGCGCCTAGGATGATCATGTTTAATAAACATGTTTTAATTCGCTTGTTTTTCTAATTCTATGATTAATGGGAAGTAGGCCTAAGGGCGACGCTAGAGAGCGCCCCCAACACATTTGTCGCCCTAGGCAATTGCCTAGCTCGCCTATAGCAATCGCCGGCCCTGATAAATTGTTACGTGTGTCTGTCTGTCTGTCTGTCTGTCTGTGTGTGTGTGTGTATAAGTATATATACCGTTTTGATCCCGTGAGGGAAATTTGGTCTCTGCATTTATCCCAATCCGTACATTAGTGAAACACACTCACAGTGAACACACAGTGCACACAGTGAACACACAGTGAGGTGAAGCACACACTAATCCCAGCGCAGTGAGCTGCCTGCAACAACAGCGGCGCTCGGGGAGTAGTGAGGAGTTAAGTGCCTTGCTCAGTCTACGGGTCGGGGTTCAAACTGACAACCCTCCGGTTACAAGTCCAAAGCGCTAACCAGTAGGCCACGGCTGTCCCCGTTTTTTGGGGGATTTTTTTTTGGGATGGGCTGCATTGGGTACCTCAGTCTGTTTTGTTTTTGCCTAAAGATGAGGGGGGGCAGGGCCTCAAACACTTGCATAGTAGGACTACAGCTTTTATATTGCAGTTTGTAAAAAGGCTCTTGACAGGGCCTACAGATGTTGCATGGAGGTTTTTGAGCTGTGCAATGCTGAAAATGGGTAGGAGTTTGGGGTTGGACAAATCCTTGTTTCTGATGAAACCAGACGGAATGGTGTTTTCAAGTCTGCCACCATTTTATCGTGGTTGTTTGAAAGTTTGGGCCTTGTTTAATGGCTTGGCCCTGCAATCTCCTTATATTGGCTCCTGCAAGAGCCTGTGGTTGGAGGTGCACGTCTGGATATCTCCTCAGACAATTTCCCTTCGCTACAGAAGATGCTGTGTGGCGCCAAGATCGTCACGTTGAAAGATGTAGTTGACCGGACAGGGCCACATTTTGGGAATAGGAGGGGGCTTGCTGATTCTATGGGGCTGAGGTCGCTTCGAGTTGTGTCGCAGCTCCTGGAAAAATGGTGTGCTGCCTACACCACGGATGAAACTGAACTACTTGTCGGTTACTATGTAGGGGTGTGTCGTCCTGACCAAAGGGACCTTTTTCATGGCCTGGTAGTTTCACCCAATTTGGATGGGTGTACAGGTCCGCTTCTAACATCTAGGAACCCAAACACTATGTTGCTGAATATGGTCACAGGGAAACAGCTGTACCATGCCTGTGTCAAAGTGTTTAATAGAAAAGGTTTAGAGAGTAGGACTGACACACCTTGGAGCGCTGCTCTCAAACTGAATAGTGGGGTGAGGCCTGAATGGACAGGACTGTATAAACCACCATTGGCTAAAAGAGGGGAGGTGACTTACAGTGGAGAATTCTTCATGGAGCAGTTGCTGTCAATGCTTTTGTTTCAGTGATAAACACAAATGCTAGTCAGGAATGTCCTTTCTGCTATCAAAGGCAAACCGTTTTTCATGCTTTTTCACTTTGTTTAAGGTTAAAACCTTTGTTTTGGATGCAAGGTTTATTTTGTGCTTTCAGTGAAGAGTTCTCCACAGAGATGTTTGTCCTTGGTTTTAAATGTAAAAAAAAAACAAGATGTATGCAAACTTTTGAATTTCATCCTGGGTCAAGCCAAAATAACTATTTATATCACTAGGAGGAATAAGGTTGAGAACCAACCAGGAACTAATGTTGTTCTGTTTCCTGCCCTGGTTAAAGCCAGAGTTTTGGTTGACTTCCGTTTTTATAAGTTAATGCAAAATCTGGAAACCTTTGAGGATGTGTGGTGTACCAAACAAGCACTTTGCACTGTGATTGAAAATGAATTGCATTTTATGCCATCTTTTATCATTTAAAAAAAAAAATGTTTTTATTATCTATTCTTTTTTGATGGCAAAGATTGATTGATTGACCTGCTTTGGTTGTGTAAAACTGAAATAAAGTATGTTTTTAAAATCAAATCTCTCTGTCAGTCCGTCTTTTTCTGTTTGTATGGTTTTCAGTCCCTTCTTTTACACCTGTGCCATCCATCCATCTCCCTGTCCTCTTTGACCTGCTCTGTCTGACCAAGACCATTCTCATTGTACATATCACTGTCAAGTCATCTCCTGCTCATACTGACAATGATGCAGATGTCTAATCACACACATATCATGTCATCACACTTAACTATGGCCTTATTTAATCAAATGAATGTAATATGATTTCGATTTGCCAATTATCACCCATTTTGTTCGAAAATTCTAAAACAACAACGTTTTTTAATACTTCAAAATAACATTTGATAAATGAACCTTACATTTTTCAGAAGCCATGTCTGTAGATTTGAACAAAATCTGGTTTGGTTCTTACCGGGGCTTTTACTGCCTGAAATATCCGATTTTGTTTACTGCGCTTGGAGGTTAGTGCTGGCCTGGTGGATCATCTATTCCCAACCTTTCTCACGGCACATCAACAGTTAGCCCAAGAATTCTCGTCGCAATTCAAAATTCCACTGGAGCTCCAAGTGGATTTGTACACGCAGCCTTACAAGACTGTTTACAGCTCTTCGAGTCACGGTAAATTGTAATTTTTGGTACATACTGCAGCTAATTTAGATACACTTATGGTGTGGGTGCTTGCGTTTCTTTAGGAATCCACCGTCTTGGTTTGTATAGAAATGAATAGTAAGTGACACATACACATAAGAGGATGGAAACACGGGACTGGTGGTAATAGGGGGCGTTCCGATATCTCTCTCTCAGTCTCACCCCCTGCTGTCTGTAAAGTATCATGTCAGTGCAGTTGTTCTAGCAGATGTGTTTTTCATCCCGGATAAACAGTCTCTTTATCTCATTACTCTTCCTCCTGTGTGTGTGTGTGTGTCTTTATCTCATCACTCGTCCTCTCAGCATGGAGTGAAATCTCACTCGTTCTCTCCACCTCCTCCCCATCTCCTCTCATCCCTCCATTTTACACTCCTTCCCTTCATTTTCTGTTTCATCAATCAGAGCAACTTGATAAGCTCACATGCAGTGCTTATTGGTCAGTTAAATTAGGAGGTTGGAAGTGTAAGTGTGTGTGTGTCTATGTGTGAGAATGAGTGGGTGTGTGTATAGGTGTGTATATGTGTTGGTGTGTGTGTGTGTGTGTGTGTTTGTGTGTAACTATGGGAGAGAGTATTGGCAGAATTAGATCTGGTCCATATAATTGGAGTTGTTTGTGCCAGCAGTCTTTTGTCTGAAGCCTTTTCAGATTTATGTTTGTTAGTTGTGTGTGTGTGTGTGTGTCTGTGTGTGTGAGTGTGTGTGGGCGTTGGTATATTGGTAAAACAAATTAACCCCTCAAGGTTATTAGAGCCTGCTGGTGAATGTAACACACACACATGCACACACACACACACGGGGGTGGGGGGGTGGTGAGAGATGAGGGGAATCTGGAGGAACCGACGGGTGCTCGATTAGCTAAATAAAGCGGTGGCCATATTAGTAGAAGAAAGCTCATTTCTGGGTCATAATCAGGGCAGGCGCTCATTCTGCTCCCTGCAATTACTCAGATCTTCACCTTTCCTCTCACTCTTTAGCACATACTATCTCTCTCTCTCACACACTCTCTCTCTCACACACATGCAAACACACAGTAACCTTGCGGCAACCTGCTGCAATCTCTTTCCTTAAACAGTTTCATTCTATCATTGATTTATTTGTCCCTTAACTTTCTCTCCTTCTCTCTCCCTCTCTCTCTCTCTGTATCTCTCTCTCTCCTTCTCTCTTTCACTCTCTCCCTCTCTCTCTTTTACCTCCATCTCTCACATTTCATTCTTTGATTCCCTCTCTTTAGAAAAAAGAAAACAGCAGTTGCCAAGGGTGTTGATATTTCAAAAGTGAATGAATATACATTGATATATAATATACAATACACTAGAATGATAAATGGGACTTATGGGAGTTTCCCCAGCGCACACACACACACACATACATACCTGGACACACATACATACACTTGTACGCATGCCCCCTCCTCCCACACATACACTCTTTGACACATATACACACACACACACACACACACACACACATGTACACACAGGCCGGAGGGTCGCCGTCTGTTGCGGTAAAAGTGACAGCTCTGTAATTGGCCACTCTAGGTTTATTTGCCACAGGCACAGACAGCAGCAATGAGGTTCCACTAATGACCAGGAAATATACATGGTGTGGATCGGCACCTGGTTCACCACGGAGACGGGATGGTGTGGAGCTGCATATGAATCGCTGCGGAGACCCAGAGCAGAGCACCGTGGGCCATGCACCTCTAATGAAAAGGAATATAGAGACAGAAGAAGAGAAACTCTCCCAGGACCAAAGAGAACCAATAATGGAGACAGGAGAGAGAGAGAGAGAGAGAGAGAGAGAGAGAGAGAGAGGAGAGGTATGGAAGGAGGAACAGTGAGAGAGGAGAGGTATGGAAGAAGGAACAGTGAGAGAGGGGGAGAGAGGGGAGGAGGGAGAGATAGAGCATGTGGGAAATTGGAAAAGAGAGAGTATAGAGGAAGAGAGAGAGAGATGGGGGAGGGGTGCAGCTGTCATACCCACCAGAAAGAAAAGAAAGAGAGAGGGAATGAACAGAGGAGGAGACACATGTAAATAAGGAAGGATGGACAACAGGGGGATAGAGTGGATGAGTGGAAATATGAAATGGAGAAAGAGAGGAGGGAAACATGAAGAGACCAGTGTCAGAGGGAGACATGAGAGGATGCACGCTCTGAGGAAAGAGGGGAGACGGAGATGAAGGAAAAAAAGAGAGAGAAAGAAAGGAAGGGCAGAGAGGGATTGGAATGATGGAGAAAGATGGAGAGTGCAAGAGAGAGGAATGAATAGAGAGAAGGGAGATATTCACTGAAAGGACAGGATGAGAGGAGAAGAGAGAGAGAGAGAGAGAGAGAGAGAGAGAGAGAAAGAGAGACTTCCAAGAAACAGAGAGAGTCATGTTTCCTATGAGCTCCTAAATTTTTATGTTTACAGCTATGTTTACAGTTTTAAAATGAGAGAAAGTTGAAATACTTGTATACATCTGCAATATGATGTCATGTAAAGAGGGAATTTAAACAAAAACAGCGGAAAAACAAGAAATCAGGAGAGAAATCATCAAAAGATCAACAAAGGGACAGCTAAAGTGACAGAAGAGCATTGGAGCAGCTAGAAATTGAGAAGAGCAGCTAAAAACAAGGACAGACAACTGGAACAAATACTTAAACATCCATCCATTAAAACAATCAGAAGTGAGTACTACAAAAATTATACTTGGAGGACTATACTTTTAAGACAAAGGAAGTAAAAATATCCTGAATCTGAGCTCCTACCTCTACTAGAGAGAAGGTTTAAAAAAGCTAAGAAAAATATAAAGTCTTGCTAACTTGCTATAGATTAGCCTTGTCAGAGTTCCAGCTCAAAAGGACCGTTAGGCAGCACTTACCAACATTCTAAATTGTAGCCATTCAAATTAGCTCAGAGAATGAGCCAATCAAAGGAAGACCTGCCCCTCCCCCACTGCCCTGCACAGAATGTAACCATTCCACTCTGCACTGCATACTGTCCAGTACAATATCCCCCAGAGATCACAAATGAAAATCAGAGAAAACAATTCAAACAGAAACTCCTGAGGGAAAAGCCAGAGACACTTTTTGGTGACCTTTATAAGAAAGGCGAAGTAAGCAACCTTATCTTCTATTCAGATAATCAAAGTGCCTGGCACAAAGCTCTGATTAAATATTACCCCTCTGTGAAAAAAGAGGGAATCTGCAACGGATGGAAAATAAAAATAAGATCCAAATGACCCTGATTGTATCATGACAACAGTGAACATTTATAAGAATGGTACTGTCATGGTACAAGGAAATCTACAAGAATTTCAAGTAGTTTTCAGTAAGCTAAAAGTAATAGCTGAGAATGAAAGACCCCATGATCAGAGAGAGAGAGAAACAGACTGTGCCCCCACTGTCAGCAGAGGAAGTTGCAGAGGAGTCCCCCACCTCAGAGAGGAACCAACCACCATCAACACCAAACTCCCTCCCCGTAATAAAAGAACAATTCACACAGCTTGAAATTGAACTGGTGCACCTCAGAGAGAATGTTCTTAAGCTGCAGTCAGACAAAGAGCCACAACAGAAAAGGGACAACTACAGGCATGAGCTGTCTGCTCTCACAGAACAGGTGAGAGAACTACAGAGAGACAGAGACAACTGCAGGGAGGAGCTGGATATCCAAAGACAGCAGGTGAAAGAGCTGCAGCAGGACAGAGAGGACTACAGGAGAGAGCGGGCAGTGCTCATAGAGGAGCTGAGGGACAGAGAGGGCATGGTGCAGGACCTGAGAGAGCAGCTGTTTTCCATCCACCATCAAGGCCCACAGGCACCGGGGACCCTCACCCATACCAACCAAGTCCTTCAAGCCCAACCACTCCCCACAACACCCACCTGCTCACAGGCTATTACCACCTCCAGCCATCCATCACCCACCAGCCCACAGGCTACCACCTCCAGCCTGCCAGTATCCCCCTCAGCACCTGCCGGCCACAGATCACAGCCACCTTCCACAACACCCACCAGCTCACAGGATACCCCCTCCAGCCAATCAACATACACAGAGGCCACCGTTCACGAGCAACCCAGACACGAGAGACAGAACACAGGACATCCAGAGTGAGCTGACATTGTTCTTCTCATAGACTCAAACGGCAAATTTGTTGATGAGAAAAAGCTCTTCCCGAATCACAAGGCTGCTAAACTTTGGTGCCCCACAACCCAAAGAGCACTAGAGCTCCTAAATGAGAGAAGCCTAGGGTCACCAAGCCATATCCTGATACACACAGGAACGGATGACCTGAGGACTCAGCAAGAGGGAGTAGCCGATTCACTCAGCGCAGTTATAGAGAAGGCCTCAAACACATTCCCACAAACCAAAATTGTGATATCCACTCTGCTACCCAGGAAAGACGCCCACCCCCTCACCATCCAAAAGATAAATGCCAGCGTCTCCAGGGACTGTGCACTACGGGCAAATGTCCACCTCGCCCATAACCCGACGATGAACACCAACCACCTTCATGACCACGTCCATCTACATAAACATGCGGTCCCTATGTTTGCTAAGACATTGAAAGACGCAGCTCTCTCGCGGAGATCCAACCCGCAAACACACAGGAGTTCCCGAAATACTTCTCAACGCCACACACACTATCCATCGCAACTGGGCAGACCGAGAAGACCGCAGGAAAGGCCTGTACGAACAACTACGGCACCTACCATAACTGGACCTACCCCTGCACCACCATATAATGCAGCTTCACCACCCTAGCGACGGCAGCCAGGGACACCCACCTATGCTGAGGCACTCAGTGGAACAGCAGGCCCAAACAGCACTGAACTGAGAGACATTCAGCAAATGCTCAGCCTCATCTGTGCACGCCTAATGAGCAGTGGATCGTGGTAAGAGGTACCAACCACACACACAAAAAAAAAAAAAAAGTTTGTATTTGATGTTGAAATGTTTTACTGTCACAAAATGCTATACATTCAAAAATACTTCAATATACTAAAAGTGCTATTCTCTTTAACTATGATACTATATTGTGTGTTATACTCTTAATACTCTCTTTTTTAAGTGTGCTTGCAAAGCAGCACACTTATTGTTCTTCTTAAGTTTTATTATTATTTTTCCCGTCTCCCTAATTTTTTGTCAGCCCTAGCGCCTAGGCCCTTTGAGACAGAGACACCGTTCCAACTTTAAAACGTCCGGTCAGTACCGGTGTAAGTTGGTCGCAAAGATGACGTCAGGTGTGCGTGCCGTTCGTCCGCCATATTGGATTGAACAGAAAGCAAAACTAAATTTTCACAGGTCACAAATTTGGTCCGAACGCCACGAAACTTGACATACATTATCCTTGGACCAAGCCTCACAAATGTTAGCGGAAGGATTTTTGATTTTCGAAAGCGTTTGCCCGTCACAGCCAAACGAAATCGGCGGCGAAGCTCCGAAACAGGAAGTCGTCCATATCTCAGGAACACTGTCACATATCGATACCAAATTTTGTATATGAACTGGGGACTCCAGTGTGAGGGTGCATAGGCAAAAAAAAAATATTCCAAAAGTTTCCATCATTTGGCAAACCACCCACGGGTATTTGGTAACTCACACCATTCACCTTTTCACCATTCACCTTCTATCACAATGCCTTCCATGTATGCACAATGTCTCAGAGCAGACACAATGTCTCCAGGCAACCTTGCTCAATCATGAAATCCTTGCTCTGCCATGGGATAGTATGGACTTACGAACTGAAATAGCAAGGAGAACAGTAGCCATATATAGCTTACATAATAGAGTTGTTTTCACATTGACGGTATTCAAATTAAATTTTTCATTGTTCCATATCATGATGGGAGAGTATTATTAAAAATGTTACAAGTATGCAAATGCATATGTTTACGGGCATTTAGGTTTTACTGTGTTGTTTTGTTGTAAAGACATGCAAGGCATTCTGGGCCATGTAATGAACAGTGGTCGGCAGCACTCCATAGGCTACGTATTAATATGAATAGGTGTTTCTGTAAACCTAGGGACAATAAACAGCTATCTCTGTTACAAAAACGAGCTGGTAATCGCTCATTGAAGAGGGAACTATGATAAAAAGATTGTTTTCCTAAAAGCATGGGGTTGACGAAAGAATAAACAAGCAATGTCACGTTAATGTTAAATAGCCTACCTATCTGAACGCTAGGTGGCAACGTTGTATTACATTTCACTAGTGTAGCCTACTTGAAATACGGTGTGAGATTCACAAGTAAGGAAGGTGCAAATATTATGTAATTTATCATGGGAAATTATTGGAAATGTTATTTCTTGTTTATTCTTGCAAACCACACACATCCATTCGGAATCACACGTACACATTTAATACTGAAAGACTATCATTTCGTTTATTTGATGTCGCCTAGCAACACAGCCTTCAGAGCAAAGATTCTAGAACAGGGCTTCAGAGAGACACGTTTTGAGTTTGTGGCCAAGAACCTAAAATATCGGTTTCCATGTGCTGGATGGTGTGCGTCCTTTATGAAAGTAAGTGTTTTATACAGTTAACGTTACAGACATAATGAGTCATGTTGTAGTGGTCAACATAAATGTGCCCCTTCTGTTATTAGAATGCTAAGCGGAGAAGCATGCTAAGCAGAGATTTAGTATCATTCATTTCTTGTGTGGCTAGCTATAGGGAGGAGATGTATGTTGCTAATTGGGATTTATGTTGTTTAGCGTAATGCCATGGTCATTTGATATGAGATGCTTGCACTCGTAACTTCGTCACGTGTAACTTTAGGCTATTTTTTTTACTAACAGTAATTCACGAAGCACTTTAGCCCTAAAAGTACAGTAGCACCTACGTCTGTGACAGCTTAAGGGAACTTGCATTGTAGGCATAACTAAGGGATGCAATAACACCACCAACAACCAAAACTAGCCTACTCATTGTCAACATGTACATGAAATGTAACGTTTCATGTGGATCAAATTAAAATGTTTTCTTTGCAAACGTAAGCATAGGCATATGGTGACAGATTAATATATTAATGCTGCTGTGTGAATCACGGTAAGCGCGAATGAAGTGGCCACTTCTTAATGGGACCCACTGTATGGAAGTGGGATAAGTAAAATAGAGATGTTTTAAATAAGAAGATAAGGTTAATCAGAATTCTAACGATATGCCTGCTTGACAGCGGCAGAGATAGAACTGGCCTTTGGCCATAGCAACCATCCATTTAGGAACGACTGGCCTTCATAGCAACCAAAGATCTGAGCTGTGTTGCAATGTGAGGCAAAGTATAGAAAGGTGATGAAACATACAGAGACAGGTCAAGAAATATAGTGCAATGTAGACAGTAGTATACAGTTGATTTACAGGCGGGTGGTTTAGAGTAATATGAAGTATTCCTTTATTCTGAGATAGGCTACATCAATAGGCTCTCAAAACAACCCCAGGCTCACAAAACAATCCCAAACAGACATACGGTCTTTATAGAGCAAATCCATATAGATTATTTGTCAAATAAACCAGTAAAACATAATTTGTGGGATGGAATATATAACATTCACACTCATAGCTCATATTTTTTTTAAATACATCAGTGAAAAAGTATCCTGACAAACAAGTAGCTTTTTTTATGCCTTGGTCATATTTCATAATTTCAATTCCTCTGTAGGTTACCTGATAGCCCAGTTTGAGAGGCGCAAGACACGTGACATTATTTATTTTTGCAGCCAATCACTGCTGTCATTTTATTTTATTGATTTGATCTCAGTCATAGAAGCTAAATTCCGAAGGCAGGCCAAAGGTAAAAATCAACAAATCACATTCAACCCAAAGCCAATAGTTGAATAGCCCTCTCCTAGAGCTTTTGGGATATTGCCACTGCTCCAACACTGAAAGGCACCGTTACAATGCCTGGATCAAGCCATCAGACCATTGGATTGATTCTGAATGTAAAAATCAGAGAAAAAGCTTAAGAAAATTATCCAACCAGAAACACCGGCAACCAGACAACCAGGACATACGCGCTCTGTATACTGAATGCCTCAAGAGGTACAAAAACACAGTAAGAGCAAAGAAAAATAAATATATGCAAAGCCAACTGAATGATATAGAAGAATCACTTTACTCAAACAAATTCTGGGAAAACTGGAAACATTTTAACAAAAGGCCTCATGATGATTTAGCTATCCAGAATGGTCCAATATGGAGAGAGCATTTCACAAACCTATTTAATCATCCCACACTAAATTCTGACCAGCAACAAATATCTAACAGACTGGAAAACCTTGAAATTTCCATAAAAGATAATCAAAACCCATTGGATTTTCCAATAGCCCAGAAAGAGCTTGTGGAAAAGCTAAACAAACTACAGCCAAGAAAAGCATGTGGTGTAGATGGCATCCTGAACGAGATGCTAGTGCATCCAGACCTCACATTTCAATTGGCTATTCTAAAGCTTTTCAACCTCATATTAAGTGTAGGATACTTCCCTGACTCTGCAGGTCAAAATATAGTGCAATGTAGACAGTAGTATACAGTTGATTTACAGACGGTGGTTTAGAGTAATATGAAGTATTCCTTTATTCTGAGATAGGCTACATCAATAGGCTCTCAAAACAACCCCAGGCTCACAAAACAATCCCAAACAGACATAACGGTCTTTATAGAGAGCAAATCCATATAGATTATTTGTCAAATAAACCAGTAAAACATAATTTGTGGGATGGAATATATAACATTCACACTCATAGCTCATATTTTTTTTAAAATAAATCAGTGAAAAAGTATCCTGACAAACAAGTAGCTTTTTATGCCTTGGTCATATTTCATAATTTCAATTCCTCTGTAGGTTACCTGATAGCCCAGTTTGAGAGGCGCAAGACCGCGTGACATTATTTATTTTTGCAGCCAATCACTGCTGTCATTTTTATTTTATTGATTTGATCTCAGTCATAGAAGCTAAATTCGAAGGCAGGCCAAAGGTAAAATCCAACAAATCACATTCAACCCGCAAGCCAATAGTTGAATAGCCCTCTCCTAGAGCTTTTGGGATATTGCCACTGCTCAACACTGAAAGGCACCGTTACAATGCCTGGATCAAGCCATCAGACCATTGGATTGATTCTGAATGTAAAAATCAGAGAAAAAGCTTAAGAAAAATTATCCAACCAGAAACACCGGCAACCAGACAACCAGGACATACAGCTCTGTATACTGAATGCCTCAAGAGGTACAAAAACACAGTAAGAGCAAAGAAAAATAAATATATGCAAAACCAACTGAATGATATAGAAGAATCACTTTACTCAAACAAATTCTGGGAAAACTGGAAACATTTTAACAAAAGGCCTCATGATGATTTAGCTATCCAGAATGGTACAATATGGAGAGAGCATTTCACAAACCTATTTAATCATCCCACACTAAATTCTGACCAGCAACAAATATCTAACAGACTGGAAAACCTTGAAATTTCCATAAAAGATAATCAAAACCCATTGGATTTTCCAATAACCCAGAAAGAGCTTGTGGAAAAGCTAAACAAACTACAGCCAAGAAAAGCATGTGGTGTAGATGGCATCCTGAACGAGATGCTAGTGCATACAGACCTCACATTTCAATTGGCTATTCTAAAGCTTTTCAACCTCATATTAAGTGTAGGATACTTCCCTGACTCTGCAGGCAAGAAATATAGTGCAATGTAGACAGTAGTATACAGTTGATTTACAGACGGTGGTTTAGAGTAATATGAAGTATTCCTTTATTCTGAGATAGGCTCCATCAATAGGCTCTCAAAACAACCCCAGGCTCACAAAACAATCCCAAACAGACATACGGTCTTTATAGAGCAAATCCATATAGATTATTTGTCAAATAAACCAGTAAAACATAATTTGTGGGATGGAATATATAACATTCACACTCATAGCTCATATTTTTTTTTAAATAAATCAGTGAAAAAATATCCTGACAAACAAGTAGCTTTTTAATGCCTTGGTCATATTTCATAATTTCAATTCCTCTGTAGGTTACCTGATAGCCCAGTTTGAGAGGCTAAACCACGTGACATTATTTATTTTGCAGCCAATCACTGCTGTCATTTTATTTTATTGATTTGATCTCAGTCATAGAAGCTAAATTCGAAGGCAGGCCAAAGGTAAAATCCAACAAATCACATTCAACCCGCAAGCCAATAGTTGAATAGCCCTCTCCTAGAGCTTTTGGGATATTGCCACTGCTCCAACACTGAAAGGCACCGTTACAATGCCTGGATCAAGCCAGGTTCAGCATAAGCGTATGCCACTGTCTGCTCAAATGTTGCTGACCGGACCAGGGCAAGCACACTTCGCAGTTCCCGCCGGAAATGCAGTCTAGTTCAAACTGTAAACCAGACAAAAACACATACTGAGACTAAATGAAATCTTTTTGTGTTTCTCTGTGGAACATTCAGGGTTTAAGATCATCTGTCTTTGGTTTAAAAAGCAGAGACCCTGAATTTATTTAATCTGTAAAGGATGTTGATGTTTTAATCCTGCAGGAGACATGGTGCAGAAGAGATGAGCCCACTGGCTGTCCCCCAGGTTACAGAGAGCTAGTTATCCCATCCACTAAACTAAAAGGTGTGACCCAAGGTAGAGACTCAGGAGGGATGCTTATTTGGTTTAAATCAGAAATCTTACCCTCAATAGAAATAATCAAAAAAGGAAAAAATAATTTGTGGCTGAAAATAAAAAAGAAACCATACTGACACCTCAAAACCTCTTCCTCTGTGCAATTTATATCCCCCCATTGAGTCCCCCTACTACAATGAGGATATATTCTCTGACCTAGAGGGAGAAATCAGCCACTTCCAGACTCAGGGGCATGTTATGATCTGTGGAGATCTAAACTCTAGGACTGGTGAGGGACTTGATTTTGTCAGCACACAAGGTGATGACTTCATTACAGGAGATAACATCTATTTCCCTACTTACTCCCCTAGACAAAACTACGACAAGTCCACAAATGTCCATGGAAAGGAACTGCTCCGTCTCTGCCAAAGCCTGGGTCTGTGCATAGTCAATGGCAGGCTACGGGGTGACTCCCTTGGTCGATACACCTATGGCTCAAATCTTGGCAGTAGTACTGTGGATTACGCCATAACAGACTTAAACATGAGCTTTCTGAGAGCCTTCACAGTCAAGCCACTGACACCATTGTCTGACCACAGTCAAATAACAGTCTATTTAAACAGATCAGAGACCCCCAACACCTACATAAAGCCTGAGAAAATGTTCAAAATCAAACTGAGCTATCGGTGGGATAAAGAAAGCTCCAAAAACTATGAAAAGTCAATTGGTCACCCAGAAACACAATCACTCCTGAACTCATTTCTATCGACAAACTACCCCCATGATAAAGAAGGCATTAACTTGGCCGTAAACAATCTACATAAGCTATTCCATTATGTGGCTCAAATTTCAAATTTGACCACAATTAAAAACAAACAAAAGAAAAATAAATCAGACCATTGGATTGATTCTGAATGTAAAAATCAGAGAAAAAGCTTAAGAAAATTATCCAACCAGAAACACCGGCAACCAGACAACCAGGACATACGCGCTCTGTATACTGAATGCCTCAAGAGGTACAAAAACACAGTAAGAGCAAAGAAAAATAAATATATGCAAAGCCAACTGAATGATATAGAAGAATCACTTTACTCAAACAAATTCTGGGAAAACTGGAAACATTTTAACAAAAGGCCTCATGATGATTTAGCTATCCAGAATGGTCCAATATGGAGAGAGCATTTCACAAACCTATTTAATCATCCCACACTAAATTCTGACCAGCAACAAATATCTAACAGACTGGAAAACCTTGAAATTTCCATAAAAGATAATCAAAACCCATTGGATTTTCCAATAGCCCAGAAAGAGCTTGTGGAAAAGCTAAACAAACTACAGCCAAAAAAAGCATGTGGTGTAGATGGCATCCTGAACGAGATGCTAGTGCATACAGACCTCACATTTCAATTGGCTATTCTAAAGCTTTTCAACCTCATATTAAGTGTAGGATACTTCCCTGACTCCTGGAATGAAGGACTTATCACCCCCATATATAAGAATGGTGATAAACTAGACCCAAACAATTACAGGGGTATTTGTGTTAACAGCAACCTTGGAAAAGTGTTCTGTAGCATAATTAACACAAGAATAATTGAGTACATCACAGAACACAATGTATTAAGTAAAAACCAAATTGGATTTCTCCCAAAAAATCGAACATCAGACCATATCTTCACCCTGAACACCCTCATTGATAAACATGTAAATCAAAATAAAAGAAAAATATTTGCTTGCTTCGTGGACTTCCAAAAGGCATTTGACTCCATATGGCATAAAGGCCTATTATAGACCGATCCAGAGTGGTGTGGGAGGAAAACTATACAACATTATCAAATCTATGGATCTGAGCAGCAAGTGTGCCGTCAAAATAGGATGTAACAGGACTGATTTCTTTCACCAAAGGAGGGGAGTACGACAGGGTTGTAGTTTAAGCCCTACACTGTTTAACGTCTATATAGACGAATTGGCAAACACATTGCAGAACTCTGCAGGTTCAGGACTCATGCTGCAGAACACTGAGGTCAAGTGCTTGCTTTTCGCAGACGACTTGGTTTTGATATCACCAACAAAAGAGGGCTTGCAGCACCACATGGATGTACTAGCAAAATTTTGCCACACATGGGCCCTAAAAATAAATTCTGAAAAAACCAAGGTCTTAGTGTTTCAAAAACATTCCAAGCTGCAGGGAAACACCAACAATTTTAAAATAGGCAACAGGACAATTGACCAGACAAATAACTACACCTATCTAGGCATAACTCTGACTTCAACGGGACACTTCGGCTTGGCTGTGAAGGAACTCAAAGAAAAAGCAAAAAGAGCATTTCATGCCATTAAAAGATCAATTAGATTGGAGCTACCAATTAGAATTTGGATTAAACTTTTTAAAACTGTGATCGAACCAATTGCACTATATGGCTCTAAGGTATGGGGTTTGGGACATGAATTCTCAACC